>NC_134235.1:85335625-85638655 GCF_965152275.1 Natator depressus
ATTTTAATCAGTCACGATGATAGGCTAATAGAGAATCCTTGCACTCTTTACCCCATTTAATGAGCAGGTAGGCTAGCAAAGAGAACATAAGAATGGCCATACAGACTAAAGGTCCGTCTAGGCCAATATCCTGTCTTCCTGTCTCATCGTATAAACTGATGAGTTCTGACTTCTTAGTCACTGTCTGAACTTAGAGACACTGTCAATTTAAACTTATGCTCAAATAAATTGGTTAGTCTCTAAGGTGCCACAAGTACTCCTTTTCTTTTTGCGAATACAGACTAACATGGCTGTTACTCTGAAACCTGTCAATTTAAAAACACACTTCCATCTGAAAGTATTTGTTTTCTGAATCTGAGAGCACTTTGTGTATCAGTTTCACCATTTGCTCTGTATAGTCAACCAGTGTCCTCTGTTGTTCGTGTGGATTTTTCAGATAGAAACAGGAAGGGGGTGGTATTAAAGAAATAGGAAAACTTGATTTCAGAAACACAAAAATTTAGCCAGTGGGTTTGGTGATGTCTCTTCAAGAGATAAGGGCTCTTATCAATATCACTTTTTGCTCTGCTGGCCCCTCAGAGCTGACTGGGGGAGCAGCCAGAAAACCAGAAGAGGGGAAAAGGAGAGAACTTTCATCACTCTTATGGCTGCCATTCTACATCTGCTTAAAGACATGCATGCATCATACGTACAGTCTGGACAAAATGACTGATGCAGTTTTCTTCAAAATCTGTTCCTGAAAGAGCAAACATTTTCCCAGTTTGCCCAGCTTCAGTTTCAGGGTGAGTTTCAAGTGTTACCCTTGCACATCCCCCCCCACCACCACCACCATATGTGCTTTTCTGTTTTCCTTTTTCACTTGCTAGATCGTTCTTTGTTTTCTCCTTTTGAACATAACAGTAGTGCATTCAAAGGAATAAAAGGCAAAAAGAGTGAAGACACCAATAAAATCAAGAATACCTCATCGAGTTTTTGCTTTTCATTCTGTAGAACAGTCCTTTTCCTTGTGATGAAAGCTTCAGAATTAAATTGAGGAGGACCACAATCAGAGAGTTACTGAGCAGACATCCAGCTGGAGACAAAACTCAACAACTTTATACATATACTGATTCAGGCCCCTGGTACATGAGCTCTGTCTTTCCCTTTCCCGCACAATGCGTGTAACCCTGGCTCTTGTCACACCGACTGTCCCAATGGACAGCTTGACATTCATTTCACAAAATGCCACCTCCAAAACATATTTTCAAAACTTTATTTATGATTAGAGAGGAGAGCTGAAGACTTAACATCTGAACCAAACTAAATAGCTCTTTACTGGGTTCGCCCTCAGCTGTCATTGTCGACAAATCTACGAGAAGAGTCACAATGGGTAATCTGAGGGAGTCCGTGTGCTGCAGGTTTTATGCTTCTGCAATGTCTTGCACGCAGTTTAGAACTAATCTAGGGCATCTTATTTTTTTAAAATAAATTAATGTCCTGTGGGATGTTCATTCCCTGAGTAAGTTTAAGGATGGAGTGATAGTTATGGAGTCCCCGGGACTCTGCATTTAACAGCAACAGTGCCAAAAATTTCATCATGTGGCTCTGTTCATGTGCCTTAGTCCTAATATGGAAGGACCTAGGCTAGATGTGTGGAAATAGTTCATCCTTCAGACCCATTTAGACTTTGACAGGAAGCTCTTGGTTGAAACTGTTCTTTGTGAGCCGGACGCTTCCACTCAGTGCACATATATTCAGTTGAATAATCCACCATTGATAACTTGTTCTCTTCTGGTCTGTGCTGAATGTGAGCCACTGACTAAAAAGTGAAGGGTTACATAGTCCACAACTAATCCCTATTCTTTTGCATGAATACCTTTTGTTCAGAATTCTGTACAAAAGATTTTCAAAACTAGGAAACTGAAGCTTAATTTAGGCTCCTAAATCCATATTTTGGTACCTAAATGAGTGGCCTGATTTTAAAAATTGCTTAGCACAGGGGAGCCAGTGTGGTCCAGTGGATTGGGCACTGCACTGGGAGTCCGAGGACCTCGATTCTATTTCTAACTTTGGCATGGACTGATTCTGTGTCTATGCCTTGGTTTCCCTTTCCACCCTTTGTCTGTCTTGCCTATATTGTAAGCGCTGTGGGTCAGCATCTGTCTCTTACTATACATTTGTATGGTCCCTATCATCTTGAGGCCTCTAGTTGTTACAGTATTACAAATAATAAATTAATTAGATGCCTAACTGTGGGTGTAAAAACTTAACTTCAGTTCATGATTCAAATTTGTCAGGGAATGAAGGGTGTTACACAAAGCTCTGCCCATCTGAGTTGGCAAATGAGATGCTTGCACTCACAAAATACAATCATGCATGCTACTGTCTCACATGCTTTCATGAGCGTTGAAATAGTTTACAAGGTTGATATTTGAAAATACCATCTTTGACACCACACAAACTCCACAGCTTTCAGAGCCATAGTTTCAGGCTTTCTGAGGACTCAGGTAGATGTTACTGCATTTAGTTCACATTTTCAAGGTTTTCTTTGCAACAGTAACAACTAGAAGACTTTCTTGAAAGCTGAGATTCTGGAGCACAAGGTGGCAGAATGGAAAATGTGTCGGTATCCCATATCTGTGCGTAACAGCCCAATTTGATCCCAACTTGAGTTTCCTATTTTTTGTTAGATATTGGCCAATAGCTTTAAAGGTTGTGTTACAAATTAATACATATGGATGCAAATATTGCAACTGAGGTAAAATAATCCAAAACCAAAACTGATGTTCAAAATCATAATCTACATTCTGGTTACCTTAGAGCAATAGTAAGAAACATCCTAATAAGAGAGGGGAATGCTCACACATAGAATTGATGTAACTGGAAACAATATGAAGTTGTGTATTTATACTAGCAATAACAATTTGTATACTGGAGATGTTCACTGTGGAAAGATTAAAGAAGAAGGATGCATTACCATTTAACAACCAATGGTCATTAAAATATAGTATTCCTGAAAGGTTTTCCTCACAGAATGCTGGCAATTTGAGAATGAGGAAGAGAGGAAGGAAATTTTTGTAATGGTTGTAGGCATAAATCAGTGTTCATAAACACACTAGCTATTAAATGGAAGAAAAGATTAATAGTTCTAAAATGGGAAATACATTTTAAATGAACTATAATATTATGTATGAATTTATTTCTAAATGCAAAATGGAACCATAGCATTATAAACATTCTGAGGTCTCTTACTACTACAGGTCATCTTGTACTAATAACACTGCTTAGCATTCAAACTCTAGTCAATATTTACTTTCTGTACCTCTAAAAGTACCAGCAAGTGATTGTTTTCTGTGTATATCTCTGGAGATTTATTTTTAACAGCAAACCCCATTTCTACATATAAAGATTACCTAGTTGCTCCTTACATAGACACTCCAAATATGAGCAGTCATGCAATAAGGTGTTTTCTTGGTGTAAGTACCATTTAAACGTATATTGCCTCTGAAGAGACTTCAGTTATGTTTTTCTCCTTGTAAGATAACCTTCTAATTAAGTGGATGTTCTTTAAAACATGATGCTAAGTGTTACCAGACTGCAAGGCACATCAATAACAGGCATCTTAAATTGAAAACATCTGTTAGTCTTTAAACAAAAATAAAGCACCCTTCATGGTCATCAGTGCTATCAGGTGCTTGTTTACAGCTAATATCCTTAAGGAAAACTAACTGAAACCTTGACACAATGATGGAAACTAAAATAGAAAATTGACTAGCTGCCTTATTTCATTTCCATTCTAAGTGGCTGGAGTAGCAGCACTATTCAAAGCATCTTCCTGTGTGAGATGGTCAAAACTTAACAATGGTGCATGTGGAAAACATTTAAACAAATTTTTTTATAGTTTAGACTATGTATACCATTCTAAAACAACCATGTTCAGCAATTTGTTCTTTTTTGGCAGATCTTTTAAAGTAAAGTTCAGTAACATGCCTGCAGCGTTTCAGTAGTACATCAAAAAAAAAATTTTGGGGGGGGGGGGTTTATGCTCCTGGTTTCATTTTCAACACAAGGTCATATGAAAGCAAATTCCTCAATTATCTCTTTTCTCAGTATTGAAGGGGAAGCCAGGAGGAGGAAGATTGTCAGTTTAAAACATTGGGAGAGTGTTAATGTCATTCCTTTACTTGTGTAGCGAACATCTGGAACATCAGGACTCTAAGTATTACATTGCAAGAAGATCTTGAACAATTCAGTGAAATGTCTATTATAGGATACTGTATTTGGAGTCTCTACTATAGCTGTTTGAATTCCTGAGTGACTGACTCAATTATAATAATCCTGGTGGTATTAATCATTGAAAGGAGCAAAGTAATTTTGATGATAAAATGGGCTGTGATTTATTGCCACGCTAATGTGTAAGGCTAGTTCGGGGGTTCGTAGGGTATGTGTCGCTACACGCTGCAGTGAAAAGCAGGCTGCATCCACAATGGAATGTGTAGCTACATATATCAGTAAAAGGCTCTGGCAAGGGGGATGCTGAGCCTTTCCTTGCTGCCTCCCTCCTCCCAGAGCCGTTCTCTCCAGCCAGAGTCTTTACCGGCCGCAGGGAAAAGCTCCAGCACGGGGGAAGCAGTTGGGAAACCAGACAACTAAAAATAGCAGTGTACATAAGAAGGCGTGGCTTGGGCAAGTAGAGAGCAGGGTGGACTGTGTATTCAGCTAAATATCCACCCCCTTCAGGAGTATCTGTACTCTAGCGACCTAGGCTGTGCTTCACTGTCTACCCAGCTACTTAAACCCATGATAGGGGAGCTACTAGAGTACACACTCTCCACACTTGCCAAAAGAAGCCTGCAGTATAGATGTAGCCTAAGGGATATTTTGGTTGGTTTTATATGTATATTTAGTAGTAGAGGATCAGATTGAAGGACGGATTTCTGTAGGGGGCTGAATTTTGTTGGTTGTCATGGGATTCGAGGTCAGTTAGTATCTTTTGTTGTAATTTATGATGAGGGGCTAGTGTTTGAATAGGCACCCCAGCTTTTTTTCTATACATCAAAATAAAAAAAATAGAAGTAAATGGGAGCTATGCACATACCTGAGAGAATAGAATTTTGTCCATATTACACAGACAACAATTTAAAATATCCATGGTGATTACTAGAATACCTTTGGGTGTCACACTGAAACCTTTCACTTAAAAACTGGGAACCGGTATAGTGCTCAAACATAAGGAAGGAAAGCAATCTTCACTTAATGATATACATTGTAAAATATAATTCGAGCTGATGAAGAAGCACTAACTTAAAGACAGCAGTGTTAGTGAGGATTCTCTTGGGTGATGTCAGAAGATGGTGATTTTGGAGTATAAAATGTGGTGAGGTTAAATCCTTCTGGTCTTACTCGTGCAAAATGCCACTGATATCAAATAGGAGGGTTGTCTGAGTCAACGAAGCAGAATTTTGGCTGGAAAAAGTAAGGACTTCCTGCTTCCACTGAACATATATTGACTTCAGCAAGAACAGGATTTGGTTTTAAAAAAAAACAAGTCACAGCTGGTTTAAAAAATAAAGATACAGAAGAAGCAATTTTTGCCTTAAAGATCACATTTCTTCAACTCCAACCAAATACTTTATTCCAGTGCTAAGATAAAATACCCGCTAATCTGTCTAAGCAGCTCTCCATGGTTTAACCTAAGCCACCTTTGAGTATGTAACATGATTGTTACAGTTCTGTAAACAATAACAAACCAATACAAAATGCTTCTCACCTGGATATATATTTCACCTTAACATCACTAATCAAAATGCTCAAAGCAGTTTTTCCTCTCAGTTTGAAAAATTAAAAAGCTGTTTGCTGTGTTCTTTGGTTCCACACACTCCTTTAGTGTTTTCCTCTGGCTCTGCATGCAGCAAGAGCTTCCTGCATTGCCAGCTTTACTTTAGGATGTGTGCAATGAAGCTGCAAGTTCCCCTTGCAATTTCTGACCTTAATACCATTCCTGGCATTGAATACGCAGTTTGTAACATAAAGAGAGGGAAGAGTCCAGGAGTGGATGATGTTTGGCCAGAATATCTCAAAGCAGGGGAAGATACTCTCTTCAAAGCATTGGCGCATCTACATCAATAACAAGCATGTTCCAGATGCATGGAAGAAATCAAAAACAATCCTATTGATGAAGAAAGGCGATCCAGAAGAACTGAGCAACTACCATCTGGTCACACTCCTCTCACAAGTGTATAAAGTCTTCACCCGCGTCCTACTCAATTGGATTAAGAAGGATCTTGAAATGCACAAAAGCATAGAACAAGCTGGTTTCCACTAAGGGTATTCAACAATTGATCACATCTACTCAGTTCAGCAGCTCATCGAAAAATGCAAGGAATACAAAATACCATTGTGTATTTCATTTGTCAACTACAAAAAGGCATTCAACTGGGTAAAGATTAACCCTGTACTCAACATGCTCAGTGAAATCGGAATCGACCCAAGGTACATCAACCTGCTGGAAGAAATTAACCACAATTGTTCAATGGAGATATTATTCAATGTCCCCTGCATTATTACTATACACAGAGGAGTCAAACAAGGTGGCACAATCTGACCAAAGTTGTTTGCAGCAGTATTGGAGTCACTGTTCAAGAAATTGAACTGGGAAGAATGAATCAGAATTGACGGAGAACAGTTAACGCATCTTCTCTTCACTGATGACTGTGTAATACTGGCAAATGACACAGCAGAACTGGAGAACAAATTGCAGCAACTACAAACACTTTCGTATGATATCGGGTTGGAAGTGAACACGTCGAAGACTAAGTAGAGGTGGAATGAGCATTGTGCAGAAGGAATCATCACTGTAAATGGGAATGAAATAGGAGGTTGACAAATATATTTACCTGGGTCAGCAGCTGAGCAGAGACAACTCATTCAAAGGGGAATGCAGTAGGAGGCAAAAGGCGGGGTGAGCAAGTTTCAACACAATAAAGACGTCTCTAATGGATGATGAGCTGCCCATGAAGAAAAGGAAAGAACTGTTTGACTCCACTGTTCTGCCAGCAATGATATATGGAGCAGAAAGCTGGTCAATGACGAAAGCAGAGGAAGAAAAATTTGCTGTTACCCAGAGAGCAATGGAAAGGTGAATGTGTAAGAGAGTGCTCCGTGATCATATACCAAATGAGGAGATCAGAAGTGATCAATGTAGTCCAGGCAATGTATGGCACAAAGCAAAGATAGGCGGGTCATGTAGTCCGTAGGCAAGACAATAGGTGGACAACCCACATCAGTAACTGGATCCCCAGAGACCACAAGCGACCACTGGGCAGACTGAAAATGCGCTGGGCCGATCCCATTACAAAACTCTTTGGCCAGAAATGGAAAGAACGTGCTTGTAGCAAAATGTAATGGTGTGGTGTCAACTTGCAGTTCGTGGAGGGACGGAGGGGGACAAGCCGGACAAAGGTGAATGCCTTTCCTAAGCATTGGACTTCAGGCCTGGGAGATTGCAAAAATGGAATTGCTAGATGTTAACCCTCATTAGCCTTGACAAAAGCACTGACCTCCACTACTAACTTCCCTAACATGGTCGTCATCAAACTAGACTCCCCTACCGACTGACCGAGGTATCTCATCATGGTTATTCCCTTATCTTCCTGCCTGCTTGATTCTTTAACTACAGTATACAAACCAAATATATACTTCCAACCCTCCAGGTTCCACATTGCTTTTTCTGACACATTTCTCTTTACTTATCCTGCCTGCTGTACCTCTTGAGACTCTGTTCTCTATAAAGCATGGGGTTTAGCAGTGGTGGTTAGCATAAACGTTCTAAATACTTTCTTGCCACCAAAGCTATGCAAAGCTCTTGAGGCATTTTTCTGTTATCACACTAGTCAAAGTAGTGAAACAGTAGCCTCAAGGAAGGCTTTTTTTATCCTTGCATCATCCATTATTTCTGCTGATCACTGATATTCTTTCTGAGCCTGGCTTCAATATGCTGGACACTGTTCCTCCTGGCTCCTGTTTGTCCTTTGACTACCATCTGACCATGGTCCGCCATAGTTTTCAGCTGTGTTCATCCAAATGCTTTTTCTAAAATGTAAAATGCTGGCCTCCAGCCAGCATGATGTCTCTTACTTGTGCTATGGCCCAGACCTGAACCACTAAAGCTTTAACAAAAGCAGAAGAGCTCTGTCTCAACTGGAATAAAGTGTCAAAGTTTTCCAGAATGGAATGCTGGACCTTTTGGGGGCAAATCTTAACTTGTACTCTTTACCAGTTGAATATTAACCATTAACATTTAAAACAAGCTATGTTCATGGCAGTGAAGGAAATGGCTTTTGTAAGGAAAAATCTAAACAAACTCTAGGAATAGTGTGTAATTTTTTTTCTTGTACTTGATTTTATTTTATTAAAGCTACATATTTTTGCTGAAAGACTAAAGCAAATTATATTGTGTATCTGATGGGGCGGCCTTTCAGCACTTTTTAATAGTGTTCTGGGAACATGGCATAATGACAGCTGCTTGCACTTCAATAAACACTCCACATGGCTTTTACTTGTAAACCTGTAATCCGCCGCCCTCCCCTGGCTCTCCAGGGCAGAAGGGGTTGCAAGTTCTTCCACACGTTTGTAAGACTCCTCTCTATGCAAAGATCTACATGCCCAGTGGAATGTCTGGCTTTTGCAAATGGTGCATACACAGTGGCAAAGTGTTTGCTTTTGAACATCAGAAGCAGAGCCCCCATTTTAACAAACTACTCTGTGATAAAGCTGTTACGCTCTGGGGAATCTGCTTCATAAAATCCTGTTGAGAGGGGAAGGAGGTTGAAACCCAATTATCTATGTGCTTACTACACTGTGAGATTTTTGCTTGATATTACCATGAATTTACAAGTGGAAAAACTCAAATGAGGGGGGAGGTAAATTCTTTCCCTCCCCTTTCCAAATGACGACATCTTTACTGCAGTATTTTTATATACAGTATTCCTAGCAAGCTTTTACAAGTATAAAGTGCTGCTCAAACATGATGATGATGACTATTTCCTCTCTTTGGCTCAGAGAAATTGGAGATGTAAAGGATCTCTGATTGGGTCATTTACATGCTGGGGATTGGACCAAGGTGGATCCCTACACTATATGGTATATTAATTCTTTTTCCTCCCTGTGCAGTGATCATCATGAGTTCAATGTGAATGTGTGTACCCATGGGAGCAATAGGAGTGTGTGATGCATAGATTTTTTTTCCTAAGGTGGGGGAAGGAAGTACTAGAGGTGATTGAAAGAGATGATTCAGGGGGAATTCATGGAAGAAAAACCTTTCTGTACGAATATGACATGCATGTTTACACTGTGTGACATAGTAACATGGTTCAACTGGATGAATATGATTTAAAAGAATAGGTAGTGAATTTCTCCCTTGACCACTTTGAGAGAGGGAGACTGTTTTATGGTCTCTTCCTTTCCTTGCAACACGCTAATCTTTGCTACTTAGTTCTCAGAAATGTCTTGTCCAACATACAGGGGACCATAGTTTGTGAATCATTAGTACAGTAACTAAGTTTAATTCATGAAAATACAATTAAATTGGTTAATTATTCCTTAAGATTTAGTTTCATATAGTGTTTGTGTATAAAATTGGACCTGTTCTTTTCTCTTCCATGCTCTTAGATATTGTCCTATTTGATCCACTCTATATTTTATCTCTCTCTTGTATGGATTCTGGCACAAGCTTTGGAAGCTGCAGCTCTGTTGGTGAAGTTGATCTGTTGACTCCTGTATAACCCTCAAGATGTTCCAGTGCATCTTACTTAGCACCTTTGGGTCACAAATGTTGCTATTTCATATGAAGTTCAAGGATGATCATTAATGAAATTGAAGAACCTACTCCTGGTGCCAGGTGTCTAATTGGTGAGTGGAAAGGAGTAAGCGGGGGAGAACATAAAGAGAAAAACGATGGGCAGAGAAAGACAAGGAATAGAGCTCACACTGAATAGAAACCAAAAGAGGAAGGCAGAGGATGTGAGAGCAAATCAGGTAGGGTACAGAACAGGAAATTGTGAAAATGTAAAGGCGTTGGGCCTGCAGGGACAGGAAATACATATGTGTGCACAGACATACATAAATAGAGATAAAATGCATAATTTGTGTTTGTATTAGGATATAGGTGATGTCTCTTGAAAAAATTATTGAAATGGGGTTATTTCACCTGAGACATTTTCAGTGGGAACCAAAATGTTCTAAAGTATATCTATAATATAGCATTTCTGCTCACTGAAATCATAGAATATCAGGGTTGGAAGGGACCTCAGGATGTCATTTAGTCCAACCCCCTGCTCAAAGCAGGACTAATCTCCAACTAAATCATCCCAGCCAGGGCTTTGTCAAGCCTGACCTTAAAAACTTGAAAGGAAGGAGATTCCTCCACCTCCCTAGGTAACGCATTCCAGTGTTTCACCACCCTCCTAGTGAAAAAGTTTTTCCTAATATCCAACCTAAACCTCCCCCACTGCAACTTGAGACCATTACTCCTCATTCTGTCATCTGGTACCACTGAGAATAGTCTAGATCCATCCTCTTTGGAACCCCCTTTCAGGTAGTTGAAAGCAGTTATCAAATCCCCCCTCATTCTTCTCTTCCGCAGACTAAACAATCCCAGTTCCCTCAGCCTCTCCTCATAAGTCATGTAATCATTTTTGTTGTCCTCTGCTGGACAACTTTCCAATTTTTCCACATCCTTCTTGTAGTGTGGGGCCCAAACTGGACACAGTACTCCAGATGAGGCCTCACCAACGTCAAATATAGGCGAACGATCATGTCCCTCGATCTGCTGGCAATGCCCCTACCTATACAGCCCAAAATGCCATTGCCAACAAGGGCACACTGTTGACTCATATCCAGCTTCTCATCCACTGTAACCTCAGGTCCTTTTCTGCAGAACTGCTGCCTAGCCATTCGGTCCCTAGTCTGTAGCGGTGCATGGGATTCTTCCCCCCGAAGTGCAGGACTCTGCATTTGTCCTTGTTGAACCTCATCAGATTTCTTTTGGCCCAATCCTCTAATTTGTCTAGGTCCCTCTGTATCCTGTCCCTACCCTCCAGCGTATCTATCTCTCCTCCCAGTTTAGTGTCATCTGCAAACTTGCTGAGGGTGCAATCCACACCATCCTCCAGATCATTTATGAAGATATTGAACAAAACCGGCCCGAGGACTGACCCTGGGGGCACTCCACTTGATACCGGCTGCCAACTAGACATGGAGCCATTGATCACTACCCGTTGAGCCCGACAATCTAGCCAGCTTTCTATCCACCTTATAGTCCATTCATCCAGCCCATAATTCTTTAACTTGCTGGTAAGAATACTGTGGGAGACCCTGTCAAAAGCTTTGCTAAAGTCGAGGAACAACACGTCCACTGCTTCCCCTCATCCACAGAGCCAGTTATCTCATCATAGAAGGCAATTAGATTAGTCAGGCATAACTTGCCCTTGGTGAATCCATGCTGACTGTTCCTGATCTCTTTCCTCTCGTCTAAGTGCTTCAGAATTGATTCCTTGAGGACCTGCTCCGTGACTTTTCCAGGGACTGAGGTGAGGCTGACTGGCCTGTAGTTCCCAGGATCCTCCTCCTTCCCTTTTTTAAAGATGGGCACTACATTAGCCTTTTTCCAGTCGTCCGGGACCTCCCCCGATCGCCATGAGTTTTCAAAGATAATGGCCAATGGCTCTGCAATCACATCTGCCAACTCCTTTAGCACTCCCGGATGCAGCGCATCCGGCCCCATGGACTTGTGCTCGTCCAGCTTTTCTAAATAGTCCCAAACCACTTCTTTCTCCACAGAGGGCTGGTCACCTCCTCCCCATGCTGTGCTGCCCAGTGCAGTAGTCTGGGAGCTGACCTTGTTCGTGAAGACAGAGGCAAAAAAAGCATTGAGTACGTTAGCTTTTTCCACATCCTAGGTTGCCTCCCTCATTCAGTAAGGGGCCCACACTTTCCTTGACTTTCTTCTTGTTGCTAACACGCCTGAAGAAACCCTTCTTGTTACTCTTAACATCCCTCGCTAGCTGCAACTCCAGGTGTGATTTGGCCTTCCTGATTTCACTCCTGCATGCCCGAGCAATATTTTTATACTCTTCCCTGGTCATTTGTCCAATCTTCCACTTTTTGTAATCTTCTTTTTTGTGTTTAAGATCAGCAAGGATTTCACTGTTAAGCCAAGCTGGTCACCTGCCATATTTACTATTCTTTCTACACATTGGGATGGTTTGTCCCTGTAACCTCAATAAGGATTCTTTAAAATACAGCCAGCTCTCCTGGACTCCTTTCCCCCTCATGTTATTCTCCTAGGGAATCCTGCCCATCAGTTCCCTGAGGGAGTCAAAGTCTGCTTTTCTGAAGTCCAGGGTCCGTATTCTGCTGCTCTCCTTTCTTCCCTGTGTCAGGATCCTGAACTTGACCATCTCATGGTCACTGCCTCCCAGGTTCCCATCCACTTTTGCTTCCCCTACTAATTCTTCCCGGTTTGTGAGCAGCAGGTCAAGAAGAGCTTTGCCCCTAGTTGGGTCCTCCAGCACTTGCACTGGGAAATTGTCCCCTACACTTTCCATAAACTTCCTGGATTGTCTGTGCACTGCTGTGTTGCTCTCCCAGCAGATATCAGGGTGATTGAAGTCTCCAACGAGAACCAGGGCCTGCGATCTAGTAACTTCTGTTAGTTGCCGGAAGAAAGCCTCGTCCACCTCATCCCCCTGGTCCGGTGGTCTATAGAAGACTCTCACCACGACATCACCCTTGTTGCTCACACTTCTAAACTTAATCCAGAGACTCTCAGGTTTTTCTGCAGTTTCATACCGGAGCTCTGAGCAGTCATACTGCTCTCTTACATACAATGCAACTCCCCCACCTTTTCTGCCCTGCCTGTCCTTCCTGAACAGTTTATATCCATCCATGACAGTACTCCAGTCATGTGAGTTATCCCACCAAGTCTCTGTTATTCCAATCACATCATAATTCCTTGACTGTGCCAGGACTTCCAGTTCTCCCTGCTTGTTTCCCAGGCTTCTTGCATTTGTCTATAGGCACTTGAGATAACTTGCTGGCTGTTTGTCCTGCTTTCTTAGTATGAGGCAGGAGCCCTCCCCTCTCGCGCTCACCTGCTCATGCTTCCTCCCGGTATCCCACATCCCCACTTACCTCAGGCCAGCCCTCCTCACTAGGTTAGCCAGCCTGCTTGGCTCTTCCCTCTCTTCGTTAGGTGGAGCCCGTCTCAGCCTAGCACTCCTCCTTCTTGGAACACCATCCCATGGTCAAAGAATCCAAAGCCTTCTCTCCGACACCACCTGCGTAGCCATTCATTGACTTCCACGATTTGACAGTCTCTACCCAGGCCTTTTCCTTCCACGGGGAGGATGGATGAGAACACCACTTGCACTTCAAACTGCTTTATCCTTCTTCCCAGAGCCACGTAGTCTGCAGTGATCTGCTCAAGGTCATTCTTGGCAGTATCATGGGTGCCCACGTGGAGAAGCAGGAAGGGGTAGCGATCTAAGGGCTTGATGAGTCTTGGCAGTCTCTCCATCATATAGTGAATCCTAGCTCCTGGCAAGCAGCAGACTTCTCGGTTTTTCCGGTCAGGGCGGCAGATAGATGACTCAGTCCCCCTGAAGAGAGAGTCCCCGACCACCACCACCTGCCTCCTTCTCTTGGGAGCAGTGGTCGTGGAACCCCCATCCCTAGGACAGGGCATCTCATGCCTTCCAATTGGTGGAGTCTCCTTCTGTTCCGTTCCCTCAGATGTGTCATCTAGTCCACTCTCCACATTAGTACCTGTGGAGAGAACATGAAAACGGTTGCTTACCTGTATCTGCGTTGCTGGTACATGGACGCTCCCCTTTCTTTTTCTGGAGGTCACATGCTGCCAAATTTCTTCACCGTCCTTCTGTCCCCTCTGCACAGCCTGCTCTGAATCTTCAGAACATTGTGTCCGTAGAAGCATATCCTGACGTCTGTCCAGGAAATCTTCAGTTTCTCTTATGCAACGCAGGGTCAATATTTGTTTCTCCAGACCTTGAACCTTGTCTTCCAATATGGAGACCAGCTTGCACTTTGTACAGACAAAGTCGCTTCTGTCCTGTGGAAGAGACAAACATGGCACATCCAGTACCATTAAGAATATTACCTGAAGAATATTTCTTCCTATGATAACAAGATAAGAATGCCCTGAGAATTGTTTTTAGCAGCATTTCATTCAGTTCCTGACTGATAAAGATGCAGATGACATTCCCCATGGTACAATCTGGACTGTTGGACAGCTGTGTTCCCTTAACTCTCCAATTAGGGTGTCTTTTAACACTGATTTGCTGTGAGAACAATCACTCCTGGTCTGTTTACACATAGCCTCTAGCATTCAAAATCACTCCCAGATGAATTATGAGTGCTTCTAGCCAGCTACTCCCAAATTATATTGCAGAGTGACACCAGCAAATTCCTAGTTCCAGACTTGTCCCCAGAAATGTGCATCTTCAACTGCCCAGCTCTTAACATTTGTGCAGTACAAGCTTATAAAAGGTCCCATCATTCCATTAATGGAAAATGATATGCACAAACCCTGTTATCTCAAATGGAGGTTTCAGACACTTCAGTCCAAACACACACTGGTTTAGATAAAACAAGTTTATTAACTACAGAAAGATAGATTTAAAGTGATTACAAGTAATGAGGTATAAAAGTCAGAATTGGTTACAAAGAAATAAAATGTAAACACAAACTAATATCTAAGTGAATTCAAAGCAAAGATTTTTCTCACCAGAGGCTTACAGCAGTCTTACGGTTGAAAGTGTTCTAGCCAGGACCCCTCCCCCGGTTCAGTGATGCTCCTTTTGTCTTTCAAATGTTGTGGATGCTGTGAGTAGAGATGAGGGGAGAGAGATAATCTGTGTCCTCTGTTCTTTCTTCTTACAGTATTTCTCTTCTTTTGAGCATCATCTCCAGCTGGGGTAGAGGCAACAGCAAGTCTGTCTGTTAAGATGTAAATTTCTTGTTCACACACTTCTTCCTGCCAAAGAATGGCCTCTCAACACAATAATAGTTCAATTGATTATGTAGCTACCTGGCTGAGGTACTGGCTAACCTTTTGTCTCTGAGGAACTGGTTTGGGCTGCTTTTCAAAATTTTGAGTATGTCTCAGCAACGTTATACTGAAAACATTATAACCTTTCACAGAATGTTGCTACACACATTTTACCAGGACAATAAAGTTCAGTACATTGAGTTTTCAAATGATAACTTAAAAGCCATACTTTGTACAAAATGTATTAGTCTTGTAAAAGTGGTGAACATAGAGGTTCAGTCTGTCAACCAGAAAATTTATATGGAGTGAATTTTGTTTTGAAAAGTGGAAAAAGCTACATTCCTAAATACAGAAAACCTTTGCTTGAAATAGATGCTTTTGGCATTTGCAGGTGCCAAAGTTTGGCTCTTCTGCATGTCATAGTGTGCAAGTATCTCTGCCTTGTACAAGAGAGAATTTTCCACAAGGGTCTTCAAGAGGATTTTGTACTATCTGAAATTCACAATTAGAACATGTGATTTGTCAGGGGCAAATAAAAATAATGGAAACAATTAAGATTTCAGTTATACTGTGGTCATAATACTTCCTTCTCCCAATTTTTTGTTCTATTCACTAATACCATCTTCTGACTCTAGTTCCTCTCCTCTATAAAACTTTTCTCATTTTCATATTCATACTGTTATATGCTGACTCATTATCTTCTCTGATCATACCATGTTCCTAATCTGGTGTGTTTTACATAAAACTTGGCTGCACTAATAGGGATCCTTAACTAGATAATTTAATAACTACAATAGGAAACGTGTCAAGTACAGTATAAACAGCACAAATTAATAACAGCATCTGTGGGGTTAAGTCTCTTAAGTCTATTTTCCAAGCATTTGATAATCCTTTCCTGACTTGGACAACATGATTCAGGAAAGTCACACCAAAATGCACGATAATGAGTTAGAGAAGGAGGAAGCTAAGGAAACAGCAGATTTTAAAAAACAAGGCTGCTTATGAGTGTCATATGTTGAAAAAATAGAGAAATGTTGTGCTAATCAAAGAAGATATCAAAATAACTATTATTCAGGGTGTTTCAAACATCTTTTTATAGCAACTCTTTTTCTGCAGTGATTCATGGGTTTTTTTTTCCCTTTTGATTAATAGAAAAATATGTTCAGTGCCTCATTCTTGTTTATGAAGACTAATGCAATTAGATTTATTTAGTCACTGAGCACTGTAGAAGCATCTGAACACAAATGTAATGCTCAATTGAAAAGTAAGAAAACATAGTTAGACCAGAACTAGATCCTGTCCCAAAAAGCTTATCATTAATTCTGAATTAAACATTAAGAATAATATCTTTTGAGCTAGATGCTGCCATATGGACTCAAAATAAATAATAAATAAAACTGGTTTGTGAATTTTGACAAACTTTTTTAACCAAAAAAGTGCCACTTCATTAAAACCAAAATTGTTCACAAAACAAGGTCAGTTTTGATTAATTATACAACTAAAATAAATTTTGGGGGAAAAATGCTGAAACATCCTGTTTTGACATTTTTGAATTGGAAAGTTGCAGTTTTTCAAATCAAAAGGACTTTCCATTTTGAGATTTGAGTAAATTTATACTCAAGAGGGCTAAAAAGGGATCAGAATATTATGTTTTGATTTTAAAGTAATCAAAATGACACATTTTGATTTACTGAAAGTGAAAATTTTGGATTTTCAGTTTGTGAGATTTTGACTTTTTTGTCCTGATTCAGGATGGGAACTTTTGATATCTCGAAAGTCTTCCCAGCTCTAAAAATATCTTACTCCAAAAGAAGTCCCACTAAATGCCTGGGAAAACTTGTGAAGTAAGGCACTACTCAGTCTGAATACTGTGGCAGAATCTGACCAATATTAGTAAAGGTTTTGGAGATGCTCCAAAACCTTTACTAATATGTAGTTTCTAAAATATACGATACGTAGTTTCTAAAAGAACAATTTGATAGGTGTGTCACTGGAGAGTTGTGAATGGTAAATCTTCCCAGACAAATCAGATTATTTTAATGAAATAACTGAAGGTCTAGGTAGAGGTGAGAACCAAAAGACTTAAAGTATCTGGATTTTCACAAAGCTCTATGCAAATTTTACACGTGATGTCTTGTATCATAATCCCTTCAAATAGGGGTCAGATAATAAGGAATGTTAAGGAGATCAAAAGCAGTTGAAATTAAAGGACCTATACATATTTGAGGAATGGAGTCCAAGAGAATCCTATCATGGGACCAATAATTTAGACAGAGCAATATATATGATCTTTAAGGGTCTGATCCTGCACCCATGGAAGATAATGGGACTGTTGCTACTGACTTTAGCTGGGGCCTGATCGTACGTCCAATTTGCAGATGGTACTAAGAGAAGGGCAATAGTGAACTCTGAGAACTGTCGATGTTTTAGGATGATCTTGATAACCTAGGCAAAGCAGAGATGGAATGTGAGACGAAATTTAATATAAATTCATAGATATTAAGGTCAGAAGGGACCATTATGATCATTTAGTCTGACCTCCTGCACAATGCAGGCCACAGAATCTCACCCACCCACTCCTGCGATAAACCTCTCACCTATGTCTGAGCTATTGAAGTCCTCAAACCATGGTTTAAAGACTTGAAGGTGGAGAGAATCCTCCAGCAAGTGACCCGTGCCCCATTCTACAGAGGAAGGCAAAAACCCTCCAGGGCCTCTTCCAATCTGCCCTGGAGGAAAATTCCTTCCCAACCCCAAATATGGCGATCAGCTGAACCCTGAGCATATGGGCAAGATTCATCAGCCAGATACATACAAGATTCATCAGCAAGATTCATCAGCCAGGAAAGAATTGTCTGTAGTAACTCAAATCCCACCCCATCTAACATCCCATCACAGGCCACTAGGTCTATTTACCATGAATATTTAAAGATCAATTAATTGCCAAAACCATGTTATCCCATCATACCATCTCCTCCATAAACTTATCGAGTTTAATCTTGAAGCCAGATAGGTCTTTTGCCCCCACTGCTTCCCTTGGAAGGCTATTCCAGAACTTCACTCCTCTGGAGGTTAGAAACCTTTGTCTAATTTCAAGTCTAAACTTCCCAATGGCCAGTTTATATCCATTTGTTCTTGTGTCCACATTGGTACTGAGCTTAAATAATTCCTCTCCCTCTCCGGTATTTATCCCTCTGATATATTTATAGAGACCAATCATATCTCCCCTCAACCCTTCTTTTGGTTAGGCTAAAGAAGCCAAGCTCCTTGAGTCTCCTTTCATAAGACAGGTTTTCCATTCCTCGGATCATCCTAGTAGCCCTTCTCTGTACCTGTTCCAGTTTGAATTCATCCTTCTTAAACATGGGAGACCAAAACTGCACACAGTATTCCAGATGAGGTCTCACCAGTTCCTTGTATAATGGTATTAACACTTCATTGTCTTTATTGGAAATACATCACCTGATGCATCCAAGGATTGCATTTGCCTTTTTCACAGGCGCATCACACTGGTGGCTCATAGTCATCCTGTGCCAACCAGTATACCCAGATCTTTCTCCTCCTCTGTCGCTTCCAACTGATACATCCCCATCTTAAAGCAAAAATTCTTCTTAGTTGCTAACTGTGTAACCTTGCCCTTTGCAGTATTAAATTTCATCCCATTTCTCTCACTCCAGTTTTCAAGGTTGGTCAAATCATCTTGTATGATGTTCTAGTCCTCCTTTGTACTGGCAATACCTCCCAACTTCGTGTCATCTGCAAATTCTATTAGCACACTCCTACTTTTTGTGCCCAGGTCATTAATGAAAATGTCAAATAAGGTTGGTCCCAAGACTAATCAATGAGGAATTCCACTAGTAACCTCCCTCCAGCCTGACAGTTCACCTGTCAGCATGATCCATTGTCTCCCCTTTAGCTAGTTCCTTATCCACCTTTCTATTCTTGTATTAAGTCATAGAATCATAGAAGATTAGGGTTGGAAGAGACCTCAGTGGTCATCTAGTCCAACCGCCTGCTCAAATTAGGACCATCCCCAACTAAATCATCCCAGCCAGGGCTTTGTCAAGCCAGGCCATAAAAATCTCTAAGGATGGAGATTCCCCCACCTCCCTAGGTAACCCATTCCAATGTGAAATAGTATTTCCTAATATCCAACCTAGACCTCCCCCACTGCAACTTGAGACCATTGCTCCTTGTTCTGTCATCTGCCACCACTATGAACAGCCTAGCTCCATCCTCTTTGGAATCCCCCTTCAGGTAGTTGAAGGCTGCTGTCAAATCTCCCCTCATTCTTCCTGCGGCAGACTGACTAAGACCAGTTCCCTCAACCTCTCCTCATAAGTCACGTGCCCCAGCCCCCTAATAATTTTCGTTGCCCTCCACTGGACTCTCTCCAATTGGTCCATGTCCTTTCTATAGCAGGGGTCCCAAAACAGGACGCAATACTCCAGATCTGGCCTCACCAGTGCCAAATAGAAGGGAATAATCACTTCCCTCGATCTGCTGGCAATGCTCCTACTAATGCAGCCCAATATGCCGTTAGCCTTCTTGGCAACAAGGGCACACTGACTCATATCCAGCTTCTTGTAATCCCCAGGTCCTTTTCAGCAGAACTGCCACTTAGCCAGTCGGTCTCCAGCCTGTAGCAGTGCATGTGATTCTTCCTAAGTGCAGGACTCTGCACTTGTTCTTGTTGATCCTCATCAGATCTCTTTTGGACCAACCCTCCAATTTGTCTAGGTTACTCTGTGCCCTATCCTCCAGCATATCTACCTTTCCCACCAGTTTAGTGTCATCCGCGAACTTGCTGAGGGTGAAATCCATCCCATCATCCAGATCATTAATGAAGATGTTGAACAAAACCGGCTCCAGGACCGACCCCTAGGGCAATCCGCTTGATACGGGCTGCCAACTAGACATCAAACTGTTGATCACTACCTGTTGAGCCCAATGATCTAGTCAGCTTTGTATCCACTTTATAGTCCATTCATCCAATCCATACTTTAACTTGTTAGCAAGAATACTGTGGGAAGCCATATCAAAAGCTTTGCTAAAGTCAAGGTATATCATGTCCACTGCTTTCCCCATATCCACAGAGCCAGTTATCTCATCCTAGAAGGCAATCAGGTTGGTCAGGCATGACTTGCCCGTGGTGAATCCATGTTGACTGATCCTGATCACCTTCCTCTCCTCCAAGTGCTTAAAAGTGGATTCCTTGAGGACCTGCTCCATGATTTTTCCAGGGACTGAGGTGAGGCTGACTGGTCTGTAGTTTCCCGGATTCTCCTCCTTCCCTTTTTTAAAGATGGGCGCTATATTTGCCTTTTTCCAATTGTCCGGGACCTCCCCTGATCACCATGGGTTTTCAAAGATAATGGCTAATGGCTCTGCAATTAGATGCATTAGATCTGGACCCCTGGACTTGTGCATGTTCAGCTTTTCTGAATGGTTCTTAACCTGTTCTTTCACCACTGGGGGCTGCTCACCTCCTCCCCATACTGTGCTGGGGGCTGCTCACCTCCTCCCTAGTGCAGCAGTCTGGGAGCTGACCTTGTCTGTGAAGACAGAGTCCCATCTTCTCCAATTTAGCTAATCATTTCCCATGTGGGACAATGTCAAATACTATACTGAAATCTAGGTAGATTATATCTACTGCATTTCCTTTATCTAGGAAATCAGTTGTCTTCTTAAAGAAAGAGATCTGGTTGGTCTGGCACAATCTACCTTCTGCAATCCCATGTTGCATTTTATCCCAAATACTGTTTACTTCTATATCCTTAACTGCTCTCTCTTTCAAAACTTGTTCTACAACCTTGCGTACAATTTGAGGTCAAACTAATGGGCCTATAGTCTCCTGAATTACTTTTTTCTTCCTTAATTATAGGTACTATATTTGCAATTCTCCAGTCATAGAGTATATTCTATACACTATATTCTGTAGTTTACAGATTCATTAAAAATCATTGCTATTGGGCTTGTAATTTCATGTGCCGGTCCTTTTAATATTCATGGATGGAGATTATCTGGGCCCTCCAGTTTGGTCCCATTAACCTATTTGTTTGAGTTTGGCTTCCACCTCTGATGTAGTAATTTCTATTTCCATATCCTTGCTTCCATTAGCCACCCAACCACTGCTCCCTAGCTCCTCATTATCCTTATTTAAAACCTAAGGTGAAGTATTCATTTAGGTGTTGGGCCATACCAAGACTATTTTTAATCTCTACATTGGATGACTATGAAATGGCATGTATCAATTAGGCACTGAGACCCATCCGGTGAGATGAACCTCCTCTGAAGTGTTAAGTATCCTTAACTTCCGTTGATCTGATTAGGAATTGATGAAAGTACCAGCACTTGAGTGATCAGACATGTATTCAGTTTTGTGCTTAGGACTTGTCGACCAACCACCCTTTCTTGAGGTGTAATGTCTCTGCTCTTTAGAGATTTAACACCTCATGAACTGCTTGAGGAAAATGCACTTATAACTTTCTCTTCTTTTCAGCTTTAAGTGATGAGAATTGTGTAGATCTGGCATGTCCAGTTCAAATGCTGGATGTAAGTTGTATATTCTTTTTCTTCTTCCCTCTCTCACTCTCTCAAATGTGCACACAAATTTCATGCCTTAGAATGTTAGTACAACAGCCATTTGTTGGTGGAGCAAAAACTCCATTAAAAATCTACCAATTTTACAACTTATTACTGGACACAATGAGAAAAAAATAGTTAGCACCCTCTATAGAGCAGCTTATAATGACAAAATGGTCCTTGGCTGCACAGAAAGAAAGAGGACAAAATACTAAAGCCGTCACTTAAAAATATAATAATTTTGCTAAACTACTGATCTTTATACACGCATCTGGGGGTAAGCAGCCTTAGCCACCTCTATAAGTACTTCATTAAATTAAAACAAGAATCATGAAGCTGAAAATAAATTGCTTTTGTTTATTTTAATTAAAATTAAAATCTTCAGTAGCAAAATAAAAATATAGAAGTACTGAAAATAAACATGGACTGTTTTCTTATATAATTGCAACACATTTTAAAAGTAACTTAAATAATGTTAGTATTACATGAAAAATGCCAATACTGTTTAAAAATCTGATTGCATTACAGATTTTTTTAGGTTAATAGCCACACTTAAGGGAACAAGTTCTGTAAAACTCCATTGACTTTACTGGGACTAGGACATGACCCAGTGGAAGTTTTTGTTGAATAATGAATGAGTAAAGAGCATAATGTAAAGCTTTTGATTAACATATGTGGGAGAATGCTAGTTATCATAGCATAATTTTTAAAAACACTTCAAATATCTGCATATTTTATAGATGTATCTTTGTGTTCATTGCATTTCTTTTATAACAAGCACCATATTGCATGGTGGGATTGTGACGGGCTGGATCACAGAAACCCCCTTGGGGCTGCCAACTGAGGTAAATGCTAGTGCAACCTTCCAGAGACTGGTCAACAGAGGGTTAAATGGTTTGCAGAATTATACTAGGGCATACATAGATGACATTGCTGTATTCAGCAACACCTGGGGTGACCACAAAGAGCATCTGGAAGTTGTGTTATCAAAGCTCAAAGAAGCTGGGCTAACTGTGAAGCCCTCTAAGTGCAAGATAGGGGCAGCCAAAGTCCCTTATCTGGGACAGTGTGGGGTAAAATATACCCCGACCCTCTTAAGGTGGAAGCCATCGTGAAATGGCCTGTACTCCAGACTAAAAGGGAAGTCCAATCCTTCATAGGCTTGGCAAACTATTACAGGAGGTTTGTGGAGGGGTTCAGTGACATTTTATCCCCAATCACAGACTTATGTAAAAAACATCAGCCTAATAAGGTAATTTGGTCAGAGGCATGCCAGAAAGGCTTCAACAAGGTAAAAGCACTCCTGTCTTTGGAGCCTGTGCTAGCCAGCCCTGACTTTGATTAACCTTTTGAATTGTGTACTGATGCATCAGATCCAGGGTTGGGTGCTGTGCAGATGCAGACAGGGGAAGACAGCAAGGTTTTTCAGGTGTAAACGTAGCTCCAGAAGTAACCTCAGTTTGCAGAGATTATTACTAGTAAGGTAGGTGTACTCCAATCACAGGGGCAAATACACTTGCTATGACCTTTATGATCTCCCAACCAAATAGCATCACTTCCTCTTATCTAGACAGTTTCAGCCAGCTCACTCCTGTCCATGCTTTTATCTTGTCCAAGTACTGCAACAACCAAGAAACCTCACCATCTGGTCTGATATGGGGGAGAAGGAGGTGATCAGTACACTGATGGTACTGAAACCCAAATTGTCTCTGTATTCCTCTAGTGGCCTTCTCTGTGTTAATAGAAATCTGTGGGACTGCAGGATAGGAAGGATGAACAATTGTCCATAAGTCTTTCTGAATTTCTTTCAGAATGGAATGAATAGAACCATTGATGCATGACTAAGGAGGGTGACTTAAGTCTATAAATGTTAGAAAGGTGTAAACGTTATGGAGGAAGATGCCCTAGCTATGACTGTAGTAGGTGGGGGATAATTTATATTAATTTTCTACGGTATTAATTTTGTATTTAATTTGTATAAATTTTCTAACATCAGAAAATAAGTCTTTCAGTTGGGACAAACCTAGAAGATTTGAAGGTGGCTTCCTAGCATTTCTTTCAGCATTTTGCGTTTTATTTTATTTCTTAAGATTGGTGTTTGAAAAAAACTAATCATTTTTTGTTAGTATCTTCTCTGTGGGAAGTATCCTCACAGTTCTTAGTGATCACTCCAGTCCTCAGGAGAGACTTGTTGGTTCATTTCCTTTTCCCAATATAACCTCATACTATTAATATTGCCATGTAGTTCTTTAGGAAAATGTATATACAATATACCTATTTATTTTTAATGGAGAGCTGATTATCTTACAATTTCCTTACACAGCCCTCAATTGAAGATAAATCTAGTTTAAATTGTTTTTATTTCTTACAATTTTATAAATAGTATCAGTACAATATAAAAATAGAAACATAATTTATATTTTTCTTGCAATTGTGTGAAAGAGTTAATCAAATTTCATATGTATTTTAATTTTTTCCCCTATCATTCCCTTATTTTTTGTGAAATTAATATCTGATATACTTTAAATGGTGATCAATTAAAGGGAGATGCCTATTTAGAATCTTTATGAGTGCAGCCAATAAACTTATTTAATCACTGTTTGCAAAACAATTTTGTTATAGAAATGTGGTTGAGAATAAATTAAGATAAATGGAATAATTGCATTTTGATGAAATGACAAGTGGGATAGATTTTTTTTTTGTTAAAAAGCCATTGACCTCCCATAACCAATTACTTTCCTGCTTCATTGTGTTCCTTTATTTTGTATATCTAATACCTTCTTTTATGGTTATATGAGAAAATTATTTGTATTATCACAAACTTTTTGGTAAGGAGACTCTCTTTTTTATAATTAAAACATTGCTTTCTCTCTTGGAAAATCCACATTCTGAGAAATAATCCATTAACCTAGCTTTGACACTCATTCAGATATAACCCAGTGAATGCTTTGAATATAAAGCCTGGCTTTATGTTCATTATGGCATAGTAAGTTTGCGACTTTCTTTTAAAGCCATAATACTCCATCCTGTTTCAGATGCATTTGACTGAAATGTCCTATCCATGATTCATAAAAATGTTTCATTAACTGATCTCATCTCTTCACAGGAAGAATGAGAAGTGCACTTCTTCTGACCTAAAACTCCCATTGCACAGACTGAGTGATACTCCAAGTGTTACATTCAGTAGCAACTGCACAGGGAATCGTTAGAGCTGCACAACTGAGAAAGGAACGTTCCTTTTTAACCAAGAGACAACCATACTTTAAACAGAGGCTTTTTCCTAGTCCTCTTGAAAAACAGAAATGTTGGGATGTTTTTTAATGTACAGATTGCTATAAAAACGGACTGATTTTTCTAGGTAATTGCATTACGGAGCAAACAGATTTA
Organism: Natator depressus; assembly: GCF_965152275.1. NCBI lineage: Eukaryota > Metazoa > Chordata > Testudines > Cheloniidae > Natator > Natator depressus. Next base: position 85,360,644 of record NC_134235.1, read on the forward strand.
CATTAGTAGGGACGCCTGGTTATGAACCTCCCACTGGTGAGCAGCTATTCATATGTCTATTCACGCTGAAGTCCCTAATGGGAGTAAAGGGTTCACAGTCTGGCACACATTGGACATTATGGGCTAGGCTGGGAGTTGAGACAACCCTGAGCAAGAGGTGCTAGCAGCACCAATCCAGGAGGAGCCCCAGGAGGTATTGTGCTGTAGAGATACTCGTCTGAGTCATAATTCCTTTCCTGCTTTCTCTTTCTTCCCTGGGGTAAAGGGATAGTAATTTGCTGCTGGCCTACAGAAGAGGTAAATTACTAATCACCTAGCATTCCGTGCTGGCTCAGTTATATAGATCTAAGGGCTTGGCTACACTTCCAGATGTAGAGCATTGGGAGTTAAACCAGCCTTCGGAGACTGCAGCAGGGAAAACGCTGCCATGTGTTTACACTGTCAGCTGCAAGCATGGCCGCGTTAGCAGCTCTTGCAATGCCACAAAGAGCAATGCATTGTGGTAACTATCCAAGTGTGCAAGTGGCTGCAACGTCCTTTTCAAATGTGTGTGGGGGGGGAGTAGAGTGTGATAGGGAGTGTGTTGTGTGTGTATGTGGGGGGAGAGACAGTGTGTTTTGGGGGGTTGAGAGTGTGTCAGCATGCTGTCTTGTAAGTTCAGACAGTCAGACCCTTCTCCGCCCGCCACATTCACAACAACAGCATTCCACACTAATGGTTTGCTTTGTCCCAGGGCAGATAAGCATGCCGGCTGTCAGAAACGGAGCTCTGAAAAGGGATATCCGCCTGCCTGCAGCCAATTTCAAAACAATGAGAAGAGTGGCCACTTGACTTCGGGGGATTATGGTACGTTTCCGGAGGCCAATCACAGCGCAGTAATGCAACACCTCATCCACACTGACGCCCGGGCGTTTCAGCAGGGCCACAGTAAGCGTTATGCTTCTCATGGAGGTGGATTACCAGGAGCACTCCAGCTGCAGAGTCCAGGCACTCTACGTGCCTTGCCAGTGTGGACACCTCAGGAGTCAGGGTGCCCGGGGCTGCTTTAATGCGCTCTAACTTGCAAGGGTAGCCAAGCCCTTAGTCACCGATGTAGGAGTATAAGCAGGGGCCAGGGGGAGAGGTTCTTACTCCGTTGTCTGTGTATGTAATCAATCAGACTCTTCCCCTTAAAAATATATAGGGCCAGATTCAGCCATCCTTGCTCACCTTGAGTAGTTCCATTGATTGACAATGTGGTTACCTGTGGGCTAAAATACTACTCAGCATGAGTAAGGGTAGCAGAATCTGGCCATATGTATGAAACACATATTGTATTTTTAATCAGTCCCATTCTCTGCTTAGCTAAACCCTCTGATACAACAAAAACAGCTGGGTCCAAAAAGGTTGGACTTTACTGGTGCAAGTAGGCCCACTCCATGAGTACTGAGTGGATTTGACCTTATTAGTAGACTTTTTAAAAACTAGAATCCAAAATCTAAACAGACAATAGGATCTCACAGCTGCTTATAGCTACCCCGATCTACAATACTGTGATGGTTTGTCAGCCCTGTGTTTACTTTAAAAGTTTCCTTTTAAGTTTCCTGCTCTGTTATATCACTGCAGCCCAGTTTACTTCAACAGAATTGGACCAGTGCAATTGAGACCATTTGACAAAGTGTTACCAATTATTCTCAGGGAGATGACTGCAGGTCTTGTTCATATACTAAAAGTATGTAGCTTTTTCTTTTTTCTTTTAGAAGCCAAAGTGAATTTTAAAAATGGAATGGTTTCTTGGTAAATGTTTTGCAGCCCGTTGTGCCCCAATAAATTGTTAGGACCTTGAAGAAACTAGGTGAAACCACAAAAGGACAGACTATTCATTCTAATTGTTTCAGTTCCTGGAAAAATAGCTACTAAAATGTTGCTTTTTTAAAAATCAGGAAAAGGGGAACTGAAATGTATAATATTATACAAAACTAAGCATTGCTCTTACCCTACGCAAGTAGGTACCAATTACTTTCAATTGATCCTGAATCAAATAATGACTTCTCCTATATGTCTCATGCCAAGAATTAGATAAGGTTTGCTCTGTCACAAGATCTCATAGGCAAAGTACTGTAGAAGTGCTTTCCTTCACAAAAAAAGGGACAGACAAGTTAAAACTGTGAACACAAGATAAAGAGGCTCATGAAAAAGGAATATATAGGGAATAGGCATTAGGATTAATATCTATAAAGCAAGCAACCAAATGAAGTGCTAGTGATTAAGGATGGAGACCAGTGGTTACATATGATAAATTATTTGGCAGTGGCTATTTGGTTTAAAACACTCCCCCTTAAAGGGGTGTATTTATTATTCCAGAAAGCTTATTCAGGGTCAAGGAGAAACTCAGGTTGAAGGTGAGATGCAGTGACTGGAACAGCTTCCTGAATGATTTATTTTGCAAAGGCTACATATTATTTCTAAATTGTTTATGTATATAGATTAATTTTTATAAATTATAATAATCATAATTGTTTTGTGTATTTATTTTGTTTACAGTGGTTTCCCAGTTATGATTTAAATCTAATCTGTTTGACTTAATTTTACAGATCGTTGTTTAAATTTTTCAGTTATACAATAACTGTTTATGAATAAAGTGAAATATCAGATGGATCATTTGGCTGTTCCTACTACCTGTAATTCAAATTTACCATACTTTGAAACTAATTCAGCAATGATACATAAGACAGTCCAATTAAACTCCTATCCAGTTGCCAGAATTGTCCATTTACTGAGCAGTTAGAAAGCATTCATAACTCACTAGGAGCATTTCTTTATCTTTATCTTGAGATGACATCCCATTAAATAAGACTACTAAGAGGTACTTTTTTCATTTATATTGCAAATAAAGTTTGGAGGTATACTGCATCTTTTTATTGCTATGACTAAAACCAGAGTAAAGGTAAAAATATAAGCTAATATTTCCAACTGAGTTCACTGCCTCTTAATTCTATCTTTCAGTTAGGGAACAAGTATCTTCCCAGTAAGATCAATTTTAGGATACATTAACACTGATCATCTCAATAAAACCATATTCAAAGTCTATAGAGGAAGCAATACTTACCAAAAAAGTATTGCATCTAATGAACTTCCAAACTGTGCATTTAAATACTTACAAAGCTATTTGAACACATGTTCCATTTGTAACATTCATGTTCCATTATGGCTACATGTTTTCTCCCCCACCCCACCTTACAATCATTTCTCATATGAGAGAAAGGCCAGTTTCCTAATTGGGCCGGGGGGAGGGAGTAATATCTTTTGTTGTTTAATCTACAGAGGCCCCTGATTGATCGTCTCACTCTGCATCTTGACTGCAGGTAGAAGCTCCACTCACACCCTTACATTATATAGCAGCACTCAAGGCCAGCTTGGATAGGAGCAGCTGCTGGAAGAGGCTGCAGTAACTCTAAGAGGAAGCAGTGAGAACAGCAAAGATACATGCACCTGTATCTCCTTGACTCAAAGTGGCTTAGAGAATTTTTTTATCCATCTGTGCTGTCTTCCACAAGCAGCAGTTTTGGAATGCAGAGAGTAAAACCCAGGCAGCACCAGCCATAGCTTTCTCCCATTTCTGGGAGCGGGAGTCACAGCCTTAATTTTCTATAGAAATATATTTGTTAGGACAACACTTGTCAGCTCTCATTGCCTGTTTGTTCTTTCAACTTCTTCCTTTGTGCTGGCCCACCGCAGCTGATGACATCCTCACTTGCTGGAAGCAGATACTTCTGTATTTGCCTCTTGACTGAGAGTGAGAATAATTTTTCCCTACAGTGCCTCTTGTCAGAGATTATAGGGTTTTTTCCTCTCTGGGATGTCGGCATGAAATTACTCATTCATTTTTTGATTTCTTTCATCATAAAACATAATTTACAGATACACCCTAGATCCTCAACTAGTTCCATCACTATTAAATTCTGTAATTTCATAATGGTTTGTTCCCTACTTCCTACAAATAAAACTAAATAGTTGAATAATTTTGAACATTTGGTTAATTAGAAAAGGGTTTTTTCACTTTAATATTCTGCTCTTCAAAAGTGGGGAGGCAGAAATTAATGTGTGTTTTGCTTTTAAAAATAACACAGAGCTGTGCCTAATTTTATGTGGCTGGCACATTGGACCTCAATTCTTTTAATTTTCTCTTCTCTTTGATTTTCTCTTCTCCAGTACCACATTCTGCAGTAAAGAGAAATGTCTATAGTAACATTTGTGAAAGGAAAGCTAGTCCATAAAAGATCTAAGAGTTTAGGCACCAGTTTCCCCTAGGATCAGGTCCCAAATTTACAAACATTCTTATGCAGATGCTTAACTTTATGTATTGTGAATAGTCTAATTCATGTGAATAAGTATTTGCAGGATTGGGTCCCCATCCTGGCTCTTGAAACTTGCTCCATGCTGGGAAAAATTTGCAGTAATGTGGCCTGCAGAAAACCACCCAGGAAATCATTCAGAGTATAAACCAGGGATCGGCAACCTTTGGCTTTGGTAAGCCCCCTGGAGGGCCGGGTTGGTTTGTTTACCTCCTGCGTCCACAGGTTCGGGTGATCATGGCTTCCACTGGCTGCGGTTCGCCACTCCAGGCCAATGGGGGCTGCGGGAAGCGGTGTGGGCTGAGGGTTGCTGATCCCTGGTATAAACTATTTAAACTTCCTTAGGTTTTTCTTTAACAGTCTCGAAAGAAGAAACTTGGGAAGTGAGGCACTGTTAATTTTTTCTTGTTTGCCTTGTTACCTCTGAAAAAATAGCTATCAAAATGTTTAAAATTAATGCATAATCATACAAGATGGAAAAACCTCTTAAAAACAAAACTGTTAAGGAATCCAATGTAATTCACCCATGAGCAAGGTGAAAGGTATTGACCCCCTTCCACACGATGTTAAACTGGGGTATATTCCCAGTTATGTTTTGTAATTCTGAGTAACCATTGCAAGCCTAAGTCTGAGTAGTACTTAATTACTGTAGGCTAAACTTCATCTATGGATGTCTGGGTAAGACTCCCTTGGAAGTCAACAGGGAGCTGTGTTTATATCCAAAGGCCAAACTTTGTTTTAAGGACAGTTAGTTCTTCAGCATAAGGCACTCTGTGGTTTTAATTTCAAAATGAAGGTGAATATGTGGCCACTGTAGAGATTTAATTGGCTTTAATAGATGCAGATGAGAAACCAGTATAGCATACACTGTATTATTGTCTATATGCTTTTTGTTTAAAGCAGGAAAATAAGATGATACAAATGTAGCTACTAATTATTTTTCCAATAACTGAAACAATAAAATCAGTCTGTCTCTTTGGTGGTTAAGATGGATTTTTTTCTCCAAGGCTATATTAGTTTGCCAGGATGGACATCAAAAGAAGTTCATGTCATGATACTATATTTATAGATCTTAGAAGTGAGGAGGACAGTCACAATACACAAGGCAAAAATCTTAAGTGAGCTATGATACCCCTTCCCCTTTTGATTTAACAGTGCAGATAAATATACTATCTCAGATCTCATCATGTTGAGAGTAAGATGTAAGTGCCATCTTTTTGCTACTGTTTTCTCACAGTAGCAAACCAAGAATAGATCACTATGAAAGACAAGGGCCCTGGCTGCAACAGGGCAACTTTAACATTTCTTACAACACCACTGAGCGTAGATAGGCGGCTGATTTTTTTAACTGTGTATTTTGTAACACTGTTCAGAGAAAGTTTATCTGAAACAATGGTAGCAGTGGCCTGCCTATGCTAGGGTTCTTAATGTTGCTAACATAGTAGAGTTGAACTGGTTTTAGCAATGGTGGGACGTTTTTAAAAAAGCATACACAGAATCACAGATAAGGAAAGTGAAGACGACAAACAAAAGAAACAGTTTTTTGGGGGGTGTTGAAGACGATGAATTAGTGCCCTCCATAAAAGGGATGGAGATTAGTCTTTCTAAATAATTGTATGTTTATATTATAGGTTAGTGCTCAGAAGATGTAAATTTTAAATCCATGGATGGATAGAGCATGTATGTTGTTTATACAGTGTTACTAATTACCTTATCCTAAGAATAAAGAAAATATCATAAAAATAATATAACAGTGATACAGATCAAAACAAGTAGATCCAAGAATTGTTGTTGATGATTGGACTGGAAAACAGGCCTTGAAATTTGAAATCTTATTATCCCTATCACGAGTTGTCCAATGCTGTGAGTCATCTAGAGCAATCTTTTTAATGTTTCTGACAATGGTGTTTTTGTCTTTGATAGTGCAGATCTGAAGGAGATAAGCTAGTTTGGTTTCTGGTTGGAAAATGTTCAGGATTAGTAAAAGGTGCACATCATGGTGGATCCTTCAGAATTTGCTTCTTTCAGAGGTCTTGAATCAAGCAAATGATTCCTCATGAGCAATGCCCTTGGATCAATACAGCTTCTAAGAATGTAGAGGGCTCTCTCTTTCCAGGGTCTGAGCAGACTGCCACCCTAGCAAACCATGTCAACTAGGGACTGACTTTAAGACCCAAACCTTGATCCTTATGACCACCCATAATTGCAATTTAAAGTTTTGTAATCCTGACCATTTATTTTAAAAACTTGCATCTACATAGATTAAAAATACTAGAACACTAGGAATGAGATCCTTTACACCATGTAAAAGTGCCAGCGAAGCACAAAGAGCAGGGGCAGCTCTACCAATTTTGCCACTTCAAGTAGTTGCTGCCGAATTGCCGCCACCGCCACAGTGGCGGAGCTGCCGCTCAAAAGCCACCATGGTGGAAAGAGCGGCGGAGCTGCCACCGAATTGCCGCTGCGGGACACGGACTGCCGCCCCAAGCACCTGCTTGGAAAGCTGGTGCCTGGAGCCAGCCCTGATAAAGGGGCCCTAAAAGAGCTGGTTGTAGGTTGGGAATGATTGCTTGGATACAAGAACTGTGGTCGACGGCTGTAAGGCTGGCCTCCAAGGACCAGTCTGCAAGTCCTAGATGGTATAGGGGTTGTGCCAGGGAGAGAACTGGGGACAAGAAGGGTGGGTTGTGGCAGAGCCACAGCACACAGTGCTTCTGAAATTCTGAGTGGTGCTGTAGCCTATATGGTAGCCCTGTGAGGATGACCCCAGGGCTTTAGTCAGGATTGGGATGGTTCAAAGTCGTCTTAGCCCCTGCTCCCACTTGTGTGCAAGTTCTGTGCTGTGCCTCTTAAAGGCAAGCACAGACTCTCACCCTTGGGCCCCAATCCAGCAAAATACTTAAATGTGCATAATTTAAAGCATGCACATAGTCCCATTGTCCTTTGGAAACTGTAGAGTGGCCACCAATTTATTTCACACAGACCACTAAACAAAGAGCAGATGATAGTATCTAAAATTCAGCCTAGACAAAGAGATGAGCCTTACTACCCTATTACCAGTTCTCTCAGCTCTCCAGTCCTCCAGCATCTTGTATGCTTCTCGGTCCCTTTTTGATTCTCACATACTTTTCAGTATACTACTGTTGTAAAATGCTTTAGATATGATACATAATTTTCATTCTACAAATCAAATTCAATAGGCTGTTTGGCCCACAGGGCTTCAGACTTGTTGGCTATTTCCAAAAAGTATGTATAATTACATTCTGTCTCACTTTAAACCCCATCTTACATATTCAGCTACTGTTGTCACATTCCTTTTCATCCACCACCTTCTTATCCCTTTTTCCTTCTTTCCCTTGTTTTTCTCTTTCATTTCCCCTTTTATTTTTTTTCCTGTTCCCTTTGATCCTCCTTGATCTTCACCCATCTTCTGTTCACATTCTTTTCCATTTCAAAACTTCATGTACAAACAACATATGTTTTCACACACTCTCCTCCTTCAGCATGCTCCTACTTCTTTAGCTGAGTCAAACCTCATTCACATGGTGCCTGGTCCTGTTCTTCAGTACTATTTACACTGAACGCTAGACACAGTATCTTAATGAGATAAATTCAGATAGAAGCAAAGCATATGGTTGGAAGGAACAGTGTGAAAATGTGGTTATGAAATCATCAGTATGAAAATTAATTACATTTTTCTTATCATTCTATCATCAAAATGATCATTTGCCTTGAGAATAACTTCCCCTCTGCATATATTCCTGACATATACTTAATACAGAGGTTTGTCTCTCACATATGGAAAATCTTTGATTTGTCATTAAAAACACAGAGAGATTCAGCTAAATGAAATCAGAACACCAGCATTGCTTCCAGGCAGATGACACTAAGGCCTGGTCTATACTACTGCGGTAAATCGATCTAGACTATGCTACTTCATTTACGTGAATAGTGTAACTGAAGTTGACGTAGCCAGATTAACTTACTACTAGTGCCCTCACTGTGCTGTGTTGACGAGAAACGCTCCCCCACTGACTTCCCTTACTCTTCTCGGGGAGGGTGGAGCACACAAATTGACGGGAGAGCTCTTTCCCATCGATTTAGCACACCTTCACTAGACCCTCTAAATAGATGCTGATTTAGCTCTGTAGTGAAGACATGCCCTAACAGTGAATGATCCTGCCAGGACTGGGCAGGTCACATCTATATCCATCTGTTTTGCTTACTCTCATATAATATGTATTTGTGCATGTGTATAATGTGAGAAATGCACACATGAATCTGTGTTAGTGCTGTTCATAGGTGTTACACACAACTAGCCCTATAACTCGCTCTATGAGCACCAGTATGTTGCAATTGGACCCAGTTGCTCAAGCCCACTTGCTTCCAAACCAATAGGGTAGAGTCTAGTCTCTGTTCCTAGCTTAGGGACTCTAAGAAACACTCCTGGGCTGAAAAATCCACACCATCTGAGCAATGCAGTTAAATCGACCTAATCCCTGGGGTACACACCACTAGGTCAATGGGAGAATTCTCCTTTGACCTAAATAACCCCTCTTGTGGAGGTGGATTACCTATGTGTAGGGCTCTACCAAATTCACGGCCATGAAAAATGTGTCATGGACCATGAAATCTGGTCTCCCATGTGGAGTCTGGCTATTATAGGGGGGGCTGGAGTACAGCCACCCTTACTTCTGCACTGCCTTCAGAGTTGGGCAGCCAGAGAGTGGTGGTTGCTTGCCAGGCATCCAGCCCAGAAGGCATCACCACCCTTACTTCTGTGCTGCTGCTGGCCATGGTGGCGCTACCTTCAGAGCTGGATGCCCACCCAGCAGCCACCACTCTCCAGCCACCCAGCTTTAAAGGCATGGTATGGTATCGCCAGCCTTACTTCTCCGCTGCTGCTGGCAGCAGTACTGCCTTCAGAGCTGGGTTCCCAGCCAGCAGTCACCCAGCTCTGAAGGCAGTGCAGAAGTAAGGGTGGCAATACCGTAATAGCCTTGAGAACTGCTATCAGGACTCCCATGGTTTTAAGATTTAACACCATGGAATTTAAAATTTAAATATCTAAAACTGTGAAATTCAAGAATTTTAAAATGCTATGATTGTGAAATTTACCAAAACGGACCATGAATTTAGTAGGGCCCCACCTATGCTGATGGGAGAAGCCTTCCCATCAGTGTGGATAGTATCTTCACTGAAGTGCTACAGCGGTGCAGCTGCAGCATTTTAAGTGTAGACAAGCCTTTCAGCAAAGTGTCAAACCCCTTTGTCTGGATGGCTGCATAATAGCCTTCCCTTGGGCAAGTCCAAACTAGTGCAGCCTCAGTCCATTCTCTTCAACACGTAGTATAAACAGACTCCATGATTTAATATAGTTATACCTCCACCCTATCATAATACTACAAAAATGTTTTCCATGTGTATAGAAATCTTTTGTCCTGTTTATGCACTACTGACAGCCCTTTCTTAATATTGAAAGTAATTTTCTGCAACCTATCTTATTGGTACATGAGGATGTCCATACAATTTAATTATTTAAGTATCTTAAATAGTTTGTATTTAACACAATTTAATACAGTAATCAATATAAAAATGAGTATTGTGCACCCATAACACATGATGGTTCATCTTCATTATGACCCTCACATTTACCTTTAATCCTGAGTGGAGCCAAGAGAATACCCCTGGGGTATTTGCCTATTTCTTTCACCTAAAGAACTTAGGGAATTCATAAAGAGAAATGTCATCATCAGAGAACAGCAATCATATAAAGTTTATAAGCAAGGTTTTCTGTCCATTATGTCTGGCAGGGTGTTCTCTAATAATTTTTTCAAATGGTATGAGTTGAAAAGAACTATTAAATGTTAGGGAGGGGGGCAAGGGGAGGAATTATTTCAAAAATTCTTTCAATTACAGTAGCTTCTAAATTGCATTGTTCTGTGTCAGTCACATCTGTTTCATGTTCCCACACTTCTTTATTCTAGGCCTTTGTTTCATTTCATTCATCCCTCTTTGATTCTGTTTCTGTCCCAACTAGTTCCTCTGTCGTACACTCTTGCCCTTGATTTCTGTGATTCTCTTCCCCTGCTTTGTTTCTTTCTCTTCAGTCCTCACTTTTCTCTAGTTTCTCCATCTTTCCCCACCCCCATATCAGCTTTGTCAAAAGAAACTAAATCACTGAAAAGAATTAAGAAAAATGAGACAAATTACTCTCAAGGGCATCAAGAGCTGCCCAGAAAAGGTTCTCTTTCTTTGTAAAAACTAAATTGTTCAATGAATGTGAGGGACATTTTCACTTACATTTATCTGAGATGGATATTACTAATATTAGTTTAGAAGGTCTCATGGCCATGTGACCAGAAACCAAATAAAGAAGCATAAGAACATTTAGGTAAAAAAGGCATTTGTAAAGATTAAAATGCAACTTATGTAACCTTGCAGAGAAAAGTCTTGCATTTGGTTTGAAGAAAGTAATTTCCAGTGCGCAAAAATAATCTTATACTAGGACATAAAGTACAGGTTACTTGGTTACTCTTTCAACTTGCGGAGCAATAGCTTTTTATTACAAAGCTCAATAGCAGCCATTATATTGAGTATGACAAGATTGTGACCTAAAATAATAGTACTTCACCTCCTATCTTATCAGTATTTTAAATAGTAACTGACATGGTGTCATATGATACACAAATTGGGCTAATAAACTATTCATCTATAAAATTTCAATCCCCTTCCCCAACTATTCCCAAATCCCATCTGATGAAAACATAAAATCAAAAATATCCATATACACACTGAAGATCATTGACAGGTATTTCTTGCTAAGTTGCTAATAGGACCACACACAAGCAGAATCTGAACTCAGATCTGACCAGATTTAAACAAAACCAGATGTTTCCTTTTGATATCCACATAGTATATGCTTAATAATGCTACCACAGCAAGCATTTTAAAACATTGAGCCCTTCACTTTGAAGGACATAACCTGTTTGTAAATGCAAAGAGGCAGGAACTGAGATGAAAGGCTAATGCAGACAAGACTCAGACGGGCTCAGGGCTGCAGGGTTAGACGATACAATGATAAAATGCCAGAGCCACGTCTACATTAGAGCTACAGCCAGCAAAGCTGCATTCTCTATGAATTATGAGTCTGAAAAATCCTAGCGTAGACAAGGTCTTATCCCACTGGGGGAAACTACACATGCAAGCATGAAAAAAGGAAAGTTGTCTGATGTTCATTCTCAATTTTTTATAGTTTCTTCACCTCACATATTATGTCCATCTTTTAAAGCATTTAAGGAAACTTCTCTAAACAAGAAGAAAGGTAGAAGCAGCTAAGTTCTGGTCCAGATTAGACTCTTCTTGAAGTGTTCAGATCAGAGAACTTCTAGTTCAGATCCACTTCTATTTTGAAATGAAGATTTTTGGCTTACATTATCTGGGATCTGATTGTGACCCACAAGCACAGGTTGCCTAACACTTTCCATTTTAAAAATCCTTCCAGCTATATTCTGAAGAGCTCTAGGGTTTGCAGCAGAACCTTGACATTTGTCAGGGGGATAGTTCTGAGGTCAGGGAAGTGACTTTTAAACAAGCAACCTTAATTGAGATGTTTCTTGACTTATAGATAGCTTGATTTTGAAATTTGAGTAGCATTCTTTTAATGTCTCTTTTTCTGTAATACAATATATAGTTTATAAATAGACTGGAGTTTATGGTGACAACATATTGCTTCTTGGGTATAGCACCTGCCACTCTCTGGAAATAATACACCCTTAGCTTATGGCTTCAGACAATAGCTGGTCAGGTTTTTAACACGAGGCAATAATTTTCCACAGTAACCCTTAACTCTGCTGAACATACCATTAAGAAGAAAACATAATTGTTTCATTTGCCACTGAGGTTCATCTCTCTGAGACCTGTAAATGATGGCAGAATTTGGCCCTTTGATTCTAGTTTGCAAACGCTGAATGTATCTTAATAGATTTTCTTTATGCTGGTTCTGACACATGTGTAACCCTCATTAATGCTGATGTGAGTTATACTTGCTTATCAAGAGGAAATCAAAAGACCTACCACTCTGTAGCCTTCCTGTGCACAGAATTCCCGTTGACTTCAGTGGGAGTTCTGCACAATAAATGGCTGTGGGATTAGCCCCAAGTTTGAAAAGCAAAGTAATACTTAATGATTTGCACATCTGCAAAGCCTTTCTGGCTTTTATTTGGCATTTTATAGGTGTTTGGTATTTTATTTAGGAATCACTCTTGTTTCACTGGAGTAGTTATTTCAGATTGAGAGGAATCTATGCTAGCATTATGAGTTTTAGGGCATACATTTGTATCTATCATAACTCTTAATGTATAGTTAATAAAATAATTTAACAGTTATTATAAAATCAATTATTAAATAATAGGATTTTTTTAGTATTGTTAGTACCATAGTGAATGCAGCAGGAGAGAAAATAGCATTCATGACCACAACAAACTGCAAGTTATCGTTCCAAACGGCTTTGACAAATCAGTGGAACAGCTGAATTCCTACTAGTTTTGTTATTTATAATTTGTTAAAAATTTTCACTGCATACAAATACCGTAGTTCTTCAACAGAGCACATTTCAGTTCTTGTCTTCTCCTGTGAAACATCTCCTTGCTTACTCAGGGACCTAACATCTCTGGAGAAGTGTTAATCATGAAGAGATGGAAGTAACTTTCATTCTATTTGCCACAGAGTCAACTTTTTTAAACAAAAGAGAGAGAGACAGAGAGAGTTAGGAAGAGAAACAAAGTAACGGCATATTTTACTTCTTGTATTTCCTAGAATTCTAATTAACCTGCAAGCTGTACTTTTTGGGGGGAAAAAACACCATCTTATGCCAGGGCACATAGGCTAATATACAATGTTAGTTTAAAGCTATAGAAAAAAATCTTTAGAAGTGGACAAATCCCAAACAAGTCCATTAGCTGAGCGCTAACTAGTCTAGTGGCTGCTTAGCTAGCTACCTTCGTTATACATCTTAAATAGAATGAACCTCAGACACAGAAATATTTTTCTCCTGTCTGTGAAAGGAAACACTGTCTGAAAGTGATGGAAACCACTGCAAAGGTATCATCACTGTGTAGCGGGAACACAGATATTTGGGAAAGCAGTTTTCTTTCCGCACCTCTGGATTTTACCAATTAAGGGAAGTGCTCCAGCCATTAGAAAACTGCAGAGAACTCCCCCTTAGATATAGGGATTTTGTACATGGAGATATAGGCTACTGTAGCTTTTGAGGAATAATTATGCTACTATAGCTATACCAGTACAGCTCCCTGTGTGGGCACTCTGTTCTGGAATAAAAGTGACTCCGTTCCAAAATAATGATACTGCTTTGGAATTTTGAGAAGTCTGTTTATCTTATCGTGCTAATTTCCCAATGCTTTATTCTTTTCAGTCTCATTGGTTATGACAGTTGGAAGTAGAAACATTGTTAAGCAGTAACGGTGGCAAACCAAAGCTCAACTAAGCAGAAACAGGCAGAACAATGTAGAGCTTTGAATGTGGTGAAAAGAACTTAAATTTGTTGTGGATGGAGACCTGAGGCGGGGATGAAAAGAGGGGATTGATATGATGATATCAATAGGCAAGGTTATGACATTAGGGCCTGCATTTTGTATGGGCAGAAGAGCGACAATGCCTGTGCTTGGGAAGCCAGACAGAATATCAGACTATGGTTCTGTGATATTTTTGAGACTGTAAAGGACAATAGACCAAGATTGGACTCTCACTCTGTGTCATGATAAAGTAGTTTTAAATAAAAAGTAAAAACCCACAAACCTGTTCAACCTTTGTAGACAGCTAAAGGGAGTCCTGCCTTAAATGTAGGAGATCAGAAGGACAGAAAGGATTTGAGTTGGCCGTGGATGCAGCTTCCCTAAAACATATTCAACCAGGATCTGGTGTCAGGTAAATTTCTTACATCTTCATTCATGGGAATATATACAGGGGTTGATTGAGACTACACTGGACCTGGATCAACTAAAAGTTTGCTCTGTAGCTGAGTTACTCATGAAACTACCAGCTGCTGTTTGCTCACACCGCACTCAACCTCACCCATGTTCTGTCAAGTCATATCATGACAACCTGTGGGATGATGAAGGGGACTCTCTTGTTCCATGGTGCATTTCCTCTCTAAGTTATAAGCCAGCAGCAAACAACAGTGCTTTGTACCACCTGCTGCTCACTGACCCACTCCTGCATCTGGGCCCTGTCTTAGGTCTGTAAGATGTTGATCTCCCCTAAATATTTCAGCTCTTCTCTCAGCTAATTTCTCCCCTCTCCTCCAGAAAACTACGTGTTGGTAACAAGGAACTCCTAGGTTTCCAATGAGTCAGAGTTAAAGGTTGTTCCTCCTTTTCCTTTTGGGTGTTTTTCTTAAAGTGACCTCTATTTTTCACTTCAAGATTGAGACATAGTTTAAAAGTAAAGAAATGACAAAGGATTTTTCTAAAACATTTTCAGGGCTTTGGTTTTTCATTAAAAACAAACAATTAAACCCCAATTTGTTCCTATCATCCCCAGATCTCACACTGCTCACATACCATCAAGAGGGAGTGAATAAGAAAAGGACTCTTTGGTACAATTATGTCTTTCATTTTGCTTGCACAAATCATCATCAGTACCAAGAAGGCATCCAGTCACGTACACATCACAATATTTCAGTAGATTTGGCAAAGCTTGCTGTGGTTTGAGCATTGCACAGCCAAGTGAGAGACCTTGGAACAATTCCAATGCCAGCAGGCCCTGGTAGCAATGAGCAGGAAATGTGATCAGCCCTTGTGGGTGATGGAATATCTTGCATCACTCTGCTGAGCAAGGAGGGACCTTGGACTCCAAAAAGTGTTCAGGCTAGATGCTGTACCGCATTAAATAATATGAATCAGTAGACGAGAGACCTGAGACATTGTTGAAATCAGAGGGGTCATGCTTAAGTCTTAATGCAAAGGGCCTGGGGGGAGGAGAATGAAAAGGTACAGCCAAAGTGGAAGACTGTATGATTTAAGAAGGGTTCTGGGGCTGCTTTGCAATGGTCCAGATGCCCCAACAGCCTATATCCCTCATGCACAAGTGCGTGAGGTGGGTGGGTCTTTGTTAGAGGAAGAAGCCGCTGACATACTTCTTGTTGTTGTTGTTGACAAACTGTAACCTAACTGCACGTATACTACAGGGGTAACCTACTTCCCTTTTGACAAATCCCACACGCCTTGAACTCCATAAAAACACACTTCACACTGTTGTTTTCAATGGACATTTTATTGTACAACATGCCCTATTTTGTTCCCAAAACACGCTCTAACTTTTAGTGTTTTTTCCTAGCAAGATTTTGTAATTTGCTGAACAAATTAAACGTTCAACATTTTGCATTCAACATTTATCTGTTGGTTTGACGATTTCATCTAAAATGCTATTTGGGTCCTCGGCCTCTCTCACTTTGTCCACCAATTCTGCCCCTAGAGCTAAATGTTATCTCTGCTCCACTGCCTCACAGGTGCTGTTTTTGCTAACAGTGACTTTGCTGCAAAAGCATGTTGCTTCAAATTGTCCTCATTGAAAAATGACCAGTGTTAGTCTAAAACACAGGGGAAAATCTTTTTTATCACTATAAATTACTTTTATAAAGAGTTTGTCTCTGGTTTTAACCCTGGGATGGTTTCTGCATGCTAATTTTTTATTGAAACGCATGTGTAAAAGTGCTAAATGAAGGGATATGTCTTCATATAGGCTTGTGTTTTAAAGTGTTTATGCCTTTACAAGACTTAATATACCTTTCACTTGTATTTGTTTTATCTTTTAAATTTATCTCAGATTTTTTTATTCTTTAATAACTTGCCAAACTAGTCCTTTAAAAACACCTCTCCTTACTAAACCTAACCAAAAATCTTTCTTTTCTTTAAGTTTATGTAATAACTTGCCTCTATTCTTTCAAACTAACCCTTTAAAAACAAAAATATTTATTTTTCTTTAAGTTCTCTCTTTCTATTCTTTAATAACATGCCAAGCTAGGCCTTTAAAATCATCTCCCCTTACTAAACCTAACCAAACAATCTTTCTTCTGTTTCATAACCTTTCTTTCCTTTTTTCCTCTAAACCTAACTAAAGCTTTCTTTTTTTAAAAAAAACTCCTTTTCCTTTAAGTTCTCTCACTCTGTTCTTTCAACCTTTTTCTCTAAACAATCAATCAAATGTATCAAAGCACAAGCATGCAACATACCCCCTATTCAAGCATAAAAAAATTATAAAAAAATTCAAAATGGCTGATGGCGCCAAACCTCGACACCAATGGAAACGGGAATGGAGGGCGGGACATAAGCCCAAAATGGGGCGTGTAAACCTGTCAAAAATACATGGTGATGAATACTATCGAGGTATATACTACTACTGTAAACCAGAATCCATGATATTCATTCTTGGACTTTGCCAGATGTAGTTGGAGCAGGAGGAAAGAAAGGAAACATTTTTCTGGAAGTCTGACTTTTTTAAAAATGGAATTTGCTTGAAGCTGTTCAGAGGTCTGTAATATTGGAAATGGATCTGGGAGAGAGAGATTAGTGAGCAGAGAAAGATGAGCCAGTCAAGGATACATAATAAATGGTGGGATAATATAATTTTTATTTATTACATGACTGTACAGTTCATCATTACATGTGTAATATATATATTTTCCCACATTTAAAAATAAAACAAAAAATTGCATTTAAGATTGCTCAGCTGTATTTCCTGTCAACATAATTAAAATCTAGGAAATCAACAGTTAAGTCAACCTTGCCATTCACCTCAATCTCATCTCACATGCCTTACCATCCAAGCAACGTATTACTGTTACCCCTTTTGAGTTGACTCAAGCAGTTAGCTAAAATTCAGCGTTTTGTGGGTTGTTTCTGTTGCGGTAGCAACTGATGATGAAATCAGGTATTTCTTTGATGCCATCTTTTTTATTTTCAAAAAATGTACAAGTCCTGTTTCCCTGAACACATTAAGATTCAAAAAACAGGAGACATTTTCTTTGCTGACTGTTCCAAGCCCCTTTCTAGCCAGCATTTAACAGCAAAGCTTTCTCTCTTAGCTTTTTCTCATGATCATGCTATCAGTGCTTCTGTGGCCATATCTGGCACTTCCTTGCTGCCTTCTCTGTCTCTGTCTATCTGCATCTACTACACACACATATGCAGACCTCTCCAACAATCAATAGCCAGTAACCTGCTTGGCATGTGTTTTTGGGCAGCAGCTCCTATATATGCTGTATTGAAATCTGTGTAAAATAAATTAAAAACTATCACTTTAAATTTCAGGGGGTTTCTTGCTCCTGCTTGCAGTCTATTGGGGTCTGTAGGGAAGTGTGCAATGTGGGCCTACCCCTAGCTGCAGAGTCAGTCTTCACACAGACAGCTTAAAGCACTGGTGGGCAACCTGCAGCCCACGGGCCTCAGTTTTCCCACCACTGGCCTAGAGTAAGGAGGAATGAATTGTGCCTCACTGTCATAGGGAGCATCCTACTTTCTCTCTGTGTGTGTGCGTGTGTGTTTTTTTTAGGTGCTTGTGTGATATTCTGAATTGTAAGAAGTAAAGTTGTGTTACATTACAACCTTCCAGCAAGAGTATTTTATGTTTGTATCTAACTTTTCCTGTTTGTGGAACAGGAAACTGATGTTTCAAAAATCTATTCCATAAAAGAGCTTGTTTCTTACATTTATCCTGAAACAAGGGCGGCAGTTACTCTCATCATCTTCAAGGAGTTTTAACCCAACCCCAAGCATTACATTATCAAACACATCTCGTAAGAACATAACATAATAACGGCCATACTGGGTCAGACCAATGGTTCATCTAACCCAGTATCCTGTCTTCTGACAGTGGCCAATGCCAGGTGCTTCAGAGGGAATGAACAGAACAGGTAATCATCAAGTGATTACCAGTCACCCATTCCCAGCTTCTGGCAAACAGAGGTTAGAGACACCATCCCTGCCCATTCTGGCTAATAGCCATTGATGGACCTATCCTCCATTAATTTATCTAGTTCTTTTTTTGAACCCAGTTATAGTCTTCGCCTTCACAACATCCTCTGGCAAAGAATTCCAGAGGTTTACTGTGTGTTGTGTGAATAAATACTTCCTCTGTTCATTTTAAACCTGCTACCTATTAATTTCATTTGGTGACCCCTAGCTCTTGAGCTTATGCTCAAATAAATTGGTTAGTCTCTAAGGTGCCACAAGTACTCCTTTTCTCCTAGCTCTTGTGTTATGAGAAGGTATAAATAACACTTCCTTATTTATTTTCTCCATGCCAGTCATGATTATATAGACCTCTATCACATCCCTCCTTAGTCATTTCTTGTCCAAGCTGAAAAGTCCCAGTCTTATTAATCTCTCCTCATATGGAAGCTGTTCTATACTGCTAATCATTTTTGTTGTCCTTTTCTGTACCTTTTCCAATTCCAATATATCTTTTTTGAGATGGGGTGACCACATCTGCATGCAGTATTCAATATGTGAGCATATCATGGATTTATATAGAGGCAATATGATATTTTCTGTCTTATTAACTATCCCTTTCCTAATGATTCCCAACATTGTTAGCTTTTTTGACTGCTGCTTCACATTAAGTGGATGTTTTCAGAGAACTGTCCACAATGGCTCCAAGATCTCTTTCTTGAGTGCTAACAGCTAATTTAGATCCCATCATTTTATATGTATATTTGGGATTATATTTTCCAACGTGCAATGCTTTGCATTTATCAACATTGAATTTCGTCTGCCATTTTGTTGCCCTGTCACCCAGTTTTGTGAGATCCCTTCGTAACTCTTTGCAGTCTGCTTTAGACTTAACTATCTTGAGTAGTTTTGTATCATTTGCAGATTTTGCCACCTCTCTATTTACTCCTTTTCCAGATCATTTATGAATATGTTGAACAGTACTGGTCCCAGCACTGAAGTCCATAACTATTTCAGACCTCAGCTAGACTGAGAGAAATTACCTGTAGACATATGAGAAATGGCCTGAAATAAATTAGATGAAATTCAATAAGGAGAAATATAAAGTACTACACTTAGGAAGGACTAATCAACTGCACAAATACAAAATAGGAAATGACTGCCTAGGAAGGAGTACTGTAAAAAAAGATTTGGGGGTTATAATGGATCACTAACTAAATGAGTCAACAATGTAATACTGTTGCATAAAAAAGTGAACATCATTCTGAGATATATTAGCAGGAGTATTGCAAGCAAGATGTGACCTGGTATGCCTGGGGCAGCCCTCACTGAAAATGCCAACGTCAGGGCAGGCTGCAAAAGGGAGAGCAGATATTCCCAAAACTGGTGACTAACACTGAAGTTAAACTCACCAACCAGTCACAAACTGTGCTTCTGATCCCTCTCACTGGTTATCAAGAAGCTGAAAAAAGAAATCACACAGCCCCCTTTATTGCATTCCAGTTCTCTTGCTCCCAATCAGCACATAGGTCCAGTACAGTGAGAAGTTATTTAAAAACTCTGCTCACATATACAAAATGTTCTTCTGACCCCAAAGTGTCAGCCACGTTACCAGGTCAATATTAGTTTGGATGTTACCCAAAATACCATGCTGCCAGCCAATCCTTTAGTGTCTAAAATGAAAGGTTTATTATAAAGAAAGAAGAAAGAATGAGAGTTGTTAAATGGTAGAGCAGTCAGATACATACAGAGACTTCAAAGTCCATATATCAGGTTCTTAGAGGTATTGGTGAGTTCACTGGCTTGAAAGTCCCTCTGGAACACATCCAAAGCTTGGATAGGTCATCAGTCCTTTGTTCATTGCTTCGTTTGTACAAAAGTTACTCCCGCGGTAAGAAGCAGGAATGAAGACAAAATGGAGAAGATGCAGCTTCCGTTTTATATCAGTTGCCCTGTAGCTTGTTCTTCCTTTGTCCCAAACACAAGCTTCACAGCACAGAGCATGGAAAAGCCTTAGAGTTCTGTCCATAGGCATGCCCTTACATATCTTGCTGACTCATAAGGTGTATCCCCTGGCTCTTTTCAATAGGTTCATTGTACAGCTGATGACCCTTCATGGGCCATCAAACAGGCTAGGCAGAGCTGATGCCAATCTGTCTGGGTGTGTCACCCAGAAACACAGCACAAGTTTTGAAATACAGATATATTATACATATCTAGAACTCACAATACAAAGGAGATACAAACATATAAACAAGATTATCATACTTGCAAATCATAACATTTTCACTGACACCTTACATGGCATACCTAGCACAATTTACTGCAATTTTATCATATTGGTATTAATAATATAAATAGTCACCCATATTCCATACAACATCACACAAGACATAAGGTGTAATTCTTCCACTCTACTCAGCACTGATAAGGCCTCAACTGGAGTATTGTGTCCACCACACTTCGGGAAAGATATGGGCAAATTGGAGAAAGTCCAGAGGAGAGCAACAAAAATGATTTCAGGTCTAGAAAAACATAACCTACAAGGAAAGATTGAAATAATGGATGTTTAGTTTGGAGAAGTGAAGACTGAGGGGAACATGATAACAATCTTCCAGTATGTAAAAGGTTGTTATAAAGAGGAGGGTGATAAATTGTTCTCCTTAACCACTGAGTTCAGGACAAGAAGTAACAGGCTTAAATTGCAACAAGGGAGATTTAGGTTAGACATTAGGATCAACTTCCTAAGTGTAAGCGTAGTTAAGCACTAGAGCAATCTATCTAGGCAGGTTGTGGAATCTCAGTCACTGGAAGTTTTTAAGAAAAGGTTAGCCCAGGGGTGGGCAAACGTTTTGGCCTGAGGGCCACATCTGGGTATGGAAATTGTATGGCGGGCCATGAATGTTCACGGTTCCCAGCCAATGGAAGCTGCGGGGATGGTGCTTGGGGCAGGGCAGCGTGCAGAGCCCCCGGGCTGCCCGTACGCTTAGGATCCAGAGAGGGGACATGCTGCTGCTTGTGGGAGGCACGCGAGCCGCAGCATGTGCGAAGCAGGGCAAGCTCCAGACCCTGCTCCCCGTCAGAAGCTCCAGGGCCAGATTAAAACATCTGAAGGGCCGGATGTGGCCCCCGGGCCATAGTTTGTCCATGCCTGGGTTAAACAAACACCTGTCAGGTATGGTCTAGACCAGTGGTTCCCAAACTTTTTCTGCCGCTTGTGCAGGGAAAGCCCCTGGCGGGCTGGGCCGGTTAGTTTCCCTTCCACGCCCGCAGGTTCAGCCGATTGCGGCTCCCATTGGCCTGGAGCAGCGAACCGTGGCCACTGGGAGCCGCGATCGGCTGAACCTGGGGACATGGCAGGTAAACAAATTGGCCCGATCTGCCAGGGGCTTTCGCTGCACAAGCAGCGGAACAAGTTTGGGACCCACTGGTCTAGATAATACTTAGTCCTGACTTAGTGCAGGGAACTGGACTAGATTACCTGTCAAGATCCCTTCCAGTCTTACATCATTATGATTTTATGTGCCGAGTTAGGTTAATTGTGTATAATTTGCATATGACTAAGGTGAGGTCAGAGTTAAAATGGTGTATCTGAGTTTGATTTTGGTTGGTCATGTGTTGGAACTGAAAGGGAGCATGGTGGATTGATTTAAATAATTGATTTTAATCATGAAAGCAGGAAACCTTGATTTAAATAATTGATATGAATCTTGTTTTGCATTTGTACTTTTAAGTTATTTTCCAAAAGTCAATTTATTCTTTTTGGTGGTATAGCCATTAGAACATGCTGGTTTGTAACCAAATATAGCATTTACACAAAATTTGATACTTATTTTTGCAATCCAGGAGGATAGGCTGTATCTATACATATTTATTTAAGCAATTATATAGCTGAACATAAATTTATTCAGTTTCTTAGTTTTTACATTTTTATGTTAGAAAATGGTGAATGGTACATTTTTTATTTACTAGATGCTTTTAAAAAAATCATGATTGGTATCAAGCTGCATTTGGATGAAAACTGGAATGAAAATTAAAAATGTACAACATTTTTTAAAATTATTTTATTAGTTAAATAAAACTATCTGAAATGTCCTGGATAAATATTTTTTCTCTTATTAAACCTATTTTTCATTTAAAATTAAATGATATATTAAACAAATGAAATATTAATGGAAGTTAGTGAAATAACACATTGTTTCCTGTCAACACAGGCCACATTTTCAAACGTATTTTGGTGCCTAAAGATTGGCAATTCTGAAAATACCATTAGACCCTAACCTGCTTAAGTATCTAACTCACATTGAAATCAATGGGAGTTATGTGCCTAGACTGTTACAGGACTTTTGAAAATCCCACTTACCACCTATCTGCATTTTTAGGTGCCTAAATATCTTTGAAAATCTGGCCCCATGTCCTTCAGAATTTTGGAATTAGTAGATCTGATATTTTCCCACCTGGTTTTAATTTGGTGCTTGGAAGAGAAAAACAAACTTTCATGCTTGTTTCCTCATTGGTTTCTTGAGTTCGAACTAGTCCAAATGAGTAAATAATTTAATCTTCACCTGCTGGCTAAACTGAACCCAAAAGTAATTAAGACAAAATCTTTTCTGCACAACAGAAAATGAAAATAACTACATTTGGAAAAAAATGTAAATACCACCATTTGCTCCACTGTATAGAGTGAGAATAATATAATTAATGCAGTATATGACATTGTGACATTTATAAAGGTTGAGTAGACTTCAAAAGATAAGGTTTCTCTCTCACTCTGTATGTAACTGTATGTAAAAACCAGAACCCTTTAACTCATTACAGTTTGAAAGGGGGACTCATTGATGCAACATATTATTGTTTTTATTTATTTAAATGATTTTTAATAAATGTTAGTAAGTTTTACCCTTAACATAGGTTGTCACAGTTTCAAATTTAATTTTAAAAAAAGTACTTAATTGAAATTTTAAAAGTCCAGTTTAAATTTAAAAAATTGACTTTTTTTTATATATCATCAATTTTTATCCACCCTGATAGGGAGTTTGCTGTAGAAAGGAGTAAAAGTGTGCTTGAATATTATGAAATTAAAGTGGTGATGAATGCAAGTTTAGGTCGGTATAGATGAGAGAATGGATTAACAGGTGATTTCCTGGATTTTAGTGATTGGGTTGATAGCAAATGCATCTTGAGTGAATTTAACTGTAAGTTAAAGAACTTCTTTGGGTAGAAATGTCTCATTGTTTTCAACAGCTATATACACAAATCAAAATAGATACTGAAACAGGGCCAACATTTTCAAAAGGGGCCATTCCTTTTGGGTTTATGATGTTAGAGCCGTTCAGTTTTTGGAGCTCAGAACAAAAGGATCTCTTTTGCACAACTGCTGAACTAAGTAGGACAGGTGGGTAAGAAGAACAGCGGTGTCTAGACAAATAGTCCAAATTATAGAAGCTACATGTGCTATTGCCAATTTGCTCAGAACCAGCCAAACATCAAAATTTTCAGGAATGAACTATCTTATTTTTTTAAAAGCTAGGAAAGTCCATACAAATAAGTGAAGAAAACACTCAGAATTCAGGTTTCAGAGTGGTAGCCGTGTTCGTTCGTATCAGCAAAAAGAACGAGGAGTATTTGTGGCACCTTAGAGACTAACAAATTTATTTGGGCATAAACTTTTGTGGGCTAAACCCACTTCATCAGATGCATGCAGTGGAAAATACAATAGGAAGATATATCTATCTATATATATAGATATAGATATATAAAGAGAGAGAGAACATGAAAAACTGGGGGTTGCCATACCAACTCTAACGAGACTAATCAATTAAGGTGGGCTATTATCAGCAGGAGAAAAAAAACTTTTGTAGTGATAATCAGGATGGCCCATTTCAAACAGTTGACAAGAAGGTGTGAGTAACAGTAGGGGAAAAATGAGCACAGGGAATTAGTTTTTAGTTTGTGTAATGCCTCTCCACTCCCAGTCTTTATTCAAGCCTAATTTAATGGTGTCCAGTTTGCAAATTAATTCCAGATCTGCAGTTTCTCGTTGGAGTCTGTTTTTGAAGTTTTTTTGTTGAAGAATTGCGACTGTTAGGTCTGTAATTGAGTGTCCAGGGAGGTTGAAGGGTTCTCCGACTGGTTTTTGAATGTTATAATTCTTGACGTCTGATTTGTGTCCATTTATTCTTTTGCATAGAAACTGTCTGATTTGGCCAATGTACCTGGCAGAGGGGCATTGCTGGCACATGATGGCATATATCACATTGGTAGATGTGCAGGTGAATGAGCTCCTGATGGTGTGGATGATGTGATTAGGTCCTTTGATGGTGTTCCCTGAATAGATATGTGGACAGAGTTGGCAATGAGCTTTGTTGCAAGGATAGGTTCCTGGGTTAGTGTTTTTGTTGTGTGGTGTGTGGTTGCTGGTGAGTATTTCCTTCAGGTTGGGGGCTGTCTGTAAGTGAGGACTGGCCTGTCTCCCAAGATCTCTGAGAGTGAGGGATCGTCCTTCAGGATAGGTTGTAGATCCTTGATGATGCCCTGGAGAGGTTTTAGTTGGGGGCTGAAGGTGACAGCTAGTAGCGTTCTGTTACTTTCTTTGTTGGGCCTGTCCTGTAGTAGGTGAATTCTGTGAATTCAGTTAAACACTCACATGCCAGGAACTTGATACAGTTAATGTTATTCTGCTGCCTTGTGATAGTTTTTCAGTTAACTGCCTCTTCCCCTAAAATCTTAAATGCTACCCAGGGAAAGTATTGGACAGGGAATTTGTCAATAAAGATATACTGAGCCATTAATTGTGATAATGAAATTAGTTTATATATAAGAAGATGGGGAAAATGCAAGGTAGCACACCTACACAAACTTGTAGACAAAACTGTATAATATATTCAATATTACATGAACATGTAACAAAAATATATTGTAACCTGCCATACATAAGGGGACAGTATTAAGGCTTCATCTGCAACCAGTGCCAGCCCTGCTAATTTGCATGTATGGGACAGTGAAGTCAAGTCTTTGTGTGAGTAAAATTATACATATGTGTTTGCTGGCTAAACCTCTGTGGCATTTTTTGACTTTTTAATGCTTAGCTGTGGAACCTTAAAGAATGTGTGTGAATTTAACTTTGGCACGACATTAAAATTTTGTATAAAGATAAAGCTTTTATAAAAACTAGGACCAATAAACATGTTTCCACAATTAAAAAAAATCCATTTAAAAACATTTGTATTGAAACAAACATCTCCTGTACAATGTTTGAAACCTAAATAAGACATCAGGGAAAGTGAAACTGACTATAAACAAAATAAACAGACTTTCATTGTCAAAGCGGAGAAATATGCAAGAAATAGAGAATGAATAGTGACAGGTAAATTGAATTTTAAAAATTCTTTCACTTTTAATAGTACCCAATCTTGCAAACACTTAAGCAAGCACGTGCTTAATCTTACTCTCATCAGTAGTCACACTAAAGTTAATGAAACTAAGCTCCTCGGGGCTGGAATGGTCTTTTTGTGCTGTGTTTGTACAGCATCTGATGGTAATTTAAATATTAATAATAATACCCTCGAAAGTGGGTATTAATAACTAAAGTAAAGCAGCTGCAAAAATGATTGTAGGATTAGGGGTCTAGAGTTTTAGCAGCAGCAAATTTGTTTACAGCCTGGCATTTTTAGTGCATGGAAACACATAAGACGTTTTAATAGCTTTTTGGAAGGACTGTTTGCTGTACTTAGAGGCTGGCATACACATTTGCAGTTTTGCTGTTTTTACATAAAAATGCGTGGCATGGAACCAATTCTTCCTGCTGCCAGGATCTCCGTTTTAAAAAAAAAACAATACTAGTTTTGGTTGCTTTTCTTCTCCCCCCCCCCACAGCTTTTGGTGCCTCGGAATCACACCAGCCCAGTGCATGTGAGGAAGGTGGAGACTGGCTCAGCTGTCAAAGGGCCAGGGCTTCAACGAAACTGCGCAGCACGGCACGGGAGTGCGGATTAACTACTGTGTGGGATGTGTCCCCGACTCGTGGTGCGTTACGCTGTGTTAATCACCCGCATCTGTCTTCCGAGGGGGCGCTAGGAGGCACGAACCTCTCCGCACTTTTTCCTGGACGGTGCCGCGGCTGCCCTGGCGAGCGGCAGCCGAGGAGCAAGTTAATGAGGGTTTGGGGCCGTGCTGGACTGCGGGCTTCCCAATCCCTCAGCTGAGGAGAACTTTTCAAGCCTTCTTGCCGGGGACCCAGGCGCACGGCCATCAACCCGGTTTTGGGGAGGGGGGAAACCCCCACGCCCTTTCCTCTCCCCCCCATTCCCTCCCCCCGCAGCCGCTGAGCTCGCCGCCCACCCCGGAGCTGCAGCCCGGGCGGCACTCGCCCTCTAGCGGGGGCCAGGCGGCGGCGGTGCTGGTGGCTGGGCGTGACTTCAGCGCCGTCTTTAGCCCGCCTGCCGGGGGCACTGCGAGGCAGAGAGGGAGGCGAGCGGAGCGGAGCGCCGGGCGACAAGGCTGCAAGGGCTGGGGCTGCGCAACAGGGCGGAGAGCGGCGGGCTGGAGGAGGCGGGGACGGGACTCCCAGGCGCGGGCAGCGGCGGGACTGGGAGGCTGCGCTGCAACCTCTCTCTCCCCCCCCCCACTTCTCCCGAAACAGGAAAACAGCGCCCCAGAG
Organism: Natator depressus; assembly: GCF_965152275.1. NCBI lineage: Eukaryota > Metazoa > Chordata > Testudines > Cheloniidae > Natator > Natator depressus. Next base: position 85,387,604 of record NC_134235.1, read on the forward strand.
CGAGCCCCTCCCCGCCGCCGCACCCCGCCCGGCTCCAGCCTGCCCACGGGAGCCGGCTGGGCGGGAGTGGGGCGCCTGCGAGCTCCCAGCTGCTTTGCCCCTCTCGGAGCCGCGGGGGGAGACATGGGGAAAGTTGGAACTTGCCTGCTGACTTTGGCTGGACTTTTGCTGGCAGCCGGAGCGGAGCCCTTCACAGGTAAGAGGAGCCTCCCCATCTCCCCCCCCCCCCGCCCCCAGTGTCCCGCTGCCTGGGTGGCTGCGGTGGGGAGCTGGTTTGCCTGCGGGGAGTGAGCCCGGGAGCGGTTGTGGACGCGAGCCGAGCCAAGGGAGAGGGAGGAGGGGAGCTCAACGACGACCGGTCCCGTTAGACCAGCGAGGGGAAGGTGTTGAGTTGTTTGGAGTCAAGTGGGACCCCTGGCGCACTGCATCTAGAGGCGGCGGGGGTGTGTGTGTTATATTATTGTATTACTGGGGGGGAATCTTCTTTTCCTTGGAGTCTTTCCAAGTTTCCTGCCGCCCGGAGTTACTTGGAGGGGGCGGGGGGGGGCGTGAGGGGAATGTAAACGGGCCGTGTCTCTTCCTGGGCGCATCCTGGCCGGGCATGAGTGCTACGAGGTGCCAGGCAAGGGTGCAGCACGCGGCGCTTAGCGGAATGCTGGCAGCCAGCTGGGCTGGGGCCGGGCCGGGCCGGGAGGCGGGCAGGGCTTGCTTGCGGAGTGGGTTGGAGTTACAATGGGCAGCCGAGCAGTCGCTGAAAATGCGGGAGAAAGAGAACTTTGGGTTTCCACCAGACAGGGCTGAGAGCCGCCCCCTACCTCCAGAAAACAACGGACAGAGGGGCAACAGCAGCGTCCCAGCCCTTCCCCCTCCCCGATCGCTCTTCCTCCTCCTCTCCATCAGTTTGTCCCGTCAGCAAAGCTGAAGCTTCATTATTAACTCTAAAAATTCGCACTGCGTTTAAGTGCGAGCGTGCAGTGACAGCGGGTGATCAGTTTAAAAAGCAGGGGACGGCCCCTTTTAAAAGCACAGAAGAGTCTTCAGCCTATAGTGAAAACCCTAGGAAAGGGGGGAAACAGTGCGTGTCCTAGACATGCCAGGTTTTTACATCCATGGTGCAGCTCCAGAAAAGAATTCCTATTGATGCATGTCCTTTTTTGTTTTTAATTGCAATTTTAGGTTTGCCCTTCAACATCTTCATTGCTCTGTGTTTTTTCCTTCCCCATCCATAACAAAATCTGTCATATATTTAAAAATGTGTATTAAAGAAACCTATAATTCTGGGTGGAAAGTTGGGTTGTGAAACAGTTTTGTACGTTTATTTAGCAGGCATGAGTAACATCAGATCTTTTTTTATCTTGAAATTAGTGCATCTAAGACATCTGGTCTTCACTTCTTGCTAAATGTGCTTTCTGGTGGGGAGTAGTACTCTCTGCTTGTCTTATTTCTGAGGTTGCTGGGTGGTTTGTATTTTGTACCTTACATGTTGCTTGTATGCAGCCCATAGTACAGCCAAGTTTTGTGCTTAAAGGATTTTTTAAAAAATAAACTTATTCTGGTTCAGTGGTACGTTTCCGGGACACTGTATATTCAGGCTGTTTTTTCTCTTTCTTTTGAACATGTGCTGATAAGCCAGAGGGTTCGTCAGTGTGGGGGAAAAGTTCCAGAGGATTGCATTAAGATGATATCTCTTCCAGTAATCTTGTTAGGATGAGGCTATCCTCAGCAGTGAGTTATAGAACTGAACTCATGTATATTAGTGCTATAACTCATTAATGTTCGAAATCTAGTGTTCGGACTTGATAAAATCATAGAAGTATAGGGCTGGAAGTGACTTAAAGAGGTCATCAAGTCCAGCTCCATGCGCTGAGGCAAGACCAAGTAAATATTGACAAGAAGTCTCACTTTATTAATATAAAGCCATAATGCGCTCCCTACCTCCATGATCTTATCACAGTTTGTTTAAAGTTAAACTAGGGCAACTATCCTTTTGTTGAATTTTTAATTTAGTTGCATGCAAGGATGGGTTAATACTTGCATTAGGGTAAAAATTTAAGTGCTGTTCATCTTGCTTCAGTACAATCCTGCTTTAGTATTATTGTTGTAGCTCTTGGTTATAGTATTAGTTTACATTACCACATGCTGAGAAAAAGAGCGTGATTTGGAACACAAGCAGTTCAGAAATGTCTTAATGTTGCTTTAATGTCCTATGTATATAGTTAGTTCAGCTGTATAATTATATAACACTCTCTCTGAACTGGCTGGGTTTTGGAGTGTTGAATGAAACATTTTTTAAAAGTTTAATGGGCCAATGGATATAACTGAGCACAGAATTTGGCCTACTCTGTATGGTTATTTTCGTTTATATGTAAAGGTAATGCATAAATTACCATGCACTTGCTAAGAACAAAATTGATGCATTTTTCCATTCTGATACTGCACCATAAAAAGTGACTGGGGGTTATTTTTGCTCTTTGTATGCCCTGGGAAAAAATGGTTGCTGTTGCTTTTGTTAAAAGCTTGGTGCATCAGTCCCATTGACGCTACATTACAGTACAGTTTGTCTATGAGTTTTGTAGTTGCCTATCTCCTGCCACAAAAGTGAACTATGTGGTCATGCTATTTAAAAAAGCAAAGAAACCATCTTTTAAGCAAAGAATAGCAATTGTCTGAAAAAGTAATCTTTGCAAGTTATACTTTTATCTTTATTTTTGCACTGACTTATTTGTACAGAAGTTTGTTCTAATGTCGTCTTCAGGTGTTCATCTTCTTATCTGGGAACTAATCACCAGGAAAAAGCAGATCTTTTTGTTGTTTAAAGTCTTGACACTTTCAAGTAATCTTTTGATATTAGCTTAAAAGTTAATAAAAATGGGGTTTTCTGTGGAGGTCTTAATTGATGAATCTGAAATTCTAGGTTCATCAATTCAAGATGACAGTGATCTTAAGAACTAAAACTCAGGAAACAATAATGAAGATTTCTGATTAAAAAGAAAACACTGGTTATTTGGAGTAGTTGAAAACAAACCTAGGATTGTTAGGCAAAAGCATGATGTAAATGGTGTATTAGTCCTTACAGTAGTCTTTTTTGAGAAGCACTTTAATTTTTAAAATAATTACTTCCCTTAATAATTTAACAGGTTTTTCTTCTTCATTTTAGTTTGACTGTGTATTTAATGGCCGTTTATGAAGACTGATTTCTAAAATTATAAAAGTTTGTAAACGCTAAGAGGTGGTTATATGAAATCCTAATTTGAATTCATAGTATTTCTTCTTTCATCTCTTTGGTAGATTACTCAGACTAGAAAACACAAGCTATTTCTGAAAATGATATAGGTCAAACAAAAATATGATGCAAGCTGAAGAGTTACAAGTGGTGATGTAAGCCTAAATGTCACCTTTTATATAAAATGAAAGGTCTAGACACGATGAGCTCTGTCAAATATAAAAATGCTTAATTCAAATTGAAGGTAGAGAGACGTGTAATAGAATTAAAAATCGATGCATTTTTATAAAAGCATCACATTTCTGATAAAACTAAAATACACGCATCCTTCTAAAATTGGTGCCTTTTGCTTCTAATGCAAGCTTGTCCTAGAGAGGCCTATTATTAGATTGTACAGTTCTGTTGTTGTTGTAGAAACTGACTGTAAAGTTGTATGTCAACTAACTTTTTACCTGTAATTGTTTTTTCACCTCTATCTGATGAGTCCAACTGCAATTTAAAACAACAACAACAAAAAGTCTGGCTGAAAGGTATGTGTAAGGTCGGGGTAACTTATATGGTGCCAGTACTAACTATGGTTATGAGGAAAATAACTTGAAATAAAGTGCCTTACAAAAATTGGAAATTGTTGCCTTTTATATCGTATTTTCAGTTCTTTGGGCAGGGACTATGTAAATAGGAATCTCAAATTTTTCACAATAAAATCTGCAACAATATACAGTAATCAGCACTTATAAGGGAACAGTTGGTTCACTGGGCTTTAAACTTCGTACGGATAGTACTGTTTGGTCACTGAAAAGAAGGAAGATATGCTCAGACCCATAGATGCTGTCGTAGCTGAAATTAAAATTCTGGTACAGTGAAATATGTAGATGTTGTTGATAGAACATGAACCTGATTTAAGATTTTTTGTTTTTGTAAATTAGGCCAGGCCTACACTTGGAAGGCTTTACTAGTATGCTATACCTGCACAGCACTTCTGCTTTGGATGCAACTTATACTGGCAAAATTGCACTTCTGCCAGTATAACTAATTCCAGTCCTGTGCCCGCTTGCCCCTCTTCCCATTCCTTATAGGGGAAATAAGCTATACCAGCAAAAGTGTTGTTCTACCGGTGTAACCGTGTCTATGCTAAGGGTTTCTGCTAGCTCAGCTACGTCATTCAAAGATTGCATCTCACCACATGCACCCTGGCCGACACAGCTATGCCTGCAAAGGTTTGTAGCGTAGACCAGGCCTCAGTAAACCAAACCAAAGCCATTGCACTCTAGGGTCCTGCTGCTGCTAACATTAACTCAGGAGTCACATGTGTAATCTCATTGATTTCAATGTGGCTACTCATGTGAGTAAAGTTGCAAAGAATGTAAGAATTTGGAGGATCAGGCCCCAAGTGCATAATTATTTTAAAAAAATTGAAATCATAAACAAGTGATCTTGAGTGAAATAAACATAAATATATCTCTAGCTTCCCTGTAAACTGAAACAATGCTTGTGATGTTTCATATTAAATAATTATTTAGGTATTAAGCTTTAATATTTTACGTGAAAGAGGTATTTCTAGAAAAAGAAAGTGTTCGTATTTTTCTAACTGTTATTGCCATTCTTTCCTTGTGTGCATATCATAAGTTAGTAATAAAACCATAGCAGGCTAACTTTTGTGTTACTTATTAAAAATTAAAGCTTTTCTGTTAAGTCATTGATTAAGATGGTGGTATTAGTATGGTAATATAATGGGAGAAAGTATACCCTACAGGATATTACAAGGAGGTTATGACATTGAAAAATTCCTATAATGTCTCTTTGGTCTCACAATTGAATAATCAGAATCCATGGGAACAAAACTTACAGTTTCTTGAAACAACCCAGCAGGATATAATATTTTTGAAAATAGTATTTTTAATGCTCATGGAAGCTGCTAGATTGACAGCAGTAGGGACTGAATCCTCCGTGTAGCCACAGAATATGTGCAGGATGAATTGAGTAAACTTCTTCACACCCCTTCCTAGTCAGGGTCAAATTACATTATTGGGATGTATTGAAGGTAGTTCATTTTCCATGCGTATTCATTATCAGCAGGGATAATGGATAAGTGTGCCAACCAGTTGTGATGCGTGTACCTGCCCTGCTCACTAGAAATTGGACTGAGACAATCAGCTCACTTCACATAAATCATTGACCACACATCTGAAGATAACTGGTTTGAATTTGATTTGGCAACCTGGAGAGGTAGTCTCCATGGACCTGATCTAAAGCCTATTGAAGTCAATGGGATCAGGACCCATACACTAGTCCTCTAGATCACTTGTAATTTTATATTAATGAATCATTTGAGAGTTTTTTTTTTTTAATTTAGGGGCTATTGCTATTGTCAAAATACTTATTTGATGTTTTAACAATCTTGCCTTGGGTAATGACAGACATCTAGAACTATGAGACTTCCAACATGTGACATTAGCACTAAACAGTTTAAAAGATATAGCTTTTGAAAATTCTATTCATGGTAAGCTATTTGTGTATTGTTATAATAAAATTAAACCTTGATTTATTTTTTTTTCTTTTTCAGTTCACTGGTAGTATAACCTTACCAATGCATACGTTAAGGTCAAAATCTTTGACAAGTTTGGTATTCCTTTTTAAAAATAATTTATGTTAATAATAATAATTCTACTGTTTTACTTCTCCCACCCCATTATTTTCAGTTTCCCCCCCTCCCGTTTCTGATTTCACCATGCAAAATTACTGGGGTTTTCAGTTGTAGTGTTTTGCCTGCTGTGATCTGTTGCTGATCACTAGGTGTAGCTGCATCTCTAAATCCACTTTTTCCAAGCAAAGAAAGATAAAGGATTGTAAACTGGGTTTTCTGAACAAGCTCGAAGTGTAGAATACAGTGTCTTTGTAACCATACAAAATTCTGATTTGACAGAAGTTTGCTAGCACAGGTTTGAGTTTATACATGTTAACTGTTGGTTTAATTTTGCAAAAAGGCAGCTTTCTTGGAGTATGCTCTAGTGATATTCAGCATTTGACTCGACAGAACACAGAGAATGGGGAATGAATGTGCCTGTGTAATAAATGCAGTGCCTATAATCAGCTTACAAAAAAGTTCTATTATTTGCTAGTGGCTTAAATGTAGTAGCAGTAACTGACAAGAATATCTTACATGTATGCCAGGGAAGTATTGTAAGGTTACATTTTATGCCTCCTGATTGATTCATAAATCCTTCTTCAATAAAAGTTTAAGTATTTGCTCAAAATTAATCTTTTTTTTTTTTTAAAAGGTTGAGGTCCTGACCATTGAATTCTAAATTGATTTTTTTGGAATGGCTGTGGGGTGAATAGTGAGTGTTGTATGGGGTTTTAGTCATGTGAGTTCCATTAAGTTTACTAAGAATCACATGGGTAAATCCCTGCCTGCACTGTGCTACAAAAAATGTAGAGAGAAATATATATATTTTTTTCTCATGTCTATGTCAAGGATTTTTTGCTGAAATTTCTAAGGCTAATAGTAGAGCAAATCCAAAAGAATATTTAAGAACTTTATGGAATTTGAATATCTGTTAGCTGCAGGGAATGGGAATAGTGTCTATCACTCTGCAGTGATGCCAATTAAGGAGTGATGGTAAGGATCAGAGTCCTGTCCTGGTTTACTGATACAAAAGAATGGTCATGTGAAAGGGGTGTTCTACAGACAGTAGAATTAGAGTTATGAGGTGTGTGTGTGTGTGTGTGGGGAATGTGAGATTTCCAGAGCTTTGTGAAGGAATTGGTGAGATCCACTGAGGATGAGGGGGAGGGGAGGTGAGGTGAGGGAAGGGAGAGTATAAAAGATCTCAAATATAAAAATATTATACAACAGCTAGGAAACATGCCTTGAAATGTTTCAGAGTAACAGCCGTGTTAGTCTGTATTCGCAAAAAGAAAAGGAGGACTTGTGGCACCTTAGCAACTAACCAATTTATCTGAGCATAAGCTTTCGTGAGCTACAGCTCACTTCATCGGATGCATACTGTGGAAAGTGTAGAAGATCTTTTTATACACACACAACATGAAAAAATACCTCCCCCCCCACCCCACTCTCCTGCTGGTAATAGCTTATCTAAAGTGATCACTCTCCTTACAATGTTTATGATAATCAGGTTGGGCCATTTCCAGTACAAATCCAGGGTTTAACAAGAACATCTGGGGGGGGGGGGTAGGAAAAAACAAGGGGAAATAGGTTACCTTGCATAATGACTTAGCCACTCCACCAGCAGGAGAGTGGGGTGGGGGGGAGGTATTTTTTCATGCTTTGTGTGTATAAAAAGATCTTCTACACTTTCCACAGTATGCATCCGATGAAGTGAGCTGTAGCTCACGAAAGCTTAAGCTCAAATAAATTGGTTAGTCTCTAAGGTGCCACAAGTACTCCTTTTCTTTATGCCTTGAAATGCTTTTTATTATACTTTTTACATATTTTTATTTTCCTAATTTTGTACAGACCTTGTCTTTTTCATAGTATATAAAATAGTCTTGAGGATTAGTCAGAACTTCATTTTGTGACAGCTTTACATAGTAGTAGTTGGTTGTTTTTTGCATGTGTCGTGTGATGATGTTAATCATTAATGTGTAGAAAGCCATGAAAACAACGTCCTCCTTAAGAGCCTTATTTTCTGCACACGTTTGGACTCTGTTTCTGAACTTGGGTGTCCTAATATGCAGCACCACAAGCTGTAGCTACATGAAGAGATTTTTTTCTGCTGTATGCAGCTATTCTTCTTATAACTGTCCTTTATGACATTCTTGTGTAAGGCAATAGCATGACATAGATATTACTTAGTTGAAAGCAAAAATACATAATTACTTGTTTCATCACCCTAGCCATATTTCAGTGTAATTTCTCCTACCAATTGCTTTATCTCTTAATGTACTCATATATGAAAAATAATAACCATATGTATTATAGATCAGCAGTTTGTACCATATTTATTAAGAGGGAGACTTCCTATGGGACTTGTGCTTCTAAAGTCCTTAGATGCTTTGGAAAATGTCCCTAATTTACTAATTTATATAATTATTTGGCTTTATTTAAAAAAAATGGAGAGACTGGATTTGACTTTAAAGACCTTTTTGAAACTTTGGGCTGTAACTATACTTACATAGATTCCTTATTTATAATAACCGTTTGCAGTCATGCTGATTTTAGGGTAAAATTCTGCTCTTGAAATAAAAATAGGAAAATGTCTGAGAGAGTTTCATCATACTTATGCACCCCAAGAGAATAATGGAATTCTGCCCTGTGATTTTTGTCGTGGATCTGTTCTTGTGGATCAGCCTGTGGTAAATAATGAAGAGGACAGGTCACTGACTCAGAGCAATCCAGATCGTTTGGTAAACTGGGTACAAGCAAACAGTATACGTTTTAATATGGCTAAATGTTACGGACAAAGAATGTAGGGGATGGGGGATTTTATTCTGGGAAGCAGTGACTCTGAAAAAGTCTGGTTGTGCTGGATAATCATCTGACCATGAGTTCCCAGTGTGATGCTGTGGCCAAAAGATGTTAACCTGGGATGCATAAACAGGGGAATCTTGACTGGAGTAGAGGATATTTTATCCTATATTTGGCACTGGTGCGATCATTACTGGAATTGCCAGTTCTGATATCCACAATTCAAGAAGGGTATTTATAAATTGGAGAGGGTTCAGAGAAGAGCCACGAGAATGATTAATGGATAAGAAAACATGCCTCACAGTGAGAGACTAAAGGAGCTCAATCTAAATAGCTTAACAAAGAGAATGTTAATGGGTGACCTTGATTACAGTCTGTAAGTATCTACATGGGGAACAGATATTTAATAATGAGCACTTCAGTCCAGCAGAGAAAGGTAAAACATGATCCAGTGGATCTGGAAGTTGAAGCTAGACAAATTAAGACTGCACAAAAGGTGTGAATTTTTAATGATTAGTAATTAACCATTTACCAAGGATGTTCTAGGAATTATTTTGGGGGAAGTTATATGGCCTGTGCTATACAGGAGGTGAGACTAGATAATCGCAATGGTTCCTTCTGTCCTTAGAATCTAATTGGCTTTGACTGAATAAGTAATTTCCATTTCTAATACATATATTTCTATACTTTATAGATCATTGTAATCCATACCCTGGTTGAGAGACTCAGATCTTCTAGAAACTGTGCCTGGTTCACGTTTTCCCTTAAGGCAAGCTTTTGCATTTCCCTTGATATAGCTGAAAGCATTTTGGTTTTTTTTGAATTTCTTTTGGTGGTGGTTTTACTTGTTTAAGTCGTCCAGCTAAACATCTAAGTGAGCTGATCCTTATAAATTACTTTACGGTGGTTGGTATTTGTTTGTGATCACAAAATAAACCCACAGTCACCAATTTCAGATGATTGTATGAATACATCTTCAAGTTTTGCTGTAAACTATTGTCTTAAGATCAAACCCAGGCTGTTTTTCAGGATTTATCATATGGGAAAAAAGATATCCAATACTGGAGAAAGGCAGAATGCTGGGTGATGATGATTTAAATGCAGAAGTTGATACGATCTCCTCAAGATACATATTGTCGTCCATCTGCATTAGGACTCCCTCTGATGTCAGTGGGAGTTCGGTACGTGGGCTAAGGGTAGCATGCTACTCTCAGATGCGTGGCTGCTTCCAATTTTAATGAAGTGCAGTTCAGAGCTGACCGCATAATTTGGTGGCAAACTTAAAAGTATAGAATATTACAGAAAGGGGCCTATCAACCTTTGTATCTGGATGCAATGCTTCATTCCAGATACAGATTTCAAATTACCCATTTCCTGCTAAGTGCTCTGACACATTAAAAATAAAATAAATTTTAAAAGGCCAGAAGCACAGCACTCCCCAGCAACTCTACAGTCTGTTTATAGAGTGCTAGCAAAATCGAGAAAAAATATTTGTACAAGGTTATTTCTTTCACTTTGGACTTGCAGAGTGTTTGTGTACATACAGGTATAATTTAAATTTTGATTACCTTGCTGTTACCATCAAATTAAGCACTAAAATGCAGTATCTAAAAGATTTTTACTACAGTTTTAGGAAGTTTGAAGTGCTACATGATGATAAATTATATAATCCCTCTTGTTTTATAGTTTAAGATATGATGTGAAATCCTGGCTCAATTAAAGGCAATGGGAGTTTGGCTATTTGCTTCAGTGGGGCCAGGATTTCTCACAGAGTTCTTAACTAATCCTAGACATTTTGTACTTACATATGGGGAAATAGAAGAAGGACAGACTGAGGGTATGTCTGTACTACCCGCTGGATCGGCTGGCAGCGATCGATCCAGCGGGGGTCGATTTTATCATGTCTAGTCTAGACGCGATAAATCAAACCCCGAGCGCTCGCCCATTGACTCCAGTATTCCACCAGAGTGCGAGGCACAGGCGGAGTTGACAGGGGAGCGTTAGCCATTGACTCACTGCAGTGAAGACACCACGGTGAGTAGATCTAAGTACGTAGCTGAAGTTGTATAACTTGGATTGATTCCCTCCCTTCCCCCCGCCCCAGTGTAGACCAGGCCTGACTCAGACATATGTAGGAATTAAAATATTCAGTAGATAACCTCTAACATTTGAGAATTACTCTTGTTCTTTTTTCCTTTTACCTACCTACCCTTTTCTGAAATCTACTGAAAAAAAACTAAAGGGCTTTCTGCTGCCCCATTTGAACTGCATTTTCCCTTTGACTTCTCCTTCAGCAGTGGTTACTAAAACACAAGCCAGCCCTTCATTACAGAAGATGGATTTAATGGTGTCTTCTAAGGATAACTGTAAGGCAAGGATAGTCAATTTATTTATTTTTGTCAAGGTTCAAATTTCTTCGTCAAGGTCCAGACTCCAGAGAAAATAATAATAATAATTAATAATTAATTAATTAATAATACAAACATAACAATGATAACAATATGTAAATAGATTTCAGGGTCCATTCAAAAGTATCTGGTGGTCCGGATTTGGCCTGCAGTCCTCCTATTGACTACCTCTGCTGTAAGGAGTTCTCCTGTTGATGCCCTATTTTATGTATCTCAAGAATATCCTCTTTGTGGCATGCATTCTTTTCAGCACTGTCCCAGAAGACCCAACACAAGGTTGCTTGCACTTTTAAAACTGTTGGTTAGGGAGGTGCCTGCTAGTGGTTAACAAGCAAGTCATCCCCTGATGTCTTTTTAAAATAACAAACAAAAAACCCTACAATGAATGAGCAAGTACTTATTTAAAAACGAAAAGTTGAAAACGAGAAGTTTAGGGCCATAAAATGTATACTACTACTGTACTCTGTTTATGGTGACCGTATAGGACGTGGATTGAGGACGGCATACAAGGCCCCTGAGAGGTTTCATTTGTTTTTACTTTCAATATTGTCATTGAGAGTGGCATACATACACCTAGGGCAATAAGGGCTTTATGTAGATTAGTCTGACTTTTTCAGTTTTGGATTTTGAAGACGTTAGTCTCTGCTTTGATTTACCCTATGGTGTTTAAGAAAAGGTAAGTCCTCTAAAACAAATATACTGTACATTCAAACATCCTGAGGTCTAGAAAGCCGTGGAGGATTAGCCACTGGGCTAATGGGGCCCCGGCCTCGGCCAGTTGGGGGGCCCCTGGAAAAATGGGTGCCCCTGCACCCTGGCCTGCTCTGCCTGCCCTCCTGCTAGGGAGTGGGGTCAGGGCGCAAGGGCTTCCCCCACTATGCCTGCCCGGTGCTCCTGTCGGGGAACAGGGGAAGCCCCTGCATCCCAACCCCACTCCCTGGCAGGAGTGCAAGGCCGTGGAGATGGGGCAAACCCATGCACCCTGACCCCATTTCCCTGGCAGGAGCGCTGGCGGAGTGGGTGGGGAGGGGCCCCCACTTGCTCTGGACCAGGGCCCCAGAAACCCCTAATCCGCCTCTGTCTAGAAGCCCAGGACTAATAGAAGCGTGATCTGGGTGAGTAAGATATTGGCTTTCCTGCCTGCTAGGCAAGGACAATAGGGGAGACTAGGGCAGGCTGTCTTGGGCTGTCTTGCCCATCAGGCACAGCAATATTTAGTGGGCCATTCAGAGAGAAGAGTGGCTGATGGGGCTGAGAAGGAGCAGAGCAGAGAATTGAACTCTCAGGTATAGGAGAATAAAGGGCTGAGCAGAGCAACAGAAATTAGCTGCCAGTCAGAAGAACGAACAGGAGGCAGAAGGTCTGGGCAGAGCAATAAAATTGAAATGCCAGTCAGAGGAGAGGGAGATATCATATGCACATGTAAAGGGGGACAATAGGAGCAGGGCAAATGTGCTGTTGAGTATTCCTGAGGGAGCCTCAATTTCAGTGTGTTTTTTGTTAAATGTTCATTAATCAGAAGTCTTTGGTGACTGGGGGAGGGGAAAGATTGAGGCTGGGCTTTCAGCTAGTCAAGTAGCTATCCTTGCCAGAAAGTTAAGCAAAAGTTTAATTTGCTATCAAAGCTAGAGTAAGTAGTAAAATAAACTATCTGATTTCCTGCTGGTGCTAAACAACTGGATTGATTTTTAGGAGGGAGGTGTCCTCTTTCTAACACTTTATTACAGCCTTGCAGCTGAAGACATAGTTGCTGATGTTTGTGCAAAAAAAGATTACTTTTAACATCAATCCTCAATTTGTCCACTAATTATCATACATGTTGTTACACACAGACTGTTTTAAATACATGTGTATAAAATGCGCTGTTGGATGATTTTAAAAATATTAAAAGTATTGAACGATGTTTGGAACATATCAATTTAACTAAACAAATATGGACTTGAATCAATGAAGGATATTACTGAAGTCCTGCAAAGGAAGCATCAAGGGCATGACAAAGGACAATATGTGGGAAACTTAAACATAAATGCATTTTCCACAATTAATGACAAATTAAACGTTTTATGTAATTTTCAGTAATGTATAGGAAACATGAAAAGCTTTCTGGTGTGGGCAGGCCTTTTGTAAGTGTATAGTACAATACCTTTAAAATTGATCCTTTACATGTATGTGAACTCTCTGCTGCTAGTGTGGCAGCAGAAAATTTCTTTGTCCATCTGAATCTCTTATGACTAGGTTGCTCTGTGAAATGAAACATCTGGAGAACTTAGTGTACACTCTTGTTTAAAACTGTTTACACAGTCACAAAATATGATTTCAGCTTTAGAGATTTTTTTTTTTAAAATACTCTGCAATTTACAGAACACAGTTTGCCTTAATGGAGTCTGATTCAAGATTAACACCTATGAAGTGAAATCCTCTACAGTTGCTTACTATAGAATCTTAAGGCTTGTCCATGCTTGGAAGTTTACCAAAATAGAATCATAGAATACCAGGGTTGGAAGGGACCTCAGGAGGTCATCTAGTCCAACCCCCTGCTCAGAGCAGGACCGATCCACAACTAAATCATCCCAGCCAGGGCTTTGTCAAGCCTGACCTTAAAAACTTCAAAGGAAGGAGATTCCAACACCTCCCTAGGTAACGTAATGCTTCACCACCCTCCTAGTGAAAAAGTTTTTCCTAATATCCAACCTAAACCTCCCCCACTGCAACTTGAGACCATTACTCCTCATTCTGTCATCTGGTACCACTGAGAACAGTCTCTAGATCCATCCTCTTTGGAACCATATTTCAGGTAGTTGAAAGCAGCTATCAAATCCCCCCTCAGTCTTCTCTTCCGCAGACTAAACAATCCCAGTTCCCTCAGCCTCTCCTCATAACTCATGTGTTCCAGTCTCCTAATAATTTTTGTTGCCCTCTGCTGGACGTTTTCCAATTTTTTTCACATCCTCCTTGTAGTGTGGGGCCCAAAACTGGACACAGTACTCCAGATCAGGCCTCACCAATGTCGAATAGAGGCGAATGATCACGTCCCTCGATCTGCTGGCAATGCCCCTACTTATACATTCCAAAATGCCATTGGCCTTCTTAGCAACAAGGGCACACTGTTGACCGATATCCAGCTTCTCGTCCACTGTAACCCGTAGGTCCTCTTCTGCAGAACTGCTGCCTAGCCAGTCGTTCCCTAGTCTGTAGTGGTGCATGGGATTCTTCCCTCCGAAGTGCAGGACTCTGCACTTGTTGAACCTCATCGGATTTCTTTTGGCCCAATCTTCAAATAGTTGTTCCATAATAAGTGTCCATGTAAGAGTTTATACCAAAATAACTTTTCTGGAATAATTGTTCTGGAGTAACTATTTTGGTAATATTTCAAGGGTAGACATGCCCTTAGGAATGCATACAGAAAGTTAAATGTCTGACTGTTGGCTGATGGATTCACGAACAGATCTGTTGCTGAACAATGATCCGTGTGCATTAAATTTATTCAGGGAAGGAAACAATTATTTTCTTTGCTGATATAGAAGACTCAGAGTCTGGGACAACTGATGGTAATGCTGTGGGGTTGAAACAGCTTGAGGTGCTGTGAACTTCAGAGCAGCAGGGCCAGCTCTAGACCAAATGGCGCCCCAGGCGATGAGCGGCTTTGACGACCTCCCTCCATTTGCTAAACTTCTTAATACCTTATTTTTGTATTACATTTGTAGCCCATTTCACAACTTTGATGCATGATTTATCCCTTTCATACAAGATACATTTGCACACTAGATCTGTAAATCTGTATTAATTCATGACATATATAAAGAAATTAAAAAAATGTTTCCACTAAGCTTCTAGAAACTCTTTAATTTCAAGAATAACTGAAATGTACTAACATCAAGAATTTGAACTGGGCACTAACATTGGGTGGACCAGTATTAAATAGTGTTATAGGAGGTGACAGCCTCAGAATGTTAAGCCTAGTTCCGTAGTTCAAAATGTTTCTTTTCTCGCCTTTGCCCTCATGAACTGAAGCACTGCATCAGAGAGATCCTAAGCAATAAAATAACAAGCAATGTCAGTCTCTCATCGGCCATCATCAATTGAGGATAGGTTTTAATGAGCCCGAGCTTCAAAAAGCTGCGCTCACCACTTGTGACTGTGACCGGCAGTGTGAACAGAATCCTCAAAGCTATCCACACATTAGGAAAAGTATCCTTCAGCTCTGCATCATGAATGAATTGGAGAACTTGGAATGGAGAGTGCTTCCTGTGTGGCAAAATGTGATTGATTGTTGTCCAATTTGATATAGAAGTTTTTAGCACTGACGTCTGAACATTCCCCATGTGTCAGCCTCCGTTGAAGGTCTGTACAATTATTCAAGAGTGTTTTTCTGTCTGCTGGCAGCTTTTGAAGGTCATACAATCCCTATTCCCCAGGTCTTTTCGTGGTGCTTCATTTAGCCAAATGTTTCTTCGATGGACACTCGAGCATTTTAATTTTTTCTTCTGAGCTTCCCATCGCTTTATCTCTGCGCTTGTAACCAAACTGTGTCTTCTTCCGATGAATACGCATTTCCTTGAAGACCGGCTCAACTCTTAAATTTTCTGCCATTTCTTTGGCAGCAGTGATGGCATCTTCAACTTTGTCCCTATAGGCAACAATGAAATCAAGGCAGCTTCTCTGTTGCATTACTTGTTAGGTCTGAACACTGAAGGCAATGGCCTAAAAGTATTTTGTCTGTCAATCATTGTCTGGAATACATTGCAGAAACTGAGTCAGTAGCTGATGTAGCCTGAGTTAGGAATGTTGTTAAGGAGATTGACACAGGCATATTTGTTGATGTGTTTAAATCGCCATTGTGACTGAAGTCTCTTGATGTTTGAGGCTTTGCAAAAACTAGAAAGTGCTCTTCTGGAACTCACAGCAATAAAAGATAATCCCAGCCCTTATGGCTCTCAATTTGAAGGAGTACAGATTTCTGGACCTTCAGTGGCAAAGCTACAGAAAAATCAGATCTATATACTTTAAGCTGTCGTCAAACAAATGGATGCCCGATCCATCAGAAACCCCGATTCTTGTGATTTCAATGCTTTGACTCGACAGAGTGGTCGAACAACAAAAGAAAGAATTGGCCATTATAGCAGTCTGCAACAGGACTGTACGGTGGTTATGTGGTGGTGGTGGGTGTGAGGGAGGGTTGCTTCTAAAAGTGTGCATTAATACCATCTAATCCCCAGCAAATAACATGTATGTTTAACATCGCCGTTAACCAGCAGCCACCTTTTAAGAATATACTGGGTACACGTCAAGTTGTGTGCAGCTCAGTGTGTCTCCTATCTCCCCTAGCTCCCATTCTCTCAGTCTGTTCCCTTCTGATCTTCACCACCGTGCCAGCAAGTCATTTGTGCTGCTCCCTCCTTCTCTTGCTAGTTTGAATGTGAGTCAAGGTAACACTGAAAATACAAGAGGCAACCCCCTATGTCTTCAGTGCTGGTGCTCTGAGCTACATTTAGCCTCTGGCAAGTGGGAGGAACTGCAGGAAGGCTGTGAAGATCTCACATCCTTCTGAGTGCATGTGTCCAGTGACTGCAGGAACGCGTGACAGTACGGCCAAGTAAGTGATACTTGGCTACCCTAGTATCTCTAGTGAAAATAATGTTCTGTTGAGTAATACCACAGTGATACAGCATGATTTTTCTACTATGAACTTAAATCAAACCAAGCGCATGCAAGGATGTGATGCAGGTGCAAGAACGTATTCTTATTCTTTATTATTTGTGTTCCCCTATAAACTAGGGGTTCTAGTCATAGACCAGAATCCCGTTGTGCTAGGATCGCTACAAAAGCAGAACAGAAAGATGGTTCCTTCAGTGTCTTCCATCCACTTCAGTTTTTTTTAATTGCTTGAAAGGAACACAGCCCAAGTGAACACTGAAACCCAACAGCAGGCAGAACTAGTGCAGCACTAGACTAGTTACTGTAATGTATGACACAATCTACATTTCAGACCAGATGGACATTATTGGTGATGATATATTTTCTTCTTTTCTCTTGAACGTGAAATAAACTGACATACTGACAATTGACTGACGTGCAAACTCAAGATTGGTGGTAGTGGCATTTTTAATCGATACTAAAGCAATCACAAAACTAAGCACATAAGACCCAAGTGAGAGTCAGACACACTATAAACAGAATAAAAAAGTGAGGAATGCTCACAATAATCCTAAACAAAGCGTGTGTAATGCATAAAAATGTCTCTAGACAATCACAGCAACAATACTATTTCATTCTAATATACCTGAGAGGATAACAAAACCTGAAAATTCGGACAGCTACATTTTTGGACACCCACATTTGGAATCCTAGCTGCCTGTGAACAAGTGATCAATATTTTCCACTCTTCTCAACCTACATTGAAAATTCAGTCAGAATTGATTTCTGAGGGTATGTCTGCACTACGAAATTAGGTCGATTTTATAGAAGTTGATTTTTAGAAATTGATTTTATATAGTCGATTGTGTATGGTCACACTAAGCGCATTAAGTCGGTGGAGTGCGTTCTCATTACCATGGCTAGCATCGACTTACGGAGCGGTGCACTGTGGGTAGCTATCCCACAGTTCCCGCAGTCTCCGCCTCCCATTGGAATTCTGGGTTAAGCTCCCAATGCCTGATGGGGCAAAAACATTGTTGCGGGTGGTTTTGGGTACATGTCATCAGTCACCCCTCCCTCCGTGAAAGCAACGGCAGACAATCGTTTTGCACCTTTTTTCCCTGCAGACGCCATACCACGGCAAGTCTGGAGCCTGCTCAGCTCACCGTCACCCCTACTGTTTTGTCCTGGGTGCTGCCGTCAGCAGACGGTGCAGTACGACTGCTAATTGTCATCATTCACCGGTTCAGCTGCAACTCTACTCTCCTGGTGCCATGAATCCACCTCACAGGTCCTCTCATCGTTCTGTATAAATATCTATTCTTGTGCCATCCATCGTCATCCACCGCTTCCGCTGCAACTCTGCTCTCCTGCAGAAGCGATACCATGGCAAGCATGGAGCCTGCTCAGCTCACCACTGCTGTAGTGAGCATTGTAAACACCTTGCGCATTATCCTGGAGTATATGCAGAACCGGGCTAAGAGATGCCAGCACGAAGACGATTTTGATGAGGACATGGACACAGATGTTCCTGAAAGTACGGGCTGTTGTAATTGGGACCTCCATGGTGGCAGTGGGGCTGGTTGATACAGTGGAGCACCGATACTGGGTCCGGCAAACAAGCACAGACTGGTGGGACCGCATAGTGTTGCTGGTATGGGATGATTCACAGTGGCTGTGAAACTTTCGCATGCGTAAGGCCACTTTCCTGGAACTCTGTGAGTTGCTTTCCTCTGCCCTGAAGCGCAGGAATACCAAGATGAGAGCGGCCTTGACAATTGATAAGCGAATGGCGATAGCCCTGTGGAAGCTTGCTACGCCTGACTGCTACCGGTCAGTTGGGAATTAATTTGGAGTGGGCAAATCTACTGTGGGGACTGCTGTGATCCAAGTAGCCAATGCAATCATTGATGTTCTGTTATCAAGGGTAGTGACTCTGGGAATTGTGCAGGTCATAGTGGATGGCTTTGCTGCAGTGGGTTTCCCTAACTGTGGTGGGGCTATAGATGGAACACATATCCCAATCTTGGCACCGGACCACCTTGCCAACCAGTACGTAAACCGCAAGGGTTACTTCTCAATGGTGCTGCAAGCACTGGTGGATCACAAGAGACGTTTCACCAACATCAATGTGGGATGGCCGGGAAAGGTGCATGACACTCATATCTTTAGGAACTCTGGGCCGTTCGAGCAGCTGCAAGAAGGGACTTGCTTCCCAGACCAGAAAATTACCATTGGGGATGTAGAAATGCCAATAGTTATCCTTGGGGACCCAGCCTACCCCTTGCTCCCATGGCTCATGAAGCCATACGTAGGCAGCCTGGACAGTCATACGGAGCAGTTCAACTATAGGCTGAGCAAGTGCAGAATGGTGGTAGAATGTGCCTTTGGACATTTAAAAGCTCGCTGGCGCTGTTTGCTGACTAGGTCAGACCTCAGCACAACCAACATTCCCATTGTTATTACTGCTTGCTGTGTGCTCCATAATATCTTAAGAGTAAGGGGAAGATGTATGTGGGAGGGTTGGGGTGGGAAGTTGAGGCAAATCGCCTGGCGTCTGATTTTGAGCAGCCAGACACCAAGGCGATTAGAAGAGCACAGCAAGGCGTGCTGCGCATCGGAGAGGCTTTGAAAACCAGTTTCATGACTGGCCAGGCTTCGGTGTGACAGTTGTGTGTATTTCTCCTTGATGCAACCCCCCTCCCTCGTTGATTTTAATTCCCTGTAAGCCAACCACCCTCCCTGCTTCGAAATAAAGTAACTATTGTTTTGAAACCATGCGTTCTTTCTTTATTAATTAAAAAAAAAAGGGGGGGGGGAGATAACTGACAAGGTAGCCCTGGTGGGGTGGGATGGGGGAGGAGGGAAGGACATGGCCACATTGCTTATTGTAGCCACACTACAAATCAAACTGTTTGAATTACTGCCTTCTGTTGCTTGGGCCATCCTCTGGAGTGGCTGGGTGCCCAGAGCCTCCCTCCTCTTCCCCCCCCCCCCACGCGTTCTTGGTCATCTGGGTGAGGAGGATATGGAACTTTGGGGAGGAGGTCAGGCGGTTGTACAATGGATGCAGCGGGGGTCTGTGCTCTTGTTGGCTTTCCTGCAGCTGCACCAGATGCTTCATCATGTCCTTTTGCTCCCCCATTAGCTATAGCTTCCCGCTCACTTAATGCTTTCCTAGCCTCTAATACTGAATGCCTCCAAGGGAGAACTGCACGCGTCCGTGGGGGGACTGCACGAGCTCGGAAAAATCGCAAGTGTGTTTTTTTCGCCTTCTAATCTGTGATAACCTCAGGGACGGAGATGATGGGGGAGCCTAGAAACATTTGTACCTGTGGGGAGATAAAAAGAGAGAGTAAAATTTAAGATGATACATTTCTGAGAGCAAAAGGGAGACTTTCACAATGAATCAAGCAATTCACAGCAGACAGCACATGTGCTTTAGGTACAAGGTCGCATTTTGCCTTTTATATTGAGCGCCTGCTGGTATGGTGACACATCACACATAGCTGGGCAACAGAATTTGGTTTCTGCAGCCATGGAAAGGCAAAGGGTACGTGGGGTTGGCGTCTTACGCATAACATGTGGGAATGGTTTCAGACTGCAGCGCCATCCTTTCCCGTAGCAAGCAATGGGTTAGGTTTCACATTTAAAACGAGGGGCTGCGGTTTTCAGGTGGGTGTATTCCCACAGTATTCTTGCCAGCAAGTAAAAGAAGTATGGGCTGGATGGATGCACTACAGGGTGGGTAGAAAGTTGGCTAGATTGTCTGGCTCAATGGGTAGTGATCAATGGCTCCATGTCTAGTTGGCAACCGGTATCTAGCGGAGTGCCCCAAGGTTCGGTCCTGGGGCCAGTTTTGTCCAGTATCTTCATTAATGATCTGGAGGATGGTGTGGATTGCACCCTCAGCAAGTTTGCGGATGACACTAAACTGGGAGGAGTGGTAGATACGCTGGAGGGTAGGGATAGGATACAGAGGGCCCTAGACAAATTGGAGGATTGGATCCAAAAGAAATCTGATGAGATTCAACAAGGACAAGTGCAGAGTCCTGCACTTAGGACGGAAGAATCCAATGCACCGCTACAGACTAGGGACCGAATGGCTAGGCAGCAGTTTTGCAGAGAAGGACCTAGGGGTTACAGTGGACGAGAAGCTGGGTATGAGTCAACAGTGTGCCCTTTTTGCCAAGAAGGCCAGTGGCATTTTGGGGTGTATAAGTAGGGGCATTGCCAGCAGATCGAGGGACGTGATCGTTCCCCTCTATTTGACATTGGTGAGGCCTCATCTGGAATACTGTGTCCAATTTTGGGCCCCACACTACAAGAAGGATGTGGAGAAATTGGAGAGGGTCCAGCGAAGGGCAACAAAAATGATTAGGGGACTAGAACACATGAGTTATGAGGAGAGGCTGAGGGAACTGGGATTGTTTAGTCTATGGAAGAGAAGACTGAGGGGGGATTTGATAGCTGCTTTTAACTACCTGAAAGGTGGATCCAAAGAGGATGGATCTAGACTATTCTCAGTGATAGCAGATGACAGGACAAGGAGTAATGGTCTCAAGTTGCAGTGGGGGAGGTTTAGGTTGGATATTAGGAAAAACTTTTTCACTAGGAGGGTGGTGAAACACTGGAATGCGTTACCTAGGGAGGTGGTGGAATCCCCTTCCTTAGAAGTTTTTAAGGTCAGGCTTGACAAAGCCCTGGCTGGGATGATTTAGTTGGGATTGGTTTATTCCTGCTTTCTGTAACTTCAAGGTTTTGCCCAGAGGAGAATCCTCTGTGTTTTGAATCTGAATACCCTGTAAAGTATTTTCCATCCTGACTTTATTGAGATGATTATTACCTTTCTTTTTTTTTTTTTTTTTTTTTTTAAATAAAATCCTTTTAAGAACCTGACTGATTTTTCCATTGTTCCAAGACCCAGGGGTTTGGGTCTTTGATCATTTTGTAACCAATTGGTGAGGATATTATTCTCAAGCCTCCCCAGGAAAGAGGGTGTAAGGGCTTGGGGGGATTGGTGGGGGAAGAGGAACTCCAAGTGGTCCTTTTCCCTGGTTCTTTGTTAAATCGCTTGGTGATGGCAGCGTTGCTTAAAACCAAGGTACAAGGGAGAATTTGTGCCTGGGGAGTTTTTAACCTAAGCTGGTAAAAATAAGCTTAGGGGGTCTTTCATGCGTGTCCCCACATCTGTACCCTAGAGTTCCAGAGTGCGGAGGGAACCCTGACAGCCTCCTTTGTCTTTTGGTAGGCTTGCCTCAGCTCCTTAACTTTCACGTGACACTACTGTGTGTCCCTGTTGTAGCCTCTCTCCAACATGCCCTGTGAGATTTTGGCAAATATATTTGCATTTCTTCTTTTTGATCGGAGTTCTGCCTGCACAGATGCTTCTCCCCGTACAACAGTCAGATCCAGTGTCTCCCATTCGGTACATGCTGGAGCTTGTTTGCGATTCTGGGGGGACTGCATGGTCACCTGTTCTGCTGTGTTCGCCACGCTGACCAAACAGGAAATGAAATTCAAAAGTTTCCGGCACTTTTCCTGTGTACCTGGCTAGTGCATCAGAGTTCAAAGCGCTGTCTAGAGAGGTCACAATGGAGCACTCTGGGATAGCTCCCGGAGGCCAATGGCATCAGTTTGTGTGCACAGTACCCCAAATTGGACCCAGCAAGGTCGATTTTAGTGCTACTTCCCTTGCCGGGGAGGAGTACAGAAGTTGATTTTAAGAGCCCTTTAAGTCGACAGAACCGGGTTGGTTGTGTGGATGCCTTCATTTTAAAATCGACTTAACGCGGCTAAATTCGATCTAATCCTATAGTGTAGACCAGGCCTATGAGAACTAAAGTGGTGGTAGGTAATATCTGTCTTATCTAAGTTTGGTATAGGTGGCCATTGTCTGGGCTCTATAAATATGGGATTTTTAATGTAACTTTTTATTTTTTCACAGAGAGGCTGGTGAAAAATCTAAGGTGGATACACCTACTACTTGTGTTTTAAAAATGCATAATAAATTTTATATACAGACAATTAGAAAATTGTTACATTGTTACTTAGTTTTTATTTATGTATTTATTTTTGCAGTATTACAATTGGATTTCTTTTAAGGCTAAAACATCTTAGGTTACTTTGGTCTGTGTTAGTAGTATGCCTTTTAAAACTGTTATGTCCGTTAGTAATACGTTCCATATTGCTTTTTAATTTGAAATAGACCTTTTTACAATATATATTTTGGCCAGTTCAAGCTGTTGCATTGATAGATGGGCTTGGGAGCTGCTAGTTTCCATGCAGTATAATCCAAACCGTTAATGTTTCCCGTAATTACATGGTAAGTAGAGTAACAGGAGGAAAATATTGTTTCACAGTATTCTTTAATTGTAAATATATTCATATCTGCCTGTGCAACAGAGGGAGCAATCTATTGCAGCATTCATGCTTACACTCCTTTTTGAGAGCAGAAGATTTCCTCTTAATCCTCCTATTGGCTGGTATTTCTCTGGAATTATCTTTGCTGGAGTGTTAATGGACTGGTTAATTTGTGAGCTACATTACTAATTGTATTAAGGGACTAAACCTTATTAAGCCTTTGTGTAGAATTAGATCACAGAGCTTTGGGAAGTTGAATACTGATTGGTCGAAGAATGGTGGAGAAAAGAAGCCAGCTTCTTTTCTCTAATCAATGTAACAGCTAAGAAGGAGCATGAAGGGAGGTTGCTTAAAGACACTGCAGTGAAACCACAGCATAGAAACACTGTCTTGTTTTCTTAACTGAGTGAGTATAATGTAAATCTTTTTTTTTGGGCGTAGGAATGGGGGCTTAAACTGTATGGAAAGGGGTGGGGAAATGACACTACTATCCCTGAGGCTCCACGATGTTAAAGTGGAGCCTACACTGAAAAGATGCTATGTAAAAAATGGCACCTTGTGTATATTCAAGGTTCACTTTAATGATGAGGAAATTTTACTACCATATTTCCTGTAGAGGTGGCCCAGCTCTGAGAGAGCTAACTGAAGTCTTTTGTTGACTCACACATTACTGACAAAAAGAAAAGGAGTACTTGTGGCACCTTAGAGACTAACCAATTTATTTGAGCATAAGCTTTCGTGAGCTACAGCTCACTTCATCGGATGCATACTGTGGAAAGTGTAGAAGATCTTTTTATACACACAAAGCATGAAAAAATACCTCCCCCCACCCCACTCTCCTGCTGGTAATAGCTTATCTAAAGTGATCACTCTCCTTACAATGTTTATGATAATCAAGTTGGGCCATTTCCAGCACAAATCCAGGTTCTCTTCCCCCCCCCCCACACAAACCCACTCTCCTGTTATTACCAACAGGAGAGTGGGTTTGTGTGGGGGGGAAGGGGGAGAGAGAACCTGGATTTGTGCTGGAAATGGCCCAACTTGATTATCATACACATTGTAAGGAGAGTGATCACTTTAGATAAGCTATTACCAGCAGGAGAGTGGGGTGGGGGGAGGTATTTTTTCATGCTTTGTGTGTATAAAAAGATCTTCTACACTTTCCACAGTATGCATCCGATGAAGTGAGCTGTAGCTCACGAAAGCTTATGCTCAAATAAATTGGTTAGTCTCTAAGGTGCCACAAGTACTCCTTTTCTTTTTGCGAATACAGACTAACACGGCTGTTACTCTGAAACCTGACATTACTGACAGAATTGTAAATTCCAGTTGCAGGGTGACTTGGAATTATTTTCAAACTAAACTCTGTTTCCTGTAAAAAGAAAAGGAGTACTTGTGGCACCTTGGAGACTAACTTTTCTTTTGGCGGATACAGACTAACACAGCTGCTGCTCTGAAATCTGTTTCCTGTGCCACCCCACAGAAAGCAAAAGGTTTTTCTGCATTTAACTGAGGGCAAATTTTGAATATAGAAGTGTTGCACAGACGTCACTTGGGCAGTATTTGACCTGCAGAAGCTTTGGGCTTGTCCACACATGCACGCATGCACTTTGTGCAACTTTATGTATATGATTGTTCACTGCCTTACTGTGGTATGCAGTTAGATCAGTATAAATGTGCTTATACTGGTATCACTCCCTACTGTAAGGGAAGGGAAATAATCCATATTGGTATATGGCACCTTTTATACCAATACAATAACTCCTCACTTAACCTCATCCCAGTTAACATTGTTTCGTTATTATATCACTGATCTATTAGAGAACATACTAATTTAAAGTTGCACCATGTTTGCTTATAACGTTGTTTGGCCATGGGGGGCTTGGAACCAGGGTGGGCCGGCAGCTCCCCTCCACCCACTCCCCCAGTGCCTCCTGCCCACCGGTGGCCCCATGGATTAGCATCCCCCGGCACTTCGGAAAGAACAGCAAGAGCAGCAGCTGGACGATCCACCCTCTTTCACCCTCTGACTCTACTGCCTCAACCAAGTTCCACAATCATCCTTGCTGAGCACAGTATTAAATTGTTTGTTTAAAACTTCTACTGTATATGTATATAATGTCTTTTGTCTGGCGAAAAAAATTTCCCTGGAACCTACCCTCCTCCCCCAAACTCCCTTTACGTTAATTCTTATGGGGAAATTGGATTCAATTAGCATTGTTTTGCTTAAAGTTGCATTTTTCGAGAATATAACTACAACGTTAAAGAGGAGTTACTGTATAATTGTGCCCACAGTAGGGGTTATACCAATATAACTGTAGATAATCATGTGTGTAGACCAGGCCTATATGAGTGTTGACAGTGCATAAACCAGAAAGAACATAGCTTGATTCTCAGTCCCCATGTGAGTTTAAAGACGTAGCAGCTAGAAAATACATTTGTATTTGATATGAAAATTATTGTTGTGCAATATGTGGAACCTGAAAATGCCATTTTTTACAAATTTACTTTATAGAGTAGAACCACACGTAAACCACTGAAGTTTTTCTGAATTACTTTAGTTTGCATGCTAGAGATTTTACTGTACTATATGGTGCGCCTTACCATGTGCTGCTTTGAACTTGAAAACAAAATTTTAGAATATTTTTAAAAAGACTGATCTGTACTTTCTGCATTTTGAAATAGCATTAATGAAATCTGCATGTGAAAATTCCAAGATCAGGCAGGGCTACTGTGCCACAGATACATGGGTGTAACTCCTATTAATGGTAGGCATGCAGGTTATGCAAGAGGGATCAATCGGGGCTCTTCCCTGTCCCTTTCTACAACTAACAAGTTAAGATGCAGCCTGAACAGTATCAGGCTTTACTAATGTTACAAAAAGATAGGAATAATCTATAACCTGTTGAGAGGAACAGTTCTCATTTATCTAAAATTATCTCTGTCCCACAAGCATTTAATACTTTTACTGTTGCAAGTTACTGAAATTAATATGTGGTGACATTAAATGAAAATAATAAACAATGTAACTCATGTTAAATGAATTCCACATCTGCTTAAAGCTTCCTATAGTTATATATATATTTTTTGTTCTCAGTTTAGGCATCCCTACAGTGAGGAAGGGAAATGAGAAACTGCTTGCATGAAATCACTGGTTGGTTGGTTCACTTTGCCCTTGTGTTGGTTCTGTGAACTACATATAGTAAGTACATTTATACAACTGTAGGGATATCAGTGTGTTCTGGGAGCTCTGAACCAACTATCTTATGGCATCTGGCACAGCCAACTTGAGCGAGGGCTTCACTAGGACGCCCATTTTGGATGTTCCTCAGAAGTATTTTGGAAGATGAAAGACTTAGAAATGTTGTAAAGTTGCCTAGGCTTAGTTGCTATTATTTCCTCTGCCAGCATGCACCACTTGCTGGCCATCACTTTTACTTATATGAAGTGCCAGTTTTGGATCCAGTCATAGTCTACTAGCTTGTGGGTTGATGTAGGGTTGGGATCCTGCGGTGTGTGTCAACGCTTGGAGAATATCTGAATGTTTAAGGCTACCCCTTACTATGTCTGTGTGAGGTATGGCTAGACTGTATAGTGAGAGTCTACCTTAATCTGATGTGTGATCCTCCTAGACAGGTGAACAGAGTAGAGCACATACTTAGTATGAGGAAGTCTATGGTCTAATGCTTAGACCGTAGACTAAGCCATTGTGCTAGAGGTGTGTATAAAAATAAAACCCTGTGAAGGCATGTTACTGTTTTTAAAAATACCCCTGAGATAACAGAAGGGTTTGAGAATTAATATACCTTCCCCAAGCGTAGTGAAGCTTTTGTAAGAACATGTGTTCTTGTTTTCTGTCTACTACACAAAGCACTGAAGTATCTTACCCGGAGAGCCTGCTACGTCATTGTGAGGAGGCTCTGATGGATCACAGAAGCTAGTTCTTAGGGTGACAAGGCAATGCAGATGACACACACTTTCAGTGACTCAGGCTTATACAAAAGCAGAAAGAGACTCTTTCCTACCAGAAACCTTAAAAAATTACAAGGTCTCTCTTCCTACTATGATTCTTAGAAATCTTGTTTATCCTTTATTCTTTTGGCTTAAGATGTTAAATGTCATTGTTGAACAGTTAAATGTGCTTTTCAAGGCTGCAGATGAGGTACGTGCTTCATAAAGCATGGTGATGATATGATATTGATGTTCCTTGTGGTGTTTCACTATGGTGTTTATATATTTGTGAATCAAAGGGAGGAATACTTCTTCAGGAAATGGGATGAGCAGGCAGAAAGGGGCTACTAAATTTCACCACAGAGAAGCACAAGGGATGCAGGAATCAATTCCTGCTGCTAGTCTCAGAAAAAGCAAATGTGATGGGGGATGCCATATGCCCATATTCTGTGGCTGTAGTGGAAGAGGAAGAGGGAAACTGTTCACTGACATCCATTGTCAATAGTAGCTGCTCTGGGCAAACAATTAAGCAATTTGTTAATTGATTTTAGCTAACTTCCTGATTATGTATGCTTGATTATCACATCATTGAGAGTGGGGCATGAAACTGCCTGTGGAACAGTAACTTTGTAAGTTCTTTTGTATTACCCATCTTTGACATTTGTTCAAGCAGTTCAGCTATGATGCATTTTACTCTGTAAATGTGAGACAGATTTGATAATGACTAACCTTGTGCTGAAAATGGGTGACACTTTTCTAGCACATTTGGATGAGGTCTCTCAGATTCAGAGGGAGAAATACTTTATAATTTGGACCTATTGAGTTTTTGAAATATCTTATTAATATATGCCCTAACGAAGGGTACTGGGGAAAGTACAGGGGATAGTGGATAGCTTGAGGGAGACTAGAGGTTGTGAAGGACTTAAAGCAGTAGCTAGATTGGAAAGTACTTGACTGAGGCTGGCAGAAGGCAGTGTTAGGCTGCTGTTCCTGACTGTCTCTGCTTTATGTAGTGCTGTTATACCTATGTTGGTATAACAGGATATTGGAGAGACAAGGTGAGTGAGGGTAAATATCTCTTATTGCAGTTTTCAGAGTGGTGGCTGTGTTAGTCTGTATTAGCAAAAACAAGGAGGAGTCCTCATGGCACCTTAGAGACTAACAAATTTATGCATCTGATGAAGTGGGTTTTTAGCCCACAAAAGCTTATGCCTAAATAAATTTGTTAGTCTCTAAGGTGCCACAAGGACTCCTCATTGTTCTTATTGCAGTGGCTCTCAACCTTTCCAGACTACTGTATCCCTTTCAGGGGTCTGATTTTTGTCTTGCATACCTCCATACTGCACCTGATTAAAAAACTTACAAAAGTTACTTACTTACAAAATCAGACCTAAAAATACAAGTGTGTCACAGCACACTATCACTGAAGAATTGCTCACTTTCATTCACAGCTCTCCCACAGGCTTCCTTTGTGACTTTGGACAAGCTACTCAAGGCCAGATTTCAAAAAATGACACTGAGTTTGGTTGCCTCAGCTTTTGGCTGCCCCAAAATGGAAGTGCACTAAATAATATATTCCTTCATAGGGATATTGAGGCATTAATGTTTGTAAAGTGATTTGAGACCTTTGGGTTGAAGAATACAAAGTATTACTGTCACCATTCACCTGATACTATCTCATGTTTCATATACTCATGGCTCCTTTTGTGTTTGTTCTCCAGCTGCAGACTGCATTCTCTTTCTCCTTATTTACCTTTTAAATTTATTCTCTCTGGGCTTGTCTATGTGGTGTGTTAGTGCACACCAGCTGGGGTGTAACTTCTAGTGCACATTACTGTGTCATACATTAACTGTCTGTGTGAACCCTGCTGATGTGCGCTCAGGGAAGGTCTACTAGGGAGTTTTTAGTGTGTGCCAATAAGTCCACATGGGCAGTTAGTATGTGATACACTAGTGCCTGCTAGAATTAACACCCTATGTGGTGTGCACTAATGCACTGTATAGATAAGTTTCCCCCCCTCTGCTCCGCATCCTTCTCCAGAAGATTTTGTATTTTGTCTCCTCTCACCCTGGGTGAGCTGCAGCACTGACCTTCTTTTCATCCCCTGAATATTTTGTCCTTTGATGACATCTTCCTTAAATTGAGGTATGATGTGTTTCTCTTTTGCTCCCTTAAAACAGCTCTAGTGGTTTGGGAAAGGATATCCTGGGAGAGGGTCATCAACAGCCTTCTCATTTGGCACACTGGTCTTCTATGATGGCAGATATTCAGAGAAAGGGCATACAAAGTTTTTATGATAGCTTTGAACTGTTTAAATGTTGCAAGTTTGGAATGCAGCTGTTTAATACAGAGATACGGCTTTACAGAGCTCTGTTAAGTGCTAGGTTTGGAAAATCAATAGTAAAATGCTGTGTACGTATTCCTACACGACATCAAATGGCAGACTGTTTCATTCATTGCCTGTAGCAATTGAAAGGAAAGAAGAGGAAAACAAAAATGCAGGCCATTATGGTAATTAAACTTTCCCCCTCCAAATTCTTTTTTTTATTTTTGGAGCTGTTTAAATTCAGTTTGGATGCTTGGCAAATATCTGTGTTAGAGGCCAGTGGAAGAAGGCGAGAAGGTAATGGTGGGTCAATGGTAGATGTTGCACTGTAGAATATCTTTCTATCCACAGCCTTTCAATGGAAGTGTCTTTTTGGTATTGCTTGAGGATATCCTGGTAAATTGTTTTTTAAAGATCATTACTGATACCCTAATTCATTGGAAGGGATATCCAATTACATAGGGACTTGAAAAAAAGGATGTTTTGCCTGTCTAATCTGATGAGGAAGGTGGAAGAGTAGCTCAAGAGTGTACTGCATTCACAGCAGGAAATTTGAGAGACTGCATCCAAGGTAAATTCGTACCTTCATTGAAAGTTTCCTGATCACACCTGTCAATTGTAATATTCTAATTACATTGATCAGTATTTTTAAGTGGATTGTTGGTGTCACCTGTAGAGCATACTGGAATAAATAGTTCTGGGTTTCTGAGTAGGTTTTTAAAAAAAATCCTTGTTTTTAACTCCGTAATCATTTTTGTGCCAACCACAGCTGTGGGACAGTTAATGCAAATGAAGTAATCCATGGTTGCAGGAGGCAGTTTCTTCCTTGAGAATGATAGTAATGGTAACAATGGATCTGGGTTTATTGTGGAGGGAGCAATCTGACTACAGAGATGGAGTGTCAAGATTTACTGTGTTAATGCAATTTCTGAGCTGGTAAACGCAGCCCAAGAGAGATTCTATGCTCTGGTTGCCATTTTGCCTCCATCAGGAAACTAGAATTTCATACCTCACTGGTGAGAATTTCAATTCATAAAATAATGTGTGGCCACCCAGTAACTCAGTTTTCCGTAGACTGAATAAATTTATCATCCCTTCAAACAAATACTATAAAAGTAACTGCTGTTCAGTTCCTTTTATGGAGGATTCCATGTCTCCAGCCTCATTGCGGATATCTTGTTACAGTCTGCTGACTCCATGACTCTTCTTAATCCTGTCCCACACTATTCTCCTCCTCAGAATTGTAGCAGATGTTGATATCCTGGGTTGGCTTGCTGAAGGGCTTATTTGCCTGTGTTGCCCAGCATCTCATGGAAAGGCCAGGTGATGTAGACAGCTCTGGAGTCTGGTGGTTCTTCTCTTGGATTTGATCTTGTTCCAGTAATGCTTAGCACTACAGTTAGTGCTCAGTTGCACAAGCTTCTGTGACACCACATTTTAGGTCTGGCTGCAGACAAAAGTGAGTTCCACCTATGTTGTTCGAGTTGCTTCAGATCCCAAGCTGGGCTGTCGGATTAGCCAAAGGCCAGTTTGAAGCTTGAGTCAGGGTTTTTTTTTTTTTTTTTTTTTTTTCCTCCACTGGAGCAGGTGATGGAGAGAGCCTCAGACAAGGCTATCTCTCAGAAATGGTTGCTGACAACCAGATGCACACTGTAGCTACCTGCAGGAAGCGCTGGATGTTCTATATTAGTAAGGCACTTCCTATTGTCACAGGCAGAATTGCCCCATGGGAAGTCTGATGCAGAGCTACAGAGTGCTGAGAAGTCCTGACCTATATTGCTCACTACAGAATGCAAGGCTTTGAATTATGAGATGAAGTTGGAAGGACTGGCTGAAGCAGTGCTTTCTGTAAACCATGAAGCTACACATGATAGGGGAGAAAACCATTGCAGGCTGTATTGATTCAGACAGAACTGAGCTAAAGTATTTTTGTTCCAGGAGTTTTCCAAGAAACCATTATAATTTGCACTTGTGAAACCTAGGGACTACTTGTGTGTGGACACAAAGCACCATAGAAGCATTGCAAACAAATAGCTTTTCAGACTACATTGTGTTGTAGTGACTTTTTGCCTAATGTAGACATACTTACTAGTTTTTATCCTACATTTAGACCTTGGGATGCTGAGAACTGTGGCCTTGGGAGGGAACAATTGTAAAATTTAAAAATAAATGGTGGTTATGCTAAATGACTTTTCAAGTGGCATTCCAGAAACAAGCATTCAGAGACCGGAATGTTTGGGGATAGAAGTGATAGTGCAGTGGAGCTGCTCCCTCCCCTTGAGGGCTTTGGGCAGGATGGAGAAGAAACAATGCATCCTGAAGCCTTGTTTATGGTCTTTCACTTACTGTTAATAAAATGAGGATTTTTAAAAGGTTTCCATAATTAAAATGCAATCCTTGAGTATGGTGTATGTTCAGAATAGTCTAAAAACCAATTGCCTTTCAAGTAGCTTAAATAATTATTTATAAGCAAATGCTGCAGTGGACTTGGTATTTTATCTCTGGTATTTTGAAGCTGTTTTTCATTCAGAAAGATGTTAAAAATGTTGGATAATGAAAATAGAACTTGTGGTGAAGCTGATAAGTGTACAAATTGACTGTTTAGTGACTAATTACCAGTGCGGAGATTTTTGTTGCCCTCTTTTTTTCTTAATTGGCTGAATATTTATAAATTCAGTTTATTTCTGAGACACAGCAAGCTTTAATGGATTTACAGAAATTTATCATAAAAAGCTTCAGAATTAACATAATAAATAATTATTGCTTCCAGGGTTTTTGTTGCTAAGATAATAAAATGTTAAAAAGCAAACCACTTGAGTAGAAAGTAATTGCACTGACAAGCACCACACAGCTAGCATTCACAATAAAGTAAACCTTCCCTCAATGTCAACCTGATTTGCTACCCACATAAATGCTTCCTCACATTATGGAAATGTGCTTTTCCTATCAACAGAAAAGAATAAAACTCCAGGCATCTAATTAATCTTGTCTGACATTTGATTTCATACCCAGGTTAAAGGCAAAAGGCAGGTGGGTCTGTGTGTCTCCTCCTGCCCTCTCCATGTGCATGACCACAGGCAAATCTCTCCATTAATGTCAAACTGCATCTGTGTGTCTCCATCTCGCTGCCACATGTCAGTCATTAATGCATTAGTGTTACTTGTATTCAATTCATATGCATCAGTTTTTCTGTCTGGAGGGCTTGGTAAATAGGGAACTACAAGCTGCAGTTATACATCACCTTGACTCTCCCTGTAAAAGAAGAGGGACTCTGCTCCTGAATAAGAGAAGGATTAGAAATTGTAATTTATGGCAAAGTTTGTGAGACTAAACAGAGAAGATCAACAAAACCAATTTAGTTTTGTCATTTTCATTGACTGTGTACATTCTTGCGCTGTACATGCTTGAGAACATTTTAATAATGGGTAATTCTCTATTACCCACAGTGTTTAAGATGTTGTTGAAAGGAAGGCTTTTATTGTGTGCATTACAGCATTGGACAACTGGTCAGATATAGTAAAGCTATTTTGTCGTCTTCTGAAACATCAGTTAATAGTTGTTCTCAGAGGAAGGATACCAGACTTGGAGGGCCAGTGGTCCAACCTGGTATGCTAAAATCTATGCACCTCTGTTGTGAACTACTAGATATTTATTGTGTTATCTTAAAAGGACACTGTCAGGTAGGTAACTTCCAAATTATAGGCTTTGTCTGTTTAAAAACAAATCCTAATATTAAATGTCATCATGATATTTAAAATAAAAAAGCTTCAGTGATGAAGATTTTTTGCGTTAAAACATTCCCCTACAGCATTTGCAGCCCAAATGCTGCAATATTATGCTACTGCTTAAGAAATCTGAAAGTGACCTAGCAACAAACAGCTTAGTCCCATTGACTCTTCTGGATAAAATGCAAAAAGGAAGTGGTATCAGTTGTGAAAAGTAACTTAATTCTTTAACATACTTTTATTTGTAATAATCTAATATTACTCTTTAATATAGGTCAGAAAAGTGTATGCATGGGTATGTGTAATCTTCATCTTACTATTCTGCATATAGACACAATCGTGTTTTGCAAGAAGTGTGTGCGGTCCCCTAAATTTGCATTAAAGTCAGTGAGAACTGAGGGTGTTCAGCATCATGCATCAAGCCCTTACTGAATCTGAATACAAAGAGTGGATGTATGAGGTTGTCTTTGAAATGCTGTGAAGGTGTTGGAAAAGGTATCTGGAGCTAGGCTAGGAACTGGCTTGCCTAGGAGGGGTGTAATGAGGAAACCAGGCAGCAGTTGGGAGTATGTGGAAGGAGGCGATGGTTTATGACTATATTAGGGAAGATGTGTGTGGGAGAGGGCATCTGAGGAACTTAGAGTCAAGCAGAGGTAGCAGGTGAGAACCATTAAGTAGGAAAAGGAGTCCCTGAAGCTGGGGAGGCATATTAGAGTGGAACTGGCCAGTGAGCTGAAGATAGGTGAACTCAAAGGTTAGTTAGCTGAGAGATGGAGCAGTAGGCTTGGTTTGGAGCTAGATTGAGATGACAGGGGGGGTGAAGTTCCCTTGGAGAGATTTGAGAGTAAATGGCATAGCTAAAACGGGATAGGATTTTTAAAAAAATTTGTTCTATTTAAAAACAAAATGTATGGGAATCACATTCTTCTGAGAGGTGTCAAACTGAATCATGGAAACTAAGCCTTCTCCATGCAAGCTTTCCAACACTGCCATAGCAGTATGCTCCCTGGAGACTAGAGAATCACCTCTTGAGGTGAGGCTAATTCAGATTCAGTGACCATTACATTCTTCACACATCCGCTGAGATGGTCAATAAGAATGCCAGTTGTGGTGTAAATTTGTGTGGTGTAAACACCATGTCCCCTGAGAATTGAGACCACCAGTTCATTTCACTGAGGCTGTATGTTAACTTTCAGAGGATAGTTTCAGATCTCTCTCTTCTTCCCCTTCGCCCCCCCTTGGTTCTTACATGGTTACCTTCACCATAGTAACTGAATGCCTCACTGTTGACCTGGGCTGTGTTTGAGCCTTGCATCTACCTAGAGTTCAGATTCTCTATCTCATTACCAACCCCCAGAACCAACTAGTGCTCACCTGTTTAGTTTCTATTAAATACTTATTCTAGTGTGAACATTTTTTAGTGTTCAGTTTTAGGACAATAAATCCATATCTGGCTTATTATTTCAATATAAGAAAGTAATATTTTACTGAGAGAACAGATTCCAGAGTATATTAAAGCTAAAAGTAAAAACCTCAAGGATTTGTTTGGATTCTGAGCCTCTGTTGTGTTCAATATATATATAGCAATGAGCTCGTTCTTAATAGCTTTTTCCAGTGCTCATAGAATTATATACAAAAGCCCTAAAGGGTGCCAAAAAGTTAACTTTGAAGTTTATTTTTTCAGTCTAGTTTTGTTTGGCATAAATATGTCTGTACTAAAACCACCTCTTATAGCTTGTATTATTGTTTGAATAATGAATTGATGACGTGTCTTCTGTAAGAGAGTATTCATTCCAGAAAGCAGATTTTAACTTCTACATTTAAAAAAACAAACAAACTTTGAGCTAAGACACATTTTTGCTTCTGAAGAGCAAGGATTTTCAGATGTTACTAATAGCAGAGTACATTCAGAGGACCACTCCAGAAATAATAATTTTTTGGAATACAATCTTTAATGGAGAAAAAATACATTTAGAAAGTAAACAAGGAACAAATTACAAAACCCTGAAAAAGAGAAATATGTGCATGCTCCAGAGGAAAATTGGGGCATGGAGACCGTGGATTTCTGACTAATTTATTTTTGCCTCTATTACACAAAGGCAAGGAAAGAAGAGGTTTTTTTGGTCACTGTTTGCTTTGGGACTTCTACTCTGCTCTAAAAAAGAGCATTTATGGCTGTGGACAGGTTTTGTAAACAATGGTATAAATACATTTTC
Organism: Natator depressus; assembly: GCF_965152275.1. Lineage (NCBI taxonomy): Eukaryota > Metazoa > Chordata > Testudines > Cheloniidae > Natator > Natator depressus. The sequence continues at coordinate 85,422,879 of NC_134235.1, forward strand.
CCCTGTCACAGCTGTTCCAGTCAAACTAGATGATGTTACACCATTCCCAAACACTTTTTTGTAATGTCATTAAATATTCTTGCTACAATTGGATTCTTCTCACTCCAAGAGTGAGAGAAGCCTAAACCTGCCTCTGTACATCGAGACCAGATTATTAAAATCCCAGAGGGGCAGGCCTGACTAGACTTGGTTCAGATCCATGGCACACTGGATAATTCAGGGTTACTAATTAATCTGGGGCTACTCCTCTTTTGTAATTTTTTTAAACGGTCTCCTTTCTCATCCACTTCCTTTGTTACTATTTTCCTTCCGTTCACCAATCTCCTGGCTCACCTTCTGTAGTACATTTGTTTCTCACCTAGAGTGCATCCAGTGATGGCACAGACTATGCACTTCTAGGGAATTACAATTCACATTTTGGGAACTCTTCTTGCTTTTAGAATTATAGTCATTGTAAAAACATTTTTCTAGTAATCACTGAACAGTGAAAAGGTTATGGGTTATCCCACATTTAACTTAATTACCATGACAGATTTCTAATTAGGAGTTTGGCATGGTAGCTGAGATTTCAGAAATGCATAAAATTAATACAGTCTGTCTTTCTTCCTTTCTAGAAGCTCAACAGGGTCTGCAAAACAGACACATGAGTATCAAAACCTCAGATTCAGTCTGGTTTGCTTCTAAAATAATAAATATATTAAAGAAATGTAGGGAGGACACACCTCAAAACTGACCAGTGCAGGCTAGTTTGTTTGTTTTCAGAGCTCTTTTAAATATTTTAAATTGGCTCTTCTTCCATCCTCTATCTCATGCTGCATATTTTAAGGGTTAGCCAACATTTTTATCTAATAAACATGTAAAATAGAGGTGAAATTATTACATGGCTCTACAATTTATTACATGGCTAGAAGTGTCATTGGGGTGGGTGAGTGGGTGTGAGAAATTTTTATATTTACTTGACACAGTTTTGTATACGGTCAGTGCAGTGCAAAAGGAGATTGGTTTGGAATATGAATTTTATACTCTCAGATAAAGACTGGATTTTAAATAATAAAACATAAATTAATTTTAAATACACATTGAACTTTGAAGCAGTTAGAGTTGCTACACAAATAAGATCACTGACACAATTTTTAATTTCACTGCATATGTAGGTGTAAGCCATTTTACAGTACATATTCCCTCCTTCACCCACCCATAGGCACATACATTGCCATTACCAAAACTACAATACAATACTTACTGCAACCTTAACTCTGCTTTCTTCAAGATGCCTTTCTCCAAACACCCAGTTATCAAGCTATCCTCTTTTAATGCTATTCTGGTATGTCTCCGCAGCAGCTGGGGGAGTGCTTCCCAGCACAGGTAGACAGACAGACAGCCATGAGCTCTGCTCAAGCTATTATACTAAATATAGCAGCATGGCTGCAGGGGTTTAACTGCCTCATCTGCACCCCTGAATGACGCAGTTAAACCAACCTAACCCCTGATGTGGACAACTCTACGTCAATGGGAGAATTCTCCCGTCGACCTCGCTATCATCTCTCGGGGAGATGGGTTACCTACACCAACAGGAGAAGCCTTCAGTTGGTGTAGATAGTGTCTTCACTGAAGTGCTGCAGTGGCACAGCTGCGGTGTTTTAAGTGTAGACAAGCCATTAGTGTGGGAAGGGGAATAAGCGCAGAAAATAGTCAAAGTTGGTTGAATGTTCAAAGCAACCTAAGATGGAATGTCAAAGTTGGAAACTATAAAGAAATCCTTCAAAAAGTTATACTTTCTTAAAACAGAGGCAAGAGTTAGCTTCTGTCTTCAATGGACTCCTAGCCCAATTGATAAAATTAAAAGAGAGGCTTTCTGCCTTAATTTTTTCTGAGAGGTACTGAATTAATTTTTGTGTTTAAATTTAATTAACTCCATTGTAGTAGAGAGCCAGATAAGTTGTGAACCATTGATTTCTTGATTTGGTCATTGAATTGTAATATATGATTAGTTTAGGGAAATAAGAAGTAAATTAGTGACATTTCTCAAACATATATTTTATATTTGTTTGTTCTTTTAATAAAGCCATAAAAGCTCACTGGACTCATTCTTCTCTCTAAATTTCAATGTGGGGAAAGAACCTATTTAGAGGTAAAGGTAAAAGTACTGAGTAGCTCCTGGCCCTGTATCTTAATTATTGGATTAAAATCCTATTACCACGGCAGCACTGTGAGGAAACAAACGTTGAAGACAATATGGGAAAATATACATCTATTATGTGGGAGGTGGGGGGGAGAAACTGAGTGAAGCAAGAAAGGAAAAGACCTAATCAGAGTAAGAGATGTAATATGTTAAAATGCTATCAATTTATTAAACAAGTTGAATACTCTTTAGTCATAACGTATTTCAAAGTTTTGTACAGCTTTTTTTTTTTGTCCCTGTTCTTCCCCCCCCCCCCTTCCCCCCACCCGCCCCCGGAGAAGACATGGTGACATATGTATATTTCATTCTGGCTAGTAGGCTTAGTCCTGAGGCTAGTAAGTGTTAGGTCAATTTTTCAAGCCCTGGTCTACATTTCATTTTTAAAAGGCCATGTTCCATTATTTGGTGATATCTGTGCATGTTCATTTTTGTTAATTTAGAATTATGGAATACCTTACAGAAGTCGGAAAATGGTTTTGATGCTTTTAAAAAATCCTTTTTTAAATGTTGGGCACACACTTTTTTTTTTTTGTTTTGCCCTGACCAACACCCAAGTCATGGTTTAACTGAGAATGAAATTAACATGGATTTCTTTACTTACTTAGTTTGTGTCCTTCATGCTAACAGTAAGTGTAATACAGCACTAGGAACAGATTGTTAGTTGACGCTGCATGTTTTTTTAATCTAGGCCCACCATAAACAAGAGTGATTGTATCTTTTTTTACAAAAAAGGGAAACATTTTTAAAGAAGAAAAAAAAGCACTCAATCCTATGCTCAGTCAAATTGATATTCATTATTTACAAGCCAAATAGCTGATTTTTTTTATGGTAATCTGTCATTTGTGTATTTACCACTTTACTATTTGATTTCATAGAATCAAAAGATATTCTTCACTATAGCTAGTGGGAAAATGCCCCTTCTTGTGGGCAAATAGGAAGAAAATTTCATTTTCATCAAAATTTCCCCTTTAAAAATGAGAACCTGAAACTAACCCCCCCAGAATTTTTAGTAATCTTTTTGGTTGTCAATTAAATTGATATTATCCCAATTTTTGAAAACCAAAATGTTTGCCAAAACTTTGGTTTTCAGCCTTCTTTTTAATCAAAGTTCCCAGTTGCAGTTTTTCATCTTCATTAAAAGTACTTTACAACATATTTTCTACCAGCCACACTAGTCTATTGTAATTAACCTGTGTGATCTGAAATTTTATTTAAATTAACTGCCACCTTAATGGCATCAATGAAAGACAGATGTCAGACTTATCTTTGAATTATCTGATCTAATTCTTTTTCATAGTGTAGTTATTTTCCTATAGTTTTCATTTCTGACTTCATTTTAGTTTGGAATTTATAAATAGGATTAAAAGCTGTTTGTTTATGGAAGGTTATAAAATATGTGTACTACTTTCTGCCAAGATAAAAATACAAAATTGAGTAGTGAAATCACCTATTGATATACTTTCCAGTCACAGGTTGTTTCCAGCCTGAAACAAGCTGTCAAACCTGAGTTAAAATTTTAGCAGAATTACATCCCAGACCCACAAAAATGTAACATATAGTAGAAATGTAAAATACTGAAGTGGTTTCAGTTAGAATCCATAAAAATGTAGTGCTAGAAGAGACCTTGAGGTCATAGTTCATCTCCACCTGAGCTGAGGCAAGACCAACCATTCCTAGATCATCCATGACAGGTGTTTTGTCTAACCTGTTCTTAAAAACCTTTAAGGGCTGCAATTCTGCAATCTTTGTTCCAGTGCTTAAGTACCTTTACAGTTAGATTTTCCCCCCCTCCCAATATCATGCCTAAATCGCCTTTGCTGCAGATTATTTCCTGTTCTACTCTTGGTGGACATGGTGAACAATTGATCATTTTTCTCTTTACATATTTGAAGAATTACATCTCCCCTCAGTCTTCTCTTTTGTGGACAAAAAATGCCCACTGCTTTCAACTTTTCTTCATAGGTCATATTCTCTAAACCTTTTCTCATTTTTGTTGCTCTTCTTTACACTCTCTTCAATTTGTGCACATCTTTCTTTAAAGAAGGTGCCCAAAACTGAACACAGTATTCCAGCTGAGGCTTCGCAAATACTGAGAAGAACAGGTCAACTACCTCCCATGTCTTACGTGTGACACTCCTGTTAGTACATCCCTGAATGACACTTGCCTTTCTCACAGCCGCATTACATGGTTAATTTGTATTCAGTTTGTGATCCATTATAACCTCAAGATCCTTTTTTGGAATACCACTGCCTATCTATTTATTCCCCATTTTACAGTTGTGCATTTAATTTTTTCCTTCAGAAGTATAGTACTTTGCACTTATCATTCTAGAATTTCATATTGTTGATTTCAGACTAATTCTCCTAATTATCAGAATAATTTTGAATTCTAATCCTGTCTTTTAAAGTACTTGCAACTCCTCCCAGTTTGGTGTCATTTGCAGATGTTATAAGCATACTCTCCACTCTGTCATACGAGTCCTTAATGAAAATATTGAATAGTACCAGACAGATGCTTGCAGGATCCTACTTTGTGTCTTTCCACTTTGACAGGAAGCCATTGATAACTACTCCCTGAGAACTGCCTTTCAACCAGTTTTTTGCATAATCTTTATAGTAATTTAATCTAGACCATATTTCCCTAGTTATTTTATGAGAATGTCATGGGAGACTGTCAAAAGCCTTACTAAAGTCTAGATATATATCATCTTCTCTTTCCTCCCTATCAACTAGGTCGATTACCCTGTCTAAGAAGGAAATTAGATTGGTTTGACATGATTTTTCTTGACAAATCCATTTTGGCGATTCCTTATTATCCGCTAGATTTGAACAAATTGGTTAATTGCATTGTTGTAATTTAAGAGAGACCTATATTATTACTTTGCTTATAGTTTGTACAAGGCAAACTCAAGGAAAACTGTTTTACACTCATGTACGACTGTATAAATCAAAGAAAAAACAACTTTGTGTGTGTATATATAGTCAGACTATGGATGCTGCCAGTAGCCCTTCTTGCATTGTGTAGTCTGACATAACAATTAACTACTTTCTTAGGTGGAGTTGATATTTTCATTGTACTGTTAGCTGATAATATTGCTGACACTGAGTGAAACACATTTTTGGGTTTCACATAGATGACTGTAGAGTGGAAGTTTTTTTTTACTTACTCTTCATTCCTCTGCAATGGCACATTAATCTACAGCGTTAAAACTGGTGTGTTTGATGTTAGTGTGGTATTGTCCTTTTAATGGGTACATTTAGATGAAGTCAGTTGGCAGGCAGAATTCTGTGTTTTGCAGCGTATCCTCTGTATGTTATGAATAAATTACCTTTTCATTTTAAATATTTATTAAATACATTGGTTCTGCTGCAGATGCAATGGTACTAAGAGCAAGTAAGACTTATCTGAGAGAACTCCTCTGTGTGTATTTGTACATATGTGCACATTCTATTGTTTTCTCAAGTTATCTTTATGTTGCAATGTTAACCATACTGAGGTCCTGAAATACAATAAAATGCTCATACATCTCTTCCACATATGCTGGCCTATCTCAAAATATTAACAGCGGTCACTTTTTGCACACACTAACTAGAATTGGCCTCATTTCCAGCCTTAGAAGAATCTTCATCCATACATAATTTTTGAGGTACAGATGCGAAATTCATATGATGATGAGTGAGGCAAGAGCATTTGTTCCCCTGTCACTAACATGTCTGTTCCTTTCTATTAGTGTGCTTCAGCCTGTGATTAATATGTCGAAAAGATTATTTCCCCTTAAGATTGTTTTCAGACTGGTCATCTGCTCAGCAAAGAAAACAGGTGAATTTGAATCTCCTCGTTTGCTGCGACCTTGGCTTTGTTATTCACCAGGATAAAGATAATGCAACAGTTTCTCCTGAACACTTTCTCACCTTGTAGTTTGGCGAAAGTGGCCTTCCTTCCTTTAACTCCTGAAATGAGAGAGATGTCAGAAGGGCTGTAATCATGTATCAGAAAGTGACCTTAAACTAGAAGAGAGAAAAGGTGGGTGAGAAGCTTTTGAGCCACTCAGAGTTCTTCTTCAGGTCTGGGAAAGGTACTCCTAGCAACAGAGCACACTTTGAAAGGTCCCTTACAATGCCACTGGGAGTTCCTTTCCCAGACCTGAAGAAGAGCTCTGTGTATCTCGAAAGCTCGTCTCTCTCACCAATAGAAGTTGGCGCAGCAAACGATAATACCTCACCCACCTTGTCTCTGTAATATCCTGGAACCGACATAGCTACAGCTACACACAAACTTTAAGGTGGTTCATGGGTACCAACAAGGTACTGAAGACTTCTAAGAGTCTCTGCTGAGTCCTAAGGATGCTGTTGGCATACTGCTATTTGTGCGGTGACAACTTCATGGGCTTAAAAAATAGGAAACCTTTCCCTAAGCCAGTTGTTTATGTATCCCTGAATGCCTTTTTCTGTTACTATGGATTTGATGTGGAGGAGCTATAGACCTCACAGACAGACGGTGCATTCTGGGGTCCATCAGGATTTCAGTTTCATTTCATACTGTGTTCTGGGGTTTGGTGCTTCTGGTGGGGTTAATGCTGTCTGTGATACTGGAGAAAAACTGTTTATTTTCTGTATCCCATAATATATCATCCTTAACATCTTGCTTCATTTGCTGTAGTAGTGGAAGAGTCAGGAACATCTTCAGTATTAGATTTTTGTAAAATATTTACTTTGTTTTCCTTATGCATTTGTATGGGATTTGCTGATGCTTTGCAGCATATTTTAATAAGTGTTTCAAACAGATTCAAAGTACTTATTTCATTTTATTGTGTATTTATTATATTCCACTTCACTTTTGCTGTTGTCATTTCCCACGAGGATTTGAATAGAATTTGTTGAGTTGGTCAGCCTGCTGGTTGTGGTTTGTCATGTAATAGTTCCACTCCCCCCCATATTCGGCATTTGCTGGTTGGAGGATTGGCTAGAATTGTCATATTATGGGTGTCAAGGTTCCTTCCCCAGTCTGAACTCTAGGGTACAGATGTGGGGACCTGCATGAAAACCTCCTAAGCTTACTTTTACCAGCTTACGTTAAAACTTCCCCAAGGTACAAACTATTTTACCCCTTGCCCTTGGACTTCCACTGCCACCACCAAACTTTATCTGGGTTCCTGAGAAACCCGTTGTTTGGAAACGTCTTTCCCCCCAAAATTCTCCCAGCCCTTGTACCCCACTTCCTGGGGAAGATTTTGGTAAAAATCCTCACCAATTTGCATAGGTGACCACAGACCCAAACCCTTGGATCTTAGAACAGTGAAAAAGCATTCAGTTTCCTTACAAGAAGACTTTTAATAAAAGTAAAAAAGAATCACCTCTGTAAAATCAGGATGGTAAATACCTTACAAGGTAATTAGATTCAAAACATAGAGAATCCCTCTAGGCAAAACCTTAAGTTACAAAAAAGACATGCAGACAAGAATATTCATTCTATTCAGCACAGCTATTTTCTCAGCCATTTAAAGAAATCATAATCTAACACATACCTAGCTAGATTACTTACTAAATTCAAAGACTCCATTCCTGTTCTGTCCCTGGCAAAAGCATCACACAGAGAGACACAGACCCTTTGTTTTTCTCCCTCCTCCCAGCTTTTGAAAGTATCTTGTCTCCTCATTGGTCATTTTGGTCAGGTGCCAGCGAGGTTACTTTTAGCTTCTTATCCCTTTACAGGTGAGAGGATTTTTCCTCTGGCCAGGAGGGATTTTAAAGGGGTTTACCCTTCCCTTTATATTTATGACAATGGGATTTGAAGAAATCAAGTTAGTAGAAGTTAGTAATGATTTATGTTGCCAGAACCTCAGTCCTTTGGAGGAACATGCATAAACATTACAGAGTACAGTCATTCCGTATTTTTTCTGTATTAAATTAAACCTTCCAAGAATACTTTTTTTTCTTCTTGAAATTATGCAGTCCAATGCTGATCTCTTAAATTCACGTGCGATTAACTGGGATTAGGATGTGCACCTCTTAAAGTACCTAGCTTTTATTGTACCCATTAATCTGATCTTTAGATGTGTATGTGTAGAAATAATATTTTCCCCCTATTCAGTTTCTCTAAAGACCTCAGTGTTTTGTAAATATTAATTAAGCCATGCCATACACCTGTAAGGTACAATAACTGATCTATTACAGGTTCAGAGATGGGGTAATTGAGGCACAGAGGTTGTGATTTGCCCTCTGTTACACAAGAAGTTGTGGCAGAGCCAAGAGCAGCATCCAGGCCTCTTGCCTTCAAATCTAGCACCAAGTCCATCTGGTTTTTGCCACTTTTATCTGAGGATCTCAGGCACTTTGGCAAACATGAATTAGTTAAGCCTGTCATCATCCCCTAATATATATACATTGTTATAGGGTCAAAGGTAACTCCTGCTTTGTTTCATTGACTGTGAAGGAAGCACACATCATCTGCATAATTGAAATGATTCTGTGTTCTGTTCCTTTATAAATGCATTACTGGATGCAAAGGAAAAATAAAACATTTTCTCCAGATGATGATATGGGTCAAGTAGAATCTCCTTAGGGATCACTGCAAAGATCAGTTTCTAATATTTATAAAAATAGGATTAAATTATCCTGGCTGTGCTAATATTAGCCATACCGAACTGCTGGTACTTTATGTATAGTTTTTAAATGTTGATACAAGTTGCTAAAAATAAGTGGTTTTTTTAGGAACAGTTCTTCTAGTAAACTGTGTCACAGGTAGCCACCACTGTGTTTATTCTACCAAATTCTAGGTGGTTCTTAATTCAAGTATATTAATAGGCTCTTAAGGCTCAAGATAGGTCATTTTTAATTTAGTTAGAAATTGAAATCAACTATCTCAAGCTTCAGGTACTTTTTAATTGAAAATACACACTATGTAAAAATGCAAATCCAGGATCCAGTCCTCCTGCTTTAGCAAAATGTAAACAGGTCAGAAATTTACAAATTGAAAATAATATATCCTCTTGGATAACAACACTTAAACATTCTCTTTCCCTCTCCCTGAATCCTCGCCTAAAACCCAGGGGAGACAGAGAGGTATCCAGAGGTTTGGGTGCTCACCTGAAATGGACATACACATCCCCTCCTCCAAACAAGTGATTCTTGATAGCTACTGTGCTTGTGCAGGTGAAGGGGGCCAGTAGCCATCTGTAGATCTCCAAATGGTTTCCTTAGAGGTGGGGAGCAGGGCCCATTTGTGCTTCTGGAATTTTTAGCAAGGATGGCAGGACTGTTCTCACTCTAGCATCTTAAGGGCCCACCCATTCTTTTTTCCTTATGTCTTTCCTCTAGATGAGAGAGACAGTTTGGGTATTCCACTAGCTCCATTTAATTTATTCCTTGTCTTGTTTCAGAGCTTCCATTTCCCTTTTCTTCCCTCATCTTGTCTCTGTCCATCTCTGCTTTCCCTACTTTCCGTCATTCACTGCGGCAGATGAGGCATGGATAGTATGTGTGTATAGTTGTTTTTTCCACCACCACCCCCGCCACTCTTCCGTCTGTGTGGTCCAGTTTTAGCCTCCAGCAGAGGACAATAAAGCTGAGGCAGGGAGAAGGGAATAATAATAATTAATAAATTAGGGCTATGATTTTGGTTATGGAAACTTTTAATACATTTTATGGCAGAGGTATGGGATGGGGGGAAGATGAGTCACTGAAATGGGAGGAGCAGCAGGCCCGGGGGTGGTGGGAGTTGGAGAGCGAGCTTTCCCTGCAGTGGCAGCTCCTGCTCTGCAGGGCTGGTCCTGGATTCCTGCTCTGGGTGTTACGATCTGGCAGGCGTAGTTGGTCACAGTGCCGCTCAAGTTTAGGATGTCTGCCGCTACGTAGATGGAGATGCAGGTGTGGCAGGTCAAATTTGATTGGCATTGCAATCTAGCTCACATGGTCGCAGTGCCACTCAAATTTGGCCCTCTGTCTCCATCTGTGGAGTGGTGGATGTGCCAAACGTGAGTGGCATTGTGACCACGTGGGCCAGGTCACAGTGACTGGAGCTGGTCCCAGCTCCCCGGGACAGGAGTCGCTGCTGCAGGGTCATGGACTTTATTTAAATGATTATCGTAAACCCAGTGACCTCCACACCAAGAGAGGTAGTAGTATTATTAAAGCTTGAACATCTTAAAGTTTGTTGTACCTTTCATCTTGAAAGTTCCAAAGCACTTGACAAACCATACATTCAGGGCTCATTTAGCTCTTCTGAGACACAGTTCCGGCTCAGGTGAAATAGTGCAGCTCTTTCTGTGTTACAGCAAACAGCAACATTATATTTATACTGGTTTGGAGGAATTACAAGTGGAATATTATTACCAAGGTTATAAGATAGCCAGGACACAAGGGCTAACAATTCAACTATAACAAGGGATGTGACCATAATAACTATGACTGTAGACACTGATAGATCAAAACCACTTTCTGATTGGCTGATTGGGGCTTTTTGATAATATTGCATTTATGCATAACCAGCAAAGCTGCACAGCTGGGACCTTATCAGTGAAACATATACAAAAAATCTGTGCCAATTGAGTTTAATGGGGCTGTGGAGGAACTGTGATAATGGAGTCTGGATAATAATGCACGCTGTAGAGTTGGGGAGGACGTACAGAGTAAGGGGTGGAAGGAGATTTTAAACATTTGAACTCTTTCCCCACAGAGTTCCAGATCTCAGTTTCAGCAGCAGTCTGTGGTCTGCCAACCACTTTTAAGCCACTTTGGCCACCCCTGTACTAGAATCTGAGAGAAGGAGCCAGAATTTACCAGTGTATGTTGCCAAAGAGCCACAGTAATGCATCAGCAGCCCCCGCCCCCAACTCCCAGCGCCTCCTGATCAGCTGTTTTGTGGCATGCAGGAGGCTCGGGGGTGGGAGGAGCGAGGGCATGGCAGGCTTAGGGGAAGGGTCGGGAAGGGGTGGAGTGGGGGCAAGGCCTGTGCCAGAACCAGGGGTTGAGCAGTGAGCAGCCCAGGCACAGTGGAAAGTTGGTGCCCGTAGCTCCAGCCTCGGAGTCGGTACCTATACAGGGAGCCGCATATTAACTTCTGAAGAGCCACAGGTTGGCCACCCCTGTTCTAGTGTAAGACCTAAATTGGAAGGTGTTCCAATACTCCAAATTTAGGATATTTTTATAAAACAAAATGCTGCTGAATGGGTAGCTAGATTTCTGGTTTTGGGGGGTATGTTGTGGAACTCTGATGAAGACCTATAGAGTTCTGTAGCATGGTTAAACGCTATAGAAAAACTGTTCATTGTTATTTTCTATAGATTTTATGGATACTACTCTACTAAATTTCTGTAGTATCCTATAGTCAATATTCTTATTATACTCTATTTGACTTTGTCATTGAATGGGGAAAAGGTCCAGTTAGTCCAGGGTACCTTATTTTTTTTTTTTTTTTTAAACCTGACAAATATATTGAAATAGAAGGATTTATAAACATTCCCCTGTTTTTCTTTCCCATGCTTTTTTACTAGAAGTTACTTTCATAGAGGAAGGTTATGTTGTATAAACCCTCTAACGTACTTTTATTTTTTAGTTTATGTAATGAATCTTGAAAAAAAATGTTGTAGGTAGAAGACCAGATTTTATGGACTTCTGTTGTGCTCTGAGAACTCTTTTGTGTCTGCTGGATTAAACTAGAAATTGTATGGGAAGGACAGTGGTGGAATTATTAGTTTTTGTTTTAATTGGACAAGTTGAGTTAAGTTGGATATAAGATTTTTTTTTTAACAAGCCTAGTCCAAAGTATTTTGCTGAATATTTTTACTCTCCATGTAGCTAGTGTGATTTACTAATCCAATATAGTAATCATTCCTTATTGACAGAAAGTCCTGACAAAGAGAAAACAAGGCTGACATGACTCAATAAGAGTGTTGGTTTTGTACATAGCAAGTGCTTATCTCATACTTACCTGGTGAAGTCCTGGTTTGCTTAAGAGGATTTTTCTATTTGCTGAAGATAGTATACGAAAGCAGATACTTCTTGGTGTTAAACACATTCTAGAAGTTTTAAGATCTAAGTATTTACAGTTGGACTTGATTAAATAATGTGTGCAAAAATACATTTTTTTCCAAATATAGCTAAAGAATATTTCTTCCTTTCTTTTGTTCTTTGTCCCACAATATTAGTTAGAACAACAACAAAAAGTTAAAGAATTGTTGGCTACATGTTGGATTTATTTTCCTACTGAAAAGGCTTGTGAGCAGCTCCCTTTCTACCTTAATAGAGCTAGATTAGGAGATTGCTGAGGTACCCAAAGCTGGAGATGGCTGCTCTTTTATGTAGCTAAATCTGAGTAAAATAATAAATATTTCAGGAATGGCTTTTGAAGCCATACAACAGGGATTTTCTCTCTTCCCCCCCCCCCCCATGTATAGTTATTGGGATGGTTATACAAATCCTATAATTTGGGTGCAGTTATATCAAAAATAACTTCATAGAGTACTTTCAGAAGGTCACGTTTTCTCTATTGCAGGAGGGGCTATATATTTTATAGTATTGTGGCAGGGAAAGGCTCCAGCAGCTGGGAGGCAGACGCTAACTACACTGCTAAAAATAGTAATATAGATGGGGAGGCATGGCTGGGGAGAATAACGATTTAGTAAATAGTGTGTGTTTACTTGCCTAAGCCATACCTCACTAGCTACACTGCCATTTATATTCATGCAAGGGGGCTTCACACATACGTACACCACACGCACGCACCGCTGAAAGAAGCATGCAGTGTAGATGTACCTTAAGTATTAACACCAGAAAGTAATTTGTCTTTATTGGGCTTCTATATGAATGTAGATAGGATGATATATTACTAATCATATTTTACCTGCATGGAGAAGCACAGCTATTTTGTACACTTACTAAAGTCAACCATCAAGTTGTAGGAATAAATCATGTCCTAAATGGAAAAAATGTCATAAAGTGAAAAGGATAAGTGTGACTGTTTTTTGTGTTTTTTGGTCAGGTTTTTTTCATTTCTTTTGGACATCTGAAACCTTTTCAATAAAGGAAACTAAATACAAATTATTAAGGCTTAGACTGGAAAACGCAAGACATCTCAGTGTTAGTTTCCACTTCACCCCATCATTAATATGTGATACCTAGGTATTGCAGCACTCACTATATGATTTATCCTAAGACCGCTGCAGCAATTTAGCACAACAGCAGCAATATAAAACCTATATTTGATCCACTGCATGAAGTAACGCAGAACAGAAAATGACTAATTATTTTTAAGTGTCTTGACTTGAATAAAAAGAATAGCAAGTTTTCAGCCTATGTCTGATGGCTTAAAATAGGAAGGAGAAAATGCAGACCAAATGAATACCGGAGAAACCCAAGGCTCTCAAAGTTGCTCAAAGGTCTGTTGTGTTTTATGCTCAAATTAACAGTAAGCAATTGTTAAGAATGTAAGTATAACTATATTTGTAACTTGTGCATAGGTCTTTATAAAATTACTGCCTTAAATTCACTTTAAATAAAAGGCTACACAATGTTACCTATTATTTAAAAGAAATATAACTTGCCTCCCACTAACTATGGAAATTTCTTCAGTTCCCATGTTCATTTTCTTGGCCCTGTTTTGGATTATTAGCCACTCTCTTGTTGGGGAGCATTGTTAAAATGGCAGATTTCGCTGAAACTATTCACAGCTATGAAGAATATGAAAGAGTGACAAAAAAAAATTAAAAACTGTTTTGACAAGTTTGTGATCTGTGAGAATGAGCATAGGGTTGGAAGTCAGAAGGTCCTTTTAATCCAGGGTTTGCCACTGATTTGCTATCCACTATTGGACAATCCAGTACACTTTTCTTCCTCAATTTCCTGAAATGTTAAATGGGAATAATTACCCAACAATCTCTCACAGAAGTGTTGAGCATGTTGTTAAATATATGTACTGTGCTTTGAATATGCGCAGTTCTGTATAAATGCCAAATATTAACTGCCCATTTCTGCTCTCTCCTACGTTCCATCCAGTCTACCATTGAACTTAATGAGGCTGTATGAGTTGCAAGGGAGATCAGGATTTAGCCCTAAGTCTCAAGGTATAGCTAATCACTACCGTTTCTATGTAATGTGGATATTCTTTCTTTTGTCATCTCAGGTAAGACCCTTAAGGTATCACCAGCAGTGTTTTGTCTTCAACACTGCATAAGATTATGGCAACATGGTAAAAGAATAGTTTTTGTAATTCTACCATGAGGCTTCTCTGGTGAATTAAGGCCTGTTGCAACAGAAAGTAATTATCCTTTTTCCCCCCCCAGTCAGTTGATACTTGTTCTGAACTCTTTCTTTAACATTGCTGAACTTTGACAGAAAACGTGGACTAGAAGATGAATATTCTTATGACATATGCAGTAGCGGTGTTTGCCATTCAGGGAGTGACAAAGTGAAAGAATTCTTGAAAAAGCTTAATAATGTACATGGATATGAGTTAACATGGCAGAAAAGATTTTCACTGATACTTTCTAAAACATGTCTAAAGATGCCATCTTCAATCATCCAGTAGTTGATTTAACATATATATTGATTGCATAAAAGAAAAGGTTGGAACAACTAGTATTTTTACCACCATGTATGCAGTTGTGTTAGACTGGTGTTCTTCAGTGATAGGTCAGTTTTGTTTGATTTAAAAAGTTACTTATTGACCAAAAGAAACGAGGAATGGCTACTTTGGCTCACCTTAACCTCCTCCTAGGTCTCTCCCCAACATTACTAAACTTCACGTTTGTGAAATCTCTAATGTGTATTATACAAAATATAGTTGTTTGCTAACCAGCTCCATAGACCTTATTAAGCTTTTGCTATTCAGCAGAGGCAGTAGCTCTGAAATACAGAAACAATTGCATTAAATCCTTGGCTGGCAATTCTGTGTGGGATTGAGTATTGAAATGCAGCAAAGCAAATAATGAAGGCATATGTTTACCTATAATTCTTTTTACCTTGGGAGAAGGATTAAATAGGAACACTTTGGTTGTTGTCAAATTCTTAACAGTTGCTTTCAAGCATGAAACAGTCCCCGGGCTCTCGGAGGATTTACTTAGCAGTTTGAATAGAGAGGTCTTTACTGCTAATGGAATTGAGATGGCAGGCTTAAGCAATGGGGTGCTTTATAGCCTCTTTAGCCACTTGAGAAGATGTAACATCAAATAGCTGAAATCATCCTGGTCTCCGCTGGTGTTTGGGAAGTTGCACAAAGATTGTTGAATAAATAATTCAGAGTTGTAAGAATGTCTGGATGCCAGAATGTTGCAAGTATCTAAAAGCTTGATTCACAGAAGAGGTAGTACCAGGGGACATGCTGTAGTTTTTACTTGAGCTTTGCCCGAGGGAACATTTACTGATTGATTTAAAAAAATGAAAAAAAAAAACCCCTCTGTTGGGATTGACTGAGGTTTGTACAGAAGTATTTTGCTGGGAACGTTCAGTTTCAAAAGTGTTCTTCAATAAAAAGAATATTTTATCTTTTGTGGAGATTGCGGCGTGACAATTACTGTATTTTTCAGTTTTTATATGCTACGTATTCAGTATTTCCTTTTTTACATAAAGTATATTCGCTGTTAAATTCCTGTTCTATATAATGACAAATGTAGTACGCAAATTGTAATGAGCTCTTTCATAAAACATCTAGTAATGTAGGTAGATAAACTATGATCAGGTATTCATCCCTGATACCACCTGGAAATCAGATTGCTACTTGTTTTAACCTTGCAGTTCCTTTTAAATATTTTTGTGCATACTTGGGGATCACAGTTCTGTAGAAGCTTGACTGCAGGAACTTGCTGGGCAATTAATTTGAGATTACCTTGGCCTCCTATTTTTGAAGACTTGAAAGAAGGTTACATAGTCTCAGATAACCCCATCTTTTTCTCCTGATAGCTCCTGTGTTCAGACTTGGATCTTATGCCAAGTGTATATTTTAGCTTCTCCGGTTCTACCCTAAAAGGCATCAGGTCTCTGTGACTGACTGGGGGTATTTCAGTGAGGCAAATATGTTGTTTCATAGGTTCATAGTTTTTAAGGCCCAGAAGGACTGCTATGGTCATCTAGCCTGACCATCTGCATACGTAGGCCATAGTATCTCGCTTAGTAGATTCTGCCTCAAGCTCATAACTTCTGTTTGAGCTGTAGAATATGTTTAGAAAGGTATTCAGTCTTGATTTAAAGACTCAAAGTTATAGAGAATCAATCACATCATAGGGAAGTTGTTTCAGTAGTTAATTACCCTCATTGTTAAAATGTATGCCTTATTTCCAGTGTGAATTGCTCTAGATTCTGCTCCCAGTCACTGGATCTCATCATGTCTTTTTGCACTAGATCAAGGGCATCAAACTCACTTAATATAATGACAGACCTGATCCAATACCCTGCTGGTTGACATAGGCCAGTGGTCACCAACTGGTCGATTACGAACGACTGGTCGATCCTAGAGGATCTCCCAGTTGATACGATCTCCAGTGGTATAGCGGGGCTGCCGTTAAGGCAGGCTCCCTGCCTGCCGCGGCCCCACACTGCTCCCGGAATTGGCCAGCACAGCCCCGGGGGTGGGGGAGGGTGTCTCCCTCTGTGTGCTGTGGAATGGGGAGCTGTGGCTAATGGGAACTGTTGTGCAGTGCTTGCAGAGAGGGGCAGCGCATGGAGCCGCAGGGGCAAATTGGCCCCTTCTGGGAGTGGCATGGGGCTAGGGTAGGCAGGGAACCTACACCATACATGCTACACCATGGACCGGGAGCCACCGTAGATAAGTGCTGCCCGGTGGGAGGCCACACCCCAGCCCTGAGCCCCCTACTGGAGCCAACACCCCATACCTCTTCCTGCACCACGAACCCTCTCCTGCACACCAAGCTCCAGCCCTGACCTCCCTCCCAGAGCCAGCACCCTGTACCTTCTCCTGCACCCCAAAACACTGCCCCAGCCTAGAGCCCCTTCCTGCACCCAAACTCCCTCCCAGAGTTTGCACCCCTCACCCCCTCCTGCACCTGAACCCCCTGCCCCAGACTCAGCCCAGAGCCCCCTCCAACACTGCAAACACCTCGGCCCCAGCCTAGAGCCTGCACCCCCCTCCTGAACTCCAACCCCCTACCCCAGCCCGGTGAAAGTGAGTGAGAATGGGGGAGAGCAAGCGATGGAGAGAAGGGGGGATGGAGTGAGTGGGCTGGGGCTTTGGGGAGGGGGCAGGGCCTCGGGGAAGGGGCGGGGTAGAATCATAGAAGCATAGAATACCAGGGTTGGAAGGGACCTCAGGAGGTCATCTAGTCCAACCCCATGCTCAAAGCAGGACCAATCCCCAACTAAATCATCCCAGCCAGGGCTTTGTCAAGCCTGACCTTAAAAACTTGTAAGGAAGAAGATTCCACCACCTCCCTCGGTAACGCATTCCAGTGTTTCACCACCCTCCTAGTGAGAGAGTTTTTCCTAATATCCAACCTAAACCCCCCCCAGCTGCAACTTGAGACCATTACTCCTTGTTCTGTCATCAGCTACCACAGAGAACAGTCTAGATCCATCCTCTTTGGAACCCCCTTTCAGGTAGTTGAAAGCATCTATCCAATCCCCCCTCATTTTTCTCTTCTGTAGACTAAACAATCCCAGTTCCCTCAGCCTCTCCTCATAAGTCATGTGTTCCAGTCCCCTAATCATTTTTGTTGCCCTCCGCTGGACTCTTTCCAATTTTTCCACATCCTTCTTGTAGTGTGGGGCCCAAAACTGGACACAGTGCTCCAGATGAGGCCTCACCAATGTCGAGTAGAGGGGAACGATCACGTCCCGCGATCTGCTGGCAATGCCCCTACTTATACATCCCAAAATACCATTGGCCTTCTTGGCAACAAGGGCACACAGTTGACTTATATCCAGCTTCTTGTCCACTGTAACCCCTAGGTCCTTCTCTGCTGAACTGCTGCTGAGCCATTCGGTCCCTAGTCTGTAGCGGTGCATGGGATTCTTCCCTCCGAAGTGCAGGACTCTGCACTTGTCCTTGTTGAACCTCATCAGATTTCTTTTGGCCCAGTCCTCCAATTTGTCTAGGGCCCTCTGTATCCTGTCCCTACCCTCCAGCGTATCTACCTCTCCTCCCAGTTTAGTGTCATCTGCAAACTTGCTGAGGGTGCAATCCACACCATCCTCCAGATCATTTATGAAGATATTGAACAAAACTGGCCCGAGGACTGACCCTGGGGGCACTCCACTTGATACCGGCTGCCAACTAGACATGGAGCCATTGATCACTACCCATTGAGCCCGACAATCTAGCCAGCTTTCTATCCACCTTATAGTCCATTCATCCAGCCCGTACTTCTTTAACTTTCTGGCAAGAATACTGTGGGAGACCGTGTCAAAAGCTTTGCTAAAGTCGAGGAACAACATGTCCACTGCTTTCCCCTCATCCACAGAGCCAGTTATCTCATCCTAGAAGGCAATTAGATTAGTCAGGCATGACTTTCCCTTAGTGAATCCATGCTGACTATTCCTGATCTCTTTCCTCTCGTCTAAGTGCTTCAGAATTGATTCCTTGAGGACCTGCTCCATGATTTTTCCAGGGACTGAGGTGAGGCTGACTGGCCTGTAGTTCCCAGGATCCTCTTCCTTCCCTTTTTTTTTAAAGATGGGCACTATGTTAGCCTTTTTCCAGTCGACCGGGACTTCCCCCGATCGCAATGAGTTTTCAAAGATAATGGCCAACGGCTCTGCAATCACATCGGCCAGCTCCTTTAGCACTCTCGGATGCAGCGCATCCGGCCCCATGGACTTGTGCTCGTCCAGCTTTTCTAAATAGTCCCGAACCACTTCTTTCTCCACAGAGGGCTGGTCACCTCCTCCCCATGCTTTGCTGCCCAGTGCAGTAGTCTGGGAGCTGACCTTGTTCGTGAAGACAGAGGCAAAAAAAGCATTGAGTACATTAGCTTTTTCCACATCCTCTGTCACTAGGTTGCCTCCCTCATTCAGTAAGGGGCCCACGCTTCCCTTGACTGACTTCTTGTTGCTAACATACTTGAAGAAACCCTTCTTGTTACTCTTAACATCTCTTGCTAGCTGCAACTCCAGGTGTGATTTGGCCTTCCTGATTTCACTCCTGCATGCCCGAGCAATATTTTTATACTCTTTCCTGGTCATTTGTCCAACCTTCCACTTCTTATAAGCTTCTTTTTTGTGTTTAAGATCAGCAAGGATTTCACTGTTAAGCCAAGCTGGTCGCCTGCCATATTTACTATTCTTTCTACACATTGGGATGGTTTGTCCCTGTAACCTCAATAAGGATTCTTTAAAATACAGCCAGCTCTCCTGGACTCCTTTCCCCCTCATGTTATTCTCCTAGGGAATCCTGCCCATCAGTTCCCGGAGGGAGTCCAAGTCTGCTTTTCTGAAGGCCAGGGTCTGTATTCTGCTTCTCTCCTTTCTTCCCTGTGTCAGGATCCTGAACTCGACCATCTCATGGTCACTGCCTCCCAGGTTCCCATCCACTTTTGCTTCCCCTACTAATTCTTCCCGGTTTGTGAGCAGCAGGGTCAAGAAGAGCTTTGCCCCTAGTTGGGTCCTCCAGCACTTGCACTGGGAAATTGTCCCCTGCACTTTCCATAAACTTCCTGGATTGTCTGTGCACTGCTGTGTTGCTCTCCCAGCAGATATCAGGGTGATTGAAGTCTCCAACGAGAACCAGGGCCTGCGATCTAGTAACTTCCGTTAGTTGCCGGAAGAAAGCCTCGTCCATCTCATCCCCCTGGTCTGGTGGTCTATAGCAGACTCCCACCACGACATCACCCTTGTTGCTCACACTTCTAAACTTAATCCAGAGACTCTCAGGTTTTTCTGCAGTTTCATACCGGAGCTCTGAGCAGTCATACTGCTCTTACATACAATGCAACTCCCCCACCTTTTCTGCCCTGCCTGTCCTTCCTGAACAGTTTATATCCATCCATGACAGTACTCCAGTCATGTGAGTTATCCCACCAAGTCTCTGTTATTCCAATCACATCATAATTCCTTGACTGTGCCAGGACTTCCAGTTCTCCCTGCTTGTTTCCCAGGCTTCTTGCATTTGTCTATAGGCACTTGAGATAACTTGCTGGCTGTTTGTCCTGCTTTCTTAGTATGAGGCAGGAGCCCTCACCTCTCGTGCTCTCCTGCTCGTGCTTCCTCCCGGTATCCCACTTCCCCACTTACCTCAGGGCTTTGGTCTCCTTCTCCGGTGAACCTAGTTTAAAGCCCTCCTCACTAGGTTAGCCAGCCTGCTTGCGAAGATGCTCTTCCCTCTCTTCGTTAAGTGGAGCCCGTCTCTGCCTAGCACTCCTCCTTCTTGGAACATCATCCCGTGGTCAAAGAATCCAAAGCCTTCTCTCCGACATCACCTGCATAACCATTCATTGACTTCCATGATTCGACAATCTCTACCCAGGCCTTTTCCTTCCACGGGGAGGATGGACGAGAACACCACTTGCACCTCAAACTCCTTTATCCTTCTTCCCAGAGCCACGTAGTCTGCAGCGATTCATACATCCGATGAAGTGAGCTGTAGCTCATGAAATCTCATGCTCAAATAAATTGGTTAGTCTCTAAGGTGCCACAAGTACTCCTTTTCTTTTTGAGAATGTGGAGCTTTTGCCTGCTAACTTTGACAGAAATTGGAATCCAGTATCAAGTTCTAGCATCCTAACCTCTCTGCCAGGATTTATCCAATTACTTTTTAGCAAAACTTACCTCCTGGGGAGCTGAAGCCGAGGTAGAATCTACAGTAATTTCAAAATTTTTCTTCCTTCTGAGAAAGGGCAATATTGCCTTAGGGGGGCACACTGAAGAAAAGGTGAATGGCTGCCTTAAAAGTTGTTGAAATCATTCGTTTCTCAAATGTCCAACGCTGCATGCACTTACACTGCAAGGGCTCTGTCAGAATGGTAGGATAAATTAAAGGCCTCTGTGTGGGAGTGGGAAAATCAAGTACTTCTTCCAGAGTCTGAGTCTCTAAGAAGCTTCTGCCTTTGTTAGCTTTTAGTTGCATTCCTATATTTTGTGCCTAATAGTAACCTTCCTTAGTGTCTTTTCACTGTGGAAGGGATGGCATCTTTGTTCAGGTCAGCAGACCTACTCCTGATATGTTCTATTTACTCGCCTTTTTAAAAATGAGTATCTCTTCAGGGATATTCTTGACCAAACTTTGAAAGATTTTGCTGAACCTAAGGATTACCTACCTACTGTTATCCAAGAAACATTGTTCAGTGCATGTCTTCCAGTCACAAGCAACTTTTACAGGCTTTCCTTCTCATTGTAAAGATACAAGGGCACATTTTCTAGGTCAATTATTCCTTTTTTTTCATCCTTTAGATGAGGCAGAGTCTTTTAAAGCTTACCAAGTGTAAAATGGGACAGAATCCCTCTCCCTGAATCTTTTGGGAGCCATACAGTTACAGAAAGACTTGCTGCCTGCCAGTATTCCTGTAAAAGGAACAGGGTGAACTGCTCGTAATGACATGTGATACTATGAATAACAATCAGTTTGGAAGGGGATTGGTAAATACTGGAAAAGAAATCCAGTTATAAAGTGGAGGTGGAGCAGGTCCTCAAGGAATCCATTTTGAAGCACTTGGAGAGGAAGGTGATCAGAAACAGTCAACATGGATTCACCAGGGCAAGTCATGCCTGACCAACCTGATTGCCTTCTATGATCCGATAACTGGCTCTGTGGATATGGGGAAAGTGGTGGATGTGATATACCTTGACTTCAGCAAGCTTTTGATATGGTCTCCCACAGTATTCTTGCCAGCAAGTTAAAAAAGTATGGATTGGATGAATGAACTATAAGGTGGATAGAAAGCTTGCTAGATTGTGGGGCTCAAGGGGTAGTGGTCAACGACTCGATGTCTAGTTGGAAGCTGGTATGAAGCTGAGTTCCCAAGGAGTTGGTCCTGCGGCCGGTTTTGTTCAAAGTCTTCATTAATGATCTGGATGATGGGATGGATTGCACCCTCAGCAAGTTTGCAGATGACACTAAGCTCGAGGGAGAGATAGATATGCTGGGGAATAGGGATAGGGTTCAGAGTGACCTAAACCACGCCACTTCCCGCAGCTCCCATTGGCCGGGAACAGTGAACCACAGCCACTGGGAACTGCGAGTGGCCATACCTGTGGACACTCAGGTAAACCAAAGTGTCTCGCCGCCTGCCAGGGGCTTACTCTGATCAAGCTGCAAACCAAGTCTGGGAACCTCTGACCTAGACAAATTGGAGGATTGGGCCAAAAGAAATTTGATGAGGTTCAACAAGGACAAGGGCAGAGTCCTGCACTTCGGACGGAAGAATCCCATGCACTGCTACAGGCTGGGGACCGACTGGCTAAGCGGAAATTCTGCAGAAAAGGACCTAGGGGTTACTTTGGATGAGAAGCTGGAGATGAGTCAACAGTGTGCCCTTGTTGCCAAGAGCTGTAACAGCATATTGGGTGCATTAGTAGGAGCATTGCTAGCAGATTGAGGGAAGTGATTATTCGGCACTGGTGAGGCCACATCTGGAGTATTCCGTCCAGATTTGGGCCCCCCGCTACAGAAAGGATGTGGACCAATTGGAGAGAGTCCAGCCGAGGGCAATGAAAATGATTAGGGGGCTGTGGCTCATGACTTAGGAAGAAGAGAAGAGTGGGGGAGGATTTGATAGCAGCCTTCAACTACCTGAATGGGGGTCCCAAAGAGGATGGAGCTAGGCTGTTGTCAGTGGTTGCAAATGACAGAACAAGAAGCAATGGTCTAAAGTTGCAGTGCGGGAGGTTTAGGTTGGATATTAGGAAAAATTCACTAGGAGGGTGGTGAAGCACTGGAATGGATTACATCCAAGGATTGCATTGGCCCTTTTGGCCACAGGGTTGCACTGGGAGCTCAGATGATTATCCATCACGATGCCCAAGTCTTTTCAATCACCACTTCCCAGGATAGTTTATCATCCTGGATGTAAGGCCTACGTTCTTTGTTCCTAAGTGTATCGCTTTACACTTTGGATGTATTAAAAACACATATTGTTTGCTTGTGGCCAGTTTACCAAGCGATCCAGATCACTTTTTTATTGGTGACCAGTCCTCTTCAGTATTTACCACTCTGGTAACACTGTTACCTTTATCAGCCACACTTGTAAGCTCATTTAAAAAGAAATATCATTAGTTTGACAGGATCTGTTTTCCATAAATCCATGCTGTTATATTAATAATATTATTCTTTATTAATCCAGTGCCTTATCAGCCATTCCATTACTTTGCCTGGGATTGATTGTCAGGCTGACAGGCCTGTAATTACGTAGGTCATCCTGGGTTTACCAATGTAAAACATTTGCACACTAGCTTTCTTCCTGTCCTCTGGAACTTGTCCCAGTGTTCCAACACTTATTGAAAATCAACACAGACACTCCAGAGAGCTCCTCGGACGGATAAATCTCTTGGATGTATGTTATCCAGACCTGCTGATTTTAAAAATGTGTAGTTTTAGTAGCTCCTCTTTACAATCTTCTTAAATTACTATTGGAATGAAAAGTGTGTTATCATTATCATAATATTAATACGTCGTCTGATTTATGTAAGGTGGTTGCAACTTCCTATTAAGATTTTAAATGGAGGAAAAGATGGCAGAGCAGTTACAGAAACTAAAATATGATCTATAAAAACTAATTCAGTCTACTTTTATAACTTGGCATAGTGCTGTTACTGATTTTGCTTTATTTTCTTTAATAAATTATTCTAATCTCTGGCTGTTTAAAAATTTTTTTGGTCAAATTCGTTGGTCAAATTCTGACTGTATTTACACCAATGTAAATCTGAAATAATTATATTAATTTTAGCCAAATTCCTCTGGATCAATAGTGCAGCAACTAAGATTAACTACATGGAGGTAAATGAAATTACTGTCCGGATTTATACTGGTGTAACTGTGTCAGAAACTGTAACTGGAATCTGTCTTAGTCTTACCCTACTGCCACAAAACAATTTTACTTCTTTATTTGAACACACAGGTCAGGAAATATTACACATAATTAAGGATTATATTGGATGTATGTTTTTAAAATCTGTAGGATGAGAGCAAATTTGAGAGTTAGAACAGGAATTCTGTTTTTTTTTTTTTTTCTAGGTTCTTTTCATATAAGGGAGATACTGAAGGTGAGATGCTGGCTTTTCAAAATCATGCAGTAGAGTTGTCTAGTCTTCTGATATCAAAGCACTCCAGCACTTCATTGTTTGTTTCATTCACAATTTTTGAAAATATATTTTTAATATTAAGAATTAATCAATGATAGGGACAAATTCTTAAAGCTCTCTGATTTAATAGATTACCATTATTGAGTTAATACCCTTATTTAAAGCAGATTATTTTTATGCCATGCTTTTTGCCCAAGATCACTTGCCCCAGGTAGTTAATTGAATATGGTCAGTTGGTTCATCTGTCTTCTGTTTTTGTTTTTTGCTTTTAGCTCTAAATTAAAACAAAAATAGGATTATTAAGTTGACAAAACATGTTTTTTATGGTTATGAAGGTCCAAAAATCAGTAGAGAAGGGAAGAAAACAAAATACACAGCAGCAGTTACATTGTTTCTTTGGGTCTTATCTTAGGAAAGTCTTATTTTGTACATGTAAGGAAAATTTAGAAATGTTGATGGATGTGCATTTTTTTTTTTAAATACGGACAGAACTTCCACTTTAGGCAGGAGAGGAAAAGGTCATCTAGCTTTGCTTCATAAATGAGTTATTTGGTGCCAGCAAGCTGGGCAGAAGCTATAATGAAACTCTCGGATTAGCCTGAATTGGTTCCCTCTGTTTCAGTACTTCAGGTAATACTGAGTAAAACAAGAAAATTTGAGTTACTTAAAATGCTATTTAAAAGGTTAATATGTGTGGACAGCTACTATGTAGAGAGATCTGAGATGCCATAGCTTCCCACTTTACTTAGAATAGTAAATAAATGCAGTGGCTGTGTGGTATCAAAGGGAAAATTTAGACTTTTTTTAATGGTGACCAATGTAAAATGCAGAGCTAAAACTCTCTGCAAGTTGCGAGTCAGACATGTCCAATACGCCAAAGAGATTACAAATACCTCTGCTTTGCTTCCAGTCTGCCATCGGCATGTCCATTCCAGTTCTTTACCTCGGAGAAAGGGGGGAGTAGCTGGAGTATGCAGTTTGAAGAGGCTCCTACACAAGGGGAATTCTCCTGTTAATCTGGCCTTAACTCCTAAGAGGTGTGAAGACGAATTCTCCAGAATACTGGATTCACTTTGTGCTGTTTTCAAAGTGCAAAATCATCTTAAACTAGCTGGAGATCCCACAGGAGAACTCTATCCCGGAGAGGGAATCTTTGCTGGTGTGAAGGTGGCATGTATTTCTTACACTAGCTTTCTTCTCCAACACCTCCAGTTTAAGATGGAGGAAAGGGGGTGGGCATGGGAGCTGAGAGGGACAGGATTTAATGCAGCTGAACTCCAGTACATCAAATCTTACGCAGGCACAAGCTCCATTATGCCACTGGCAGAAGATAGAGTAAGCCTTCTCCTGCTCTAACTTCAGTCAGGGTTGGGAGGCTCAGTATCAAGGAACTACAACTGCCTCTGCGCACAGGCTACTCTCTGCTACTTCTGAGCACAGTTCAGACGTAGTGGCCACTTTCTCACCTCATCTGTTCTTTCTGTAGGAGTTGTCTTATCCACACAAATATAAACATTTTAAACTGGTCGCTAAACTTTTTAAACTGAAAATCTACTGATTTAAAAGCAAGTTCTCTTAGAACTTTGCTAAGGGGTTGAAAAAAATTATATAACAGTATTCCAACCTTAATTCTATTCCTTCAGCTTTCTAAGCATTATTATAGCCCAAAACCACCACAGATAATATAGGGCAAATCTTTCCCACTTGAAAGGCCATGAATGTAGTGGAGTGGCTGATGTTCTGTTGAGCAGAGGGTGAGGCAAGATGTGGGGCGCTTGTGCAGGATTTTTGGTAGACAAGGCAACGCAAACAGATCCGTAAGAAGATTCCTCCATCTGACCCCTGTGGAACTGCAGTACATGCAGCCTAGGGCTCACTCAGTGATCAGGATTTGAACTGAAAAAAAGAAACCAAGTGGTGGTCTCTTGCACCAATATATGATTCTCAAAGGAGATACCAGTATGCAAAGTTAAAACAGCCAGGGATTACGTTCAGTACAACTTTTTTTTTTTCTGGTTACCACAGTCTTGATTAGGAAATGGTTTAAAATAAAAGCACAATAACATTAGTAAATACTGTTTCATGCCGATAATGTTAAAGATACAACTATTTGCAAGGTTAGTATACTGTGAAACATATACATTATAGCAGTTTAATTTGTAAATTCTAATTTATAAAAAGCCCATACTTAAATGCAAAAATTAAACAAAAAAATCCCTACTGAAATCTTAAAAAAAAAGTATGTAAAACTGTACAGAATGATATGAGATTTATTTATATATATAAAAGGTTTGCAAAAAAAATTGATAGGCCTTATAAAAGTTCATGTTTCCTTGGTATACATCGAGAAATGTGAGCATATTTCTTAGCAGTTGCACTATGGAGTTGATCTGTTTAGATTAGTAGCTGTTTAGTGAAGTATGTACTGTATTTTCCCCCTGTGTAATACACTCACACATAAACTACTAAAGCAGGATCTATATAATATAATAAAATAAAAATAGCTGTTGCCAAAATTCGCATAAGTTGTGAGATGTATATAACCAGCTTTAGATACAAAATAGAGAACTTGCTGTTGATTCTAGAATATTACCCGTATGCCATTTTTCTGCTTCAATATGCTGTTCTAATGCCATTTCTATTAAGGACGTACTGTAGCATGATGCATCAGAGGCTAATCCCAAGGTTTAAACAAATGATTCTCCATTATCTCTTGCTTTTAGAATGTGCTGCATCAGAAATCTGTTGCATTAATGAAACACTGCTACTGCTAATTGCTGACATAGGAGTATTTGGGGCACTGAGGCAATCACAGGAATGGGAAAAAAGTTTTCGTAGCTTCCATGTGCAGTGTATTTAATCAGTCATGCTAATTTCTAGAGTAAATAGTGCATGTCTCTTGTGAAAGATCTCTTCAAATTGTTTGCTCTCACTTGGTCTCAAATATAATATGCTTGTTCCACATTAACGGTTGTTCAGGTTAACAGATGTACTAAGCAAAAAAAATTGAAGCTTAAAGGAGGAAAAGGGCAAAATGTTCTTGTGTCAGTTTCCTGTTACAGTATATTTAACACAATAAGAGTAGTGCAGTGTAAACTGATGAGAAGAGTCCTCAGCTGTAAAAAAGGAGGGGGCCCGATCCGGAAAACTTGGGGAATAGTTGCATGAGTAAATTTTCAGGATCTGGGCGTTGGTAACCATTTGTCCAGAGTAAACGTCTAAAGTTTTCCATTAAACAAAAAAATGCTGTTTCAGTTCAAGTTGCATACTTCTTGAAAGGCAAATGACTTTACCAAGGAGTATAAATCCATATGAGCAATTTTGGTATTTTTACAGGATCTTTTAGGAGAGTTTATATAGGGTTAAAGTACGGTGTGTATGGTGTATTTGCAAGCATGTACATATTTATGCTGCTTAATAATTTATAGGCTAGGACTTTCAAGACAATAAGTGTCCGAATACAGGTTTTTCATTTAGAGTTGCTAAATTCCGGTTGGCACAAAACCGAGCGCCCTAGCCCCGCCCCTTCCCTGACGCCTCGCCCCCCACCCACTACATTTTCCCCCTCCCTCAGTGGCTTGCTCTCCCCCACCCTCACTCACTTTCACTGGGCTGGGGGAGGGGGTTGGGGTACGGGCTCTGGGTTGGGGCAAAAAATGAGGGGTTCAGTGTGCGGGAGGGGTCTCTGGGCTGGGGCAGGAAGTTGGGTTATGCGGGAGGGGGTGAAGGCTCCAGCTGGGGGTGTGGGCTCTGGGGTGGGACTGGGGATTAGGGGTTTGGAGTGCACGAGGGGGCTGCAGGCTGGGGGGTGGGGCTAAGGGATTCGGAATGTGGGAGGGGGCTGCGGGTTGAGGCAGGGAGTTGGGATATGGGAGGGATGAGGGATCTGGGCTGTGAGTGCTGGCTCTAGGATGGGGCTGGTGATGAGGGGTTTAGGGTTCAGAAGGGGGTGAGGGTTGGGAGTGGGCAGAGGGATTTGGAGTGCAGGTTCAGGGTGTGAGAAGGAGCTCTGGGCTGGGGCAGGGGGTTGAGGTACAGTGGGGGTGAGGTCTCTGGGCTGGGGGTGCAGGCTCTGGGGTGCAGGAGGGGGCTTCAGGTTTGGGGTGGCTCAGGGCTGGGGTTTGGGGTGCACGAGGGGGTACGGGCTTTGGGATGGGGCTGGTGATGAGGGATTTGGGGTGCAGGAGGGGGCTCTGGGCTTTGGGGGGCTCAGGGCTGGGAGGTAGGGTAAGGGCTTACCTCAGGTGGTTCCCAGTCAGCAGTGCAGTGCGGGCACTAAGGTAGGTTGCCTGCCTGTCCTGGGGCATCACACTGTGCCCTGGAAGCAGCCAGCAGGTCCGGCTCCGAGGTGTGGGGCAGGGGGTACAGGAGGCTCTGCGGCGCGCACTGCACTTGCACACAGGCACCACTCCCTGACCAGGACCGGCCAATGGGAGTGCAGAGCCGTTGCTCGGGGTGGGGGCAGCACATGGAGCCCCGTGGCCTTTCTCCACCTAGGAGCCGGACCTGCTGGCCACTTCTGGGGTGCAGTGTGGTGCCCCAGGACAGTTAGGGATTAGCCTGCCTTAGTTCTGCAGCACTGCCAACTGGGCTTTTAATGGCCCGGTCAGCAGTGCTGACCGGAGCCGCCACAGTCCCTTTTTGACTGGGTATTCCGCTGGAAAACCAGACATATGGTCACCCAATTTTCATTCCATACCTAGGACCTTAAGTGTCCTGATTATCGAAAATGTCTCAGAAGCCCTCACTGAATTTATCACGTATGTGGTTTCTTTTTTGGTGTCTAAATATGGATTTCGAAACCTAATTTTAAGACCCCCATTTTTAAAATCTCAGTCATGTGTGTCCATGCAAAATATATTTTACACAGCACATAGGCGAAGATGAAATCCATACGATGAATTGCAAAACCATGTAATAAACACATTGATCGTGTACCTTTCTGACTCTCACTTTGCCTCTTCCCACTAATTTCATCTCCTCCAAGACTGTCTTCTGATATTTCAAATCTGGCCACTTGAAAACTTCTGGTTTCAGAGTAGCAGTCGTGTTAGTCTGTATCCGCAAAAAGAAAAGGAGGACTTGTGGCACCTTAGAGACTAACAAATTTAAAGTTTATGCTCAAATAAATTTGTTAGTCTCTAAGGTACCACAAGTACTCCTTTTCTTTTTGAAAACTTCTGCCATTAAAAAAAAAAATCAAATTAACCTAACCAGAAATAGTCTCCCCTCCCCCCGCTCCCCAAACCTGGGATTGTCCTCAAAACTATACTAGGATGGAGGAAGTTCAGGCCTCCACCAGTGATAGTTTTTCTAGACAGTAAAGATGTCGTGATGTTTTTAGCTAAGGATATGTATATGCCCTAACAACGAGGAGTCCTTGTGGTACTTTAGAGACTAACAGATTTATTTGGGCATAAGCTTTCGTGGGCTAAAACCCACTTCATCAGATGCATGGAGTGGAACATACAGTAGGGAGGTATAAATACACAGCATATGAAAAGATGGGAGTTGCCTTACCAAGTGGGGTGTCAGTGCTAACGAGCCAATTCAATTAAGGTGGAAGTGGGCTATTCTCAACAGTTGACAAGAAGGGGTGGAAATCACTTTTGTAGTGCTAATGAGGCCAATGTAAACAAGGTAACCCATTTCAGACAGTTGACAAGAAGGTGTGAGTATCAGCAGGGGGAAATTTAGTTTTTGTAGTGACCCATCCATTCACTGTCTTTATTCAGGCCTAATTTGATGGTGTCCGGTTTGCAAATTAATTCCAGTTCTGCAGTTTCTTGTTGGTGTCTGTTTTTGAAGTTTTTTGGTTGAAGACTTGCCACTTTTAAGTCTGTTGAGTGTCCAGGGAGATTGAAGTGTTGTTCTACTGGTTTTTGAATGTTATAATTCCTGATGTCAGATTGGTGTCCATTTATTCTTCTGCTTAGAGACTGTCTGGTTTGGCCAGTGTACGTGGCAGAGGGGCATTGCTGGCAGATGATGACATATATCACATTGGTAGATGTGCAGGTGAACGAGCCCCTGATGGTGTGGCTGATGTGTTTAGGTCTTATGATGGTGTCCCTTGTATAGATATGCGGACAGAGTTGGCACTGGGGTTTGTTGCAGGGTTTGATTCCTGTTTAGTGTGTAGTTGCTGGTGCGTATTTGCTTCAGGTTGGGGTGCTGTCTGTAAGCGAGGACTGGCCTGTCTCCCAAGGTCTGTGAGAGTGAGGGATCGTCCTTCAGAATAGGTTGTAGATCCTTGATCATGCGCTGATCCTAAGTGGTCCTAGTAAGTATTATGAAAAATCTATCATGACCCTATAGTGCTAGAAACGAAACCGTAAAACAGATGTGGCAGGAGTGCTGATAAGTGTGATTTTCTTTGGGGGGCAATTCCCTAATCGTACAACATAAAATCAGGGTTACAAAAGGGTATACTACTGTCACGTAGCCTTGCACAGTTGGATTGATGGTAAGTTAGGCATCTGAGTTTACAGGTAGAGGGATAGAAAAAAACAGTATCAATGAAGTGTTTAAAGCTCTCTAAAATGTTCCTACGATGTTTTTCTGTTTATATATGTGGTAGATTACAGGGTGAGCTGGTGGCAACCCCTATATTTAAGTTGCCTTTATAGGTCTGAGAAAGTAGCCCTCAGCATCAGGTGCTGCCTTCTGTTCTCTGGTAGCTCTGCAATAGTTTCTATTCTGGTAACTTGGTAGTCTGGCCAGGTCACCATTTAGTCCACCCCTTCTGGGGTTACCGAGTCCAACAGGACCACTGTCTCCAGACAGTGTTTGGCCCCAGCTGTGGGTTTTGTGCCATTACACTAGTGGCTGGCAGGGGAACCTGGGCCTGCCTGTTGTACCAGGTTCCAGCCCAGGAACCCTATAACCAGGAATCCAGGTTTGCTCGGTCCCATCCCTGTTACTGTTTCCCTGGGCTCTGTCCTACCCTGCCTCTTTATCTTTTTGTCTGTTCCTGGGTTTACCAGTGGAGCTTACTCTACTCCCCATGGCTACTTCACCCCCTTGCCAGACTCCTCATTCCAGGATGGGATCTCTCTCTCTGGACTTCCTCCTTGTCACTCTCAACTTCCCTTCTCCCAGGAAGTGACTGAGGTTTCTTCCCTTGCAGCCCTCTTCTGCTTTCAGTGCCCTTCCCCAGCTGGGTTTCACTCTTAATTTACCCCAACTCTCCCTCTCACTGGTGGTGCCAGGTGACCTCTCAGGCCTTCATTAAGTCTATCTGGGCTGGTGTGGGGTGCACACCCCAACTTAGTGATGATAGAATCTTTATTTCACATCATCATGTATTCTCTTTATATAGCGTGTGCTCATGTATCCACACACGCTATAATACTGTGTGTGTAGATAGGTAGTCTGTGTGATGTGTGTGTCTCCTCTGTCATTCAGGCAAGTTGCAGCCAAACTGGAGCCAGGACATGCTTAGTCATAGAATCATAGAATATCAGGGTTGGAAGGGACCTCAGGAGGTCATCTAGTCCAACCCCTTGCTCAAAGCAGGGCCAATCCCCAATTTTTGCCCCAAATCCCTAAATGGCCCCCTCAAGGATTGAACTCACAACCCTGGGTTTAGCAGGCCAATGCTCAAACCACTGAGCTATCCCTCCCCCATAATGTCCTTCCTCTCCATGAGGAAGGCAGTTTTCTCCCACTTCCTCTCATGCCTCTTGCTGGGGAAGCTGTAGCTAGTGCCCTTTCTGTTGCATTGTCCTCAGTATCCAGGGGCCTCCTCTAATATGTTGGTTATGAGAAATTGCATGTCTGGTGTCTCGCTCCTGTTGTTTTTGCAGGACTGTATTAGACAGCATGCCCTGCTACTGCCAGGCCCAGTGGGTATATGACGTGATGTTCAGCCACTTGTGAAGCAGCCTGCCAACACAAGGAATTGTAGTGGCACAGCCCACGAGGAGAATACCAAGAAGACCCAGTGGATTTAGACTTTGAAGGAGAAATCAGCCTTATGGAGGAAAGAGACACCGAGTGTCTTGGTCCCTTTACCTTCTTGTGGAGAGAGGCCCTCCATCTGATGCCACAGCATGGATCAGTTGTATGTTTGCTCATTTCCCACCCCACCCTCGTTAAGCAATCCCTTCATTTTCATTCCCTTAACACCCATCTTCGTTGACCTCTGACTTCCCTCACTCATCTCCAGATCAACAAAATATCTTCTCCATCTGCCCCTTGGACAGGGAATCTCCATAGGAGGAAGTATTGTACCCAGATTCTGATTGCATCTCCTCTTGCACTTCGCCCACTTTCTCAATACAGCAGATGTCACAAGAGGATAAAGCCCCTCTCTTCTAGCTTTTCTAAGGAGAGGTTTATCAAAGCCTCCAGTTCATCCATATATCTTCAAAATGGGCATGGTAATGGGCTGACCACTCCATCCCTTCTCATAGAGTTCCTTCTCCCTCTTCTCACTCCTGATCCCAGCCATATCCCTGTCTCCCTGGATCTTCAGAAGAAGGGTCATGTGCTGCATCACTTTTTGAGATAGGAGCCGTCTCTAACTCTATCCTCCTCAAATTCCCCTTCTTGGTGACCATAGTTAGTTTGGTTACCCCTGCCGTGCGCTTTCTCTCTCAAGAGTTTCCTTGGTTTTTTGGTTTCCTCCTTTCTTGGCTCCAGATTGGTTGCCACCTTTCTGCTAGATGAATATACATAAATCCAAAATCTTGAAATTTTAATCACTGGAATCCTGGCATAATAATTTTTTCCATTCCATGTAGAATTGACTGATGTCATGTCTCTCAAAATCCCTGATCAGCAAATCATGTATTTTAATTTAACCAGTAATTGAAACTTGGATCAAAATAGCAACACAAAAATAAAGTAACAGCAGAATAGTTGGGTTACATGGTGAGAGAATAATTTTATTTCTAAGTTGCATCCAGGACAACTTCCTTCTTGAGTTCAGACTTCAGCTGCACTGGCTTGCAATTGACAAATTTCTTTCTCTACCACACAGAGTGTTCCGGATGTTAAAGGTGGCAAACTCACACAGTTGCCACAGTAATTAAAACTTAAATACCGCACAGCTAGTTCAGTTCCTCTATTATGGTTTGATATGGAAAATCTTCCTAATGGTGGTTTTTCATGACCAAAAATGGCTGAAATTCTTGGTCTTCATCAGTAGTAAATTACGTCTAATATTCATATAGTGGTACTGTAATACAAAAGTCTACTTTGGCAATATGCACATTTTTCTCAGTTATATTTATTTTTTATATCAGAAGAAGGTTGCAAAGGTCATATTAAAGGAATCTATTATCCACTTTCAGTATTCCACAACAGAAACTTCATGTTACTTCTTAGTTTTTTTTTTTTTTGAAGAGTTCTTCAAAGTGAAACAGATGAAGTGAAAATATCTGGTAACTTAACTCATCCACAGATGAAAAAGAATAAAGTAACTAATGCAGACACAGAAGCCCCATATGTTGTTTTTCTCATCTGTTGACTTCTTTGTTGTCTTTGCTCTTACCACAAGCACCTATACTAAAATATTCCTTACATCTGTTTTTACATGTCTATTTTCCCATATTTTGCATTGTTCCAATAATGCAATCCCATTTGCTTGTTTCAATATCAATGAGATTTCATTTTAAATAATAGCTATTGCAGGATTAGAAGATGTTGTCTCTAGATTAAAAAGCAAATTGATACTTTGTTATGAAAAAATGAGAGAGTATGATTACGTGTTGTGTGACTGTTTTTTAAGTGTGGACTGCTGTAGGTTGAAGAAGAACCTACAGGATTGTAACTTCATCAGGAATATTCTCCATACCAAAACTGATCCTTACATTTTTGTGTCGTGAAATATTTTATTTTCTTTTAAATATGGAAGTTTATGAAATCTCCTAAATGTCTGAAAATTAAAATTTGGGGAATGAATTGATGTTGTGAAAGCAATTTTCAAGCAACTAGAACTCCAGAAGCCCTACAGGTTGTAGTCCTATTCTGCCAGTGAATAGTACCCCAGCAGGCTGTATAAATTCTGACTTCCATAACAGGAGAATTGCTCAAGTGCCAAACCCAGTGAGAAATATTCCTGAGTTGGACACAACTCTGTTAGTGCATTCTAATCCTATTCACCCAGCACTCCTGAATACCAATCTTGAGCAGAGAATTCCAGATGTATGGTGGACTGGTGAAATGCTCAGTGGGTACAACAGGATGGCACTACTAGATCTGTATGTCTGAAAGTAGTTTTCTAAACGTAAAAAAGAGAACTGAATGCACCACTCAAACCCTGGTCTGCCTTCTACAAAAACTACTATCCATGTAAGCTTGATTTATGTGATGTAATATCCAAAATGAGCATTTGCAATCGATTAATAGAGAGAGAAGAATACAGTGGCATAGCCCCAGAAAGTGAAATAAACCTACTTGTCTTTCATAGAAACTTCTACTGTGGGCCTTTTTATCACATTTCTAACTAAAGTGTAAATCTCATAACTTCTAAAATATTGATATTGCAGTTTTGTTAGATTAAATTTTGGAAAACTAGGTAGGAAATAAAACACAATAGTACACTTCAAAAAATGCTGTGTTCTCTTTGGTGCTGCAGCATTTTACAGAAACCTGGGGAGGTGGCATGATCCAGTAGATCAGGCATTAGAGGGAGAGTCAGGATGTGTGTGGGGATGTTTCCATTTTTTCCATTGACTAGTGATTTGATGTGTGACCTTAGGCAAGTCACTTGCCCTCACTATATGATAGGGGTGATAATACTTATTAATCAATTTGTAAAGTGTTTCAAGATCTACAGGTGAAATGTACCATATATTGTTAAATATACTTTGTGCTGAATACATTATAAGGCTAACAGCAGAGGGAGAGAGCAATTTAATATAGGCCAGAAGGAAAATATCTCTTGATTAGGATTTAAACAGGGATGAAAAAAGAAAGTAAGGTTCGTTCTTATGGCAGGAACCAGTGGAGAATAAAGACTCCTGCCAGCAATGTCAAAGCTGTGGAAAAGGATATTGAGGAGGCCCGTCCACAATGGGGGTGGGGGAGAAATCAGATCTGAGGGGCAGGATTGAAGCACTACATGAAATATTTTATGGACTAGGCCAACTTTGAACTGGATTGTGATGATCATGGGGAGCCAGTGAAAGTATCTGAAGTTGGTATGAAAAGATCATATTTCCTGATATGAGAAGCAAAAAAACGGTAACCAGGATTCTCCACGTGTTGGAGAGCTGTCTTGGGCTGGTAACTTAGGAACATAAAATTAGCCATACTGGATCAGATCAGCAGTACCTCTTGTCCAGCATCCTCTCTCTGACAGTGGCTAGAACTCGATGTTTCAGGGGTGAGCATAGGGACTCTACAGTAGACAGATGTGGAATAATCTGCCTCCCCTGCCCCCTCAGGTTTCAT
Source organism: Natator depressus (assembly GCF_965152275.1). Lineage (NCBI taxonomy): Eukaryota > Metazoa > Chordata > Testudines > Cheloniidae > Natator > Natator depressus. The sequence goes on from NC_134235.1 coordinate 85,458,640, forward strand.
GCTGATCCCTGGTAGTTACTGATTGGCATAAGCCTTGAAGCACAAGGTTTATATCCATTCTAAAGAGTTGTCCTTTTGGTTTTTGAGTATTGTTTGGCTATGGAGCAGGTGAATCACAGGCCATGGCTGAGCAAACTTAGTCGCTCTTCACAGGGAGTTTGCCTCAGTTCCTGACTTCTGTAGGCCATTCAGTTCTGAACCCATTCAGTTCATGAGCTTTTTACTAAAACTGCCAAAAAAGGATGCTAGTTAATTTTTTGTATATGATGTGGAACTGGGCAGAGAGTATCAGCTGCCTTCTCATAGGTCACCAAACAGCTTATTGGGTGTTAATAAGTGTAGGTCATCACTGATCTCTGTCAGACTAGGTTTCCAATGGCCATTGTGAATGGTAACACACTTCTCAGGCCATACATCTGCTATAAACAGAATATACAGGCTGTCTCTTGTCACCCACTTGTTATATCTGTCTGCCTAGAAAATCATAACAATTGTGATTGCAGTAGTCCAAGAAGTGGAGATGATTTGTTTCTGTTGTCTTGCCCTTTATTTGCAGATCCACCACTTGGATGGTTCTGAAAGGGATGTGTCATTCAGGACAGTGCTGTGAAGCAGTTTTGATGGCTGTTCAATTTCCAAACTGAAGAATTGGGGAGAAAAAAATATAATAAAGCATCTGGCGATATTTTAGATCGGGGTGGCCAACCTGTGGCTCTGGAGACACATGCGCCTCTACAGAAGTTAATATGCATCTCTTTTTATGGGCACCGACTCCGGGGCTGGAGCTGCAGGTGCCAACTTTCCAATGTGTTGGGGGGTGCTCACTGCTCAACCCCTGGCTCTGCAACAGGCCCCGCCCCCTCCCAAGCCTGCTGTGCCCTCTCTCCTACCACCTTGCCCCCAGGGCCTCCTGCACACCATAAAACAGCTAATTGGGAGATGCGGGGTGGGAGGGGGAGGTGCTGATCGGCAGGGCTGTGAGTGGGTGGGAAGTGGGGGGAGGGGGAGAGCGGGAGCTGATGGGGGACTGCTGACTGCAATACTGTGGCTCTTTGGCAATTTACATTGGTAAATTCTGGCTCCTTCTCAGGCTCAGGTTGGCCACCCCGTTTTAGATGTATTAAGTATTTATAGAAATTGCTTATTAAGATAGTCCTTTTGCACATCCAGTATTTTTTAAAAAAAAGGGTGAAGTCCGTCTCCAAGTGTGTTGGTCCATTTCCAAACATTGCTAATCACTTTAATAAATACATACAATGTACTGGACTATTTGTCTCAGAATTAGTCTCGTTCTGATTTTTAGAATAATTATTTTATCAGAGAAGATTTATTACAATTAGTTGCTGTGGGAACAATTAGAGTGGCACAAACAGAATTATAACTTCAGTGCATGACTAAGCAGGCGGAGGTTCATTAATGGAGACAAAATAATTAGAAATTCTCAGGAAAAAGAATTAGAAAATACCTGAAAGAGAGATGGCCTTATGTAAAGTGTCATTTAAATAAAAGCTAGTTGACAGAGCAAAGGTATTGTAGTTTAGAGTACTTAATTAAAATGGGGTGCTTTGGTGCTTTTAGAAACTTCTGTCTCCTTTTTCTTTATTTTTCTATTCAGCGAATAAATTAGATTAACATTCACAAATCTACTTCTGCATTTCTGGTAAACTTTCCATCTTATGTTGTTCTACTAATAATTTCAGCTAGAATTAGTATCCAAGCATAGGAAATTGCTCTTTGCAAATAGAGCAGATTTTCAAGGTTCTTTATAATTTTATTAAAACTCCATTATTTACCGTTATTCCCTTTTCAGGCTTTCTATCTTTTCAAACCATGCTCTAAGGGGGAAAAATACCTATTCCACTGGGAAACACTTTTATTAGCCCAAATCCAATTGTGAATACTACCAGAAACCTATTATTCCTTCTTGTTTTTAGTACTACTCCCAAAGAGAAATCATATCTCTTACTAAGATTTAAAATAGCTATTGATAGTGTAGTTTCTAGTTCCAGCTAGACTGGCTGCATCATGATTTGTAACAGCTTGTGAGTGGAATAGGGCCAACCCAATGTGGTTGTTCAGCTGTACTGAGCCACTAAATGTGCATGTGAGTCTTCAAATTTTTAGCCCACTAAAGCTTTTGAATTATTTAAAAATTCAATTGCATTTTTAGAGGACTTCTATGTAGTGTAAATCTTTGAATCTCTAGTTTTTGTTTAATTCTTTAAATTAGTATTGCAGTATTAATGCTTTCATTATTTGGACATCTGCTGATTTCTTGTTGATTTAGTTTTATTAATGGATGCATTCAGTGCCCCCAATTAATGACTTTTACTATTTACTCATTTTTTTTGGAGATGGTGGGCAAACCGCTCACTGTTTTTTAGACTTCTGTGGAGCTTTTCTTTAGACTCTCATGCAAACTTACCATTTGCTTCTGTTTTATGAAATACAAAAGTCTGCCCATTGCAGAAAAGAATATTATTCCTTTTCAACAGCAAATTAAACTGCTCTTTTATTACTGGCACTTATAACCAGGTTACTTGTTTAATATTTTTTTGGTTTTTTGTCCTCTCTGTTCTGCCATTTTGGTGTTTACAACCTCATTTTAAATGTTTCATTTTTATCTGCCTTTTCTCCTTGACATGCACATTGTATGCTGCTCTTGTAACTGTTATGCTGTTGTTACTGTCCCAGTATAGAGATATACCGATGTACTTATAGTGGTAAACCAGCTGCACTAGTTGGCGTTTGATTTCCAAGAGAAGTTTAAAATGTTGGTTCTGACCTATAAAGCACAAAATATTTTTGTACTTGGTTACTTGATAAAACTCCTTCTCTTCCTGTGTGTTACTGTAGCAGGCATTTCTGTGGAGACATTCTGAGTCTGCAATGGATTGGGTTTCCAGAGCTCCAGGTTTGGTGACCTTTATGAACAGCTGCAAAACACTCTAGTCCTCCCAGCCTTTTCCTAGGGAATGAGGGTTTATCTGGGAATAAGTAGATCAGTGGAAAGGGTTGTGCCTTTGAGCTGGGAAAATTTTCTCTAGGAGTTCTGTCTTTATATGATTTGAGGTCTCTTTAATTTTTGTATATTAAATGTTTGTAATGCACATAAAATACTGGATAGGCACAACTTGGAATAAAGACGCTAAACAATCAGTAGCACTTTCTTCAAATTCCAATACAGGAAATATCCAGCTTTCCTAACGTATGGTTCCTGGAGGAACAGAGCTAGCCAATATACTTCCCTTCCTTTCATTGCCTTCTCCTGAAATTCAGCATCTAATCAGAAGAGGGAGTCTACCTCCACAAAGCAGGTAGAATTTAAGGATGCCTCTGTGTGTGTGTGTGTGTGTGTGTGTGTATGTATGTGTGTGTATATATACACACACACATCAGTGCATTTACTACTTGTACTCTCTCTGGTTTTAATGGGAACCCTAAAACAACAAAATCTGTGTAAATTAAATTGAGTGGAACCTTTCTTTAAGGTCCTTTTACTTTTTGAATTAATTGACAACCATAGAATATGCTTCTGCCCCCTTTAAACCATTAGATTAGAAATAATGGCACCACTTCTACAAAGATGGCTGATGGGAGGCATATATTATTATTGTAGGGATACTCAAATTCCCAATCAGGATGTAATTGAGGTAGATGCTGTACAAATACTTCTGAAGATCCTTGTAATCCAGGAAAATGTGAGGTAAATTTGTGAAGGAAGTTTACAGTCTCCAACATAGGCCTCCTGGTGCGCCATCCAGTAGAGAACTTACATATTCCCATTGAATAAACAGGAGCACCTGTCTTATTCCAGACACTTCCCTGTACACCAACATCCATCACAATGATGCCATAGCTGCCTGCCTCAAATATTTACAAGAGAATAGATAACCCTGAGAGATCCACCCCAAACATTACCAAACTCATCCATTTCATCCTCACCATAACCATTTTATATTCACTGGTCAGTATTGTCCTGATATAATGTGTGGCAACATTGTATGTGAAGTTACAAGATTCCCCTGTATGGTGTTATTAACACATGTTCCAAACACTACAACCCTGCCCAAAAAGAAGTGGGCAAACAAGTCTGTCCTAAATAAAGGAATGTGTAATTGCCTTAATTTGCACTTAAGCAATAAACAGAGTCATCAAGCAGGGATGGAAAACAAAGTTCAAACAGGTGGAAAAAAACAACAGGGAGAATACCTTTCACATGGACTCTATCTCTCTTGGGTCTCAGCTGGAAATGTTTTTCAAAAGGGGGACTGAAACTATAAAAAGGAGGGATAAACCTCCCAAGACACCCTTTTCTCTCTCCCTGCTATTGCATTCAGAGGGAGACAAAGGAAGCAGCCATTGGCCTTTGTGATAGGGGTCCTGACCTAAAGAATTTTGTCAGTAAGACTGCTGAAAGCATATGGTGAAAGAACTTTTGCTTTGAATCTAATGTAGTTTGTTAGGAACCTGTAAGCATTTTGTCTCATTTTTCTTGTAACCACTTCTGACTTTTATGTCTTGTTACTTTTACTCACTTAGAATCTCTCTTTATAGTTAATAAACTTGTTTTATTATTTTATCTGATCCATTTTTTCATGTTGAAGTGTTTGGGATCTCCACTTGGGGTAACATATTAATCCCTTACCGGATTCAGTATATTTGTATTGTGCAGGAGAGGGCTTGGCTGTACAGGACGTATGTTTCTGGGGAGAAAATCTGGGACTGGGAGTGTTAGGATCGTGCTGTGGTAATTTTTAAGAATGGTAAGAGCCAAGGTATGGTTTGCTGGCTGCAGCATGCACAGACATAGCTGGGAGTGATTTACATGCTGGAGGTGTTTGTGAGCAGTCCTGGTTGGAAACTACAGCAGCAGCGGATTGTAAAGGGCGCCCCAAGTTACAGGACAGGGCTGACCCAGCTACTGATTGGTCTGGATTGTACCTTGCTATGTCGCAGGGGTGAAAGCATTTCAGTGTTTTAAAATTAAATTGACAGGGTTAATATACCAATTTTATTTCAACATTAAACTTTAATGATTTCTTCTGTTGTATTAGCCAGCTATAATTTTATTTATGAGGAGTTCCTGGCCAAGGCTCTCAGGGCAGTACTTAAACTTTTTAAAAAGTACAGTAATAATAACAACATAATTGAATATATTTTAAAAATCAGAGGGATGCTTTCCTAAAATCAGGCTAAGCATTTTAGGCTCTTACAGCCTACTCCTGCGAACACTTAGTGCTGTGCATAATGCTTATGCATTTCAGTGTTTGCAGGATGGAGCCTTTCTTTATAGCACTCATACTGCTGGAGTCATCAGTTTAATTTATGCAGTTGCCATTTGGCATTTAAAAAGTCTGTGTGTTTGTATTTATATTTTTCATGACTTATTCATGGTAAGAATGCTCCTTTGGGGCTTTCAGAGTTCTGGGCTGAATAGAACACTGGCATTTCTCATTAAGATTTCTTTTAAATATAATATCAGAATTAGTGAAACTTCTTTGCTTTCAAACCACTGTTTGTTAGTTTAAAAAATGTGAATTAATTTTACATGAAAAGAATGTTGCTGCCTAGAGAAAAATGAGTGGTATCCACCCTAATATTGCTGAATTTAGAAGGAACCACTGTGGAATTTGCTGCTTACTTAAGTCTTCTGTGGCTTTCATCTTCTTGTAAATTAATGTTGTCTTCTAAGATCATTGCACGTTCAAATTATTTTAAAGCATTTTGGATGTGGTCAGTCAAGCACGTGCTGCTACTAGAGAGATACTGCTATGATCAGATAAGGCTGAAGCTCAATTACTTTTGGGACGCCATTTATGCATGTAGTGATAATCCATTAAATGAGAAACAATTTTAAAATGTGCATTGAGAGTAAAGATCTCTCCGGCTAAGAAAATCTCTCCATCTCTTATGGATGGTGAATCAATAATTTCCTGCCATATACAAAGTGTTCCATAAAGAAGTTTCCATTTTAGTAGAGTAAATTGAGAGTATTCCTTCTCTGATAGAAATGTTGTGTGATCAGTCTCCAAGCTGCTTCCCCCATTTCCCCATTTTGTTTCATATAAGACATGGAGTCAAGAAAGAAAGGAACTCTGAGAATATCCCCAGTTTCAGATTTTCCACAAAGGGGTACTGAGAGACAGTCAGGGAATCCTCTTAAGTCTCCTCCTATATAGCGGTACTTTTTTCAGAAGGGTGTCCTCCAGTTTGTAATCACACAATTTGTACCCATCTTTTTATTTTCTGTTCTGTTGTTTCAGTTTAGGATCTTATCTGAGGTTCAGTTTGTCTCTTCAGACTGGGAGGCTGGGCCTGTCTGAAAGTACACACTTTTTTTTTTGGTCCAAAGAAAACTTCTATATTAACAGAGGACCTAATTTAACTAGAACTACTCCAGGATTTAAGATACTCCATTGCATGAGTACAGGTGGCAGAATCCGGTTCAGAGAAAGGTCAGGTTTACATCCTGTATTAATCAATTGACTTATCTGATACCTCCCACTATAACCCCACTTGTTATTTCATAAAGGAACAGCAAATCAATACCAACATCTAGGAGTTATGTGTAAAATGTGCATCATTGGGTGTTGAGGCCCAAACTTTCTTACAGGTTGATGCCTGGGCCACACTTCAGGTCATCCAAGTTTGAGAACATGGTTCTCTGTATAATAAGGAGGTTTTTCAATTAAGTAAACCTCTTTTCCATGGAAGGTAATATGATTTTCAGCAGAAGCTTTTTTTAAGCTGGTGAAATGTAGCTTTACTTGTAATGAATTTATCTTAATCTGCAGAATCTTAAAATTAAATAAAATATGTAGAATGCGTAAGGAAACTGAACCTGAACTCATTCGAATGCCGTATCTTTAAGGAGGCACCAGAAGAAGCAGCATAGGTCTACCAGCCTTTCCAGGGCTTCCTCAATAGATTATTTAAAATTCAATAGCTGCCTCAGAACACTGTGTCCAAGTGTGAATGTAGACAGCACAACATTCCTGCGTAGAGCTTTATTTTTCTGTGTGGTGACTCCAGAGGAGAAACATTGGAATAGAAGATTTCATGTACCAACCGTGGGTCTCAAACTTTTTTACTGGCAACCCATTTCACATCGCAAGCCTCTGAGTGCGACCCCCCCCAATAAATTAAACACACTTCTAAATATGTTTAACACCATTATAAATGCTGGAGGCAAGCGGGGTTTGGGGTGGAGGTTGACAGCTCGCGACTCCCTATGTAATGACCTCGCGACCCCCGAGGGGTCCCGACCTCCAGTTTGAGAACCCCGACATACGACATTTGCTGTAGACTTGGAGTAGATGGGATTCCTCTGTGATATGAGAGAGTGAAATTGTGTGGTCGGTGCTTGTAGGAACCAATCCCTATACAACAAAGTAACCCAGCCAATCTCAAAATATGTGATGTAGTGTACAGTAAATGCAATGTAACCTGTAAATGTACATAAAGGAAGAGGTTTATTGTGTAACTTTAGATGTATGGTATGTCCTATACCCGAGGATGGTATGTCCTGCTATGCTCGAGTCTGATCAACTCAACAATAGCCTTGCAGCATGCCAACTAAAAATGCCCGAATGACTATTCAGTCAAACTGAATTATTGGGAAGCTGAGTGGAAAGAGCTCTTGGAGGGAATCCCAACACATAGCCTATGATTCTTTAGCTGCTTGACTGATATCACCAAATAATAGGGATAAAATAGTTTGGGGAGAGGGGAGAGAGAATAATAAAATAAAATGTTATGTATTACCCCCCATTTTAGAATTTTGAAGCTCCTACACTTGAATATATGTCACAGATCTCTCCACTGATATACCTGTTTGTAGATGAAACTCATTGTCCTTGTCTGTGTATGCCTGGACAAACAGTGCCTTTGGAATACTCCAGAAAGACTAAGACAGTACTCCAATAACTATTTTAGCCCCTGTGTATTCATTTGTGGGGAAGGAGGGTGGTGGTTCATCCCGCTGGAAAGCATGCAAAAACATGACACGTCTTGTGAAGTGACCTGATAGGAAAAATTCAATAGACTCATTGGTGACAGTATCAGATTTAAAGTGACTGCTTTTGCCAGGGTCACCTGTGCCAACAAACAATTAAGATTCTGGAGCCTATTCAAAAATCTTTTCTAGCTAACAGCCATAATTCTAATAACTGTATATTGGAGGCCTGTTGACTTTTGTCTGACTGCCTGCTTAAAGCATCTGGTAATTGGATATGAATCCCCACAGCCAGAGCATTCATGTTTGTATTTTCAGCATCCATGTCACCTTCTTTGTTAAAGTGCCAGCATATGTTTGGGCTTCAGTGGGTTGATGTGAGATTGGAAGATTGCTAATTTTCCACCAAACTAGCAACCAGCTTAAAAGTGCCATCATCTACAGTCATAAATAAATGAAATGTAAAATGCAACATTAACACAATGAATGATGTGTGCATAGATAAATCTTAGGTGATTTTAAGTTAAGATTCCAAAGGCAGCCAGAATTCATCCCACCCATGCATTTGTAGGATAGGATTTTCCAAAGCTACCAGTGTTGGCATAACTCTGCTTTCGCTGATGTCTATGGGAGTTTTAACATCTCTAAGGTGCCACAAGTACTCCTTTTCTTTTTGCGGATACAGACTAACACGGCTGCTACTCTGAAACCTTTCATTGACACCGGAGTTAAACCAACATTGAATACTTATGAAAATCACAACCTATTTTGTATTGTTGCATATAGTGGAGACTTCTACACTTTGTGCACGTGTGTGTACACTGTATGTGATATTGAGCATAACTTTTAAAAATTCTTGACCCTTCTGTGTTTAAAATGTCAAACTATGTTTCATTTAAAGTATTTCTCCCCTCTGTATTTCCAGAATATATAAATTGATTGTACATTATGTGCATTATTTGCATGGGTTGAGTATGTATCCAGTTTTAATGAACTCACAATCCAAACTTTAAATCCAATTGGACCTGTTGAGTTTCACCTGGCTTCACTTCACGTTAAAACCATGAGAAACTGCACATCTAGCACAATTTCAGTGCAAGACCACATTATGATCCAGAATCCTTTAAAAAGTTAGGGTCTGTATTTAGGCAACTTTTTGATGAATCTGTTTTGAGATTTGAGTTTGTAACTGAAGATGAAAGCAGGTAAATTTCTCTTGTGTTGTTTATGATTTCAAACAATTCGCAATACTTTATATGCCTCTTGCACTTAAAAAAACAACAACAAAAACCCAGCTATAAAAAATGTTTTAAAACAAAAACCAATAACACCCCATTCTCCATTTTTAAATCTCTCTTGTGTCTGAATAAATAGGATGTTAATCCACATCTTAGGGTGTAGGTTGGGTGTGTGTGTGTGTCCTCTCCCCCCCCCCGCTCCTTTGCTGGATGTCCTCAGGAAGCTTATGTGGGGAATAAGATTTCTGAATTTAGAATTCTCTTTGGGGTGTCTTCTATATGCCATGTGCTCAGACTTCCTCTTCTTCCCACACCGTTTTTAAAAATAACTCTTCGGAATCACTAGATGTACCTAGCTGGGATAAGATGGTCGAGATACTGAACAAGTCAGTGCTTACATGATTTTCAAATGCTAGTACACCACTGGCTTTTTAATTAGCATTGTCCTGCTTCCGTGTGCTACAGTATCTCTTTGGACCATATAAAGCATACAATCCACTAGTTCTCCTCCAGCGTATAGTCTCTGTCTATTGCCAAGGAGACCTAAACTGAGATGACAGCAACGTTACCTTGTTTAATGTCTCCTTTTTTTTTAATCATCTTTAACTATGTCACTGTAAGCTTCTTTTATTCCAGTGCTATGGCCATTTCCCAGGGTGACTGCGAGAATGCTGAAGGCACTCCTGTTTCCATATTCTTCATATTTACATTAGGACTTCCTTTCACTTCCCAGACCATATTTTTATTTCATGGGCAGATGCCCATTTGGGCCAACCACCTCTGGTTAGTCTTTCAGCCATCACGAGTAGTTTTAAAGGACAGAGAAATGGGGCAAACCATACTCAGATATGTACCCCTCTCCCATGCTTTTATCCCTCTAGAAGATGCCTGTTCCATTGTTTATCACTTTTCAGAATATAGGCTATACACTTTAAGGCTACAAGTCACATCAGATTTCAATATCTGAATTTCACATTGACAGGAGGCAGATTGCAGTGAAGACCATAAACTGACAGTTTAGGGGAAGCATGCTATTGCCTCAGGCAGTCAATGATGTAGCCCACTCCATCCATCCTTCTGACTTAGGACATTCATCCCTCCTGAGGTGCCTTGTCCTTTCTGATGATAGATTGAGAAAGACAAGCAGCACATGGGTAGACAAACACTTCACCCGGGCACTTGGTGCCATTTAACAGTTTCCTCCTGCTTTTGACATTTTCATTTCCCTTCTTCACCCCGCACATCACTAAATGTTTGTATCTTATTTTCTATGTACAGCACTAATGTAAAATGACAGAATACATATACAAGCTCCATTACTCATGTGCTTTATATTCTAACTAAATTACATAGTGAGTCTTACACTAGCTGAGCCATGAAAGCAGCATTTTACAATTTTAATTGTACATTGGCTTCATGCAAGCATCATTCAAAATAAACTGACTTTTTAATAAAACAGAGCTGTTCAAAATATATACAGGTGTTCCACTTATAGTTTCCATAGCTCTGTTCTGATCTTAATTACTATCACAACATGCTTTATTTGAACACATACTAATCTTACAAGTTCTCATTCCCTTGTTTATTACGTGTAATTACTGTATTTGTATCCAGCCTCAGTGGGATTCTAATGGAGAGGTAAGAAATTGCAACGCAAAACAAATTCCTTGTACGACTTGAGACATGAGTGTGACTGGCTGGATCACAGAAACCCTCTTGGGAACTGCCAACTGATGTGCCAAGACTACTTCTGCCCCTGCTTTCCCTGCCCTCCCAGCTTGGGACTTCAGTGTCCTGCCTGGTTTGAGCCAGAGCTGCTAACCTGCTGCAGACCCAGACCCAGGTCTGAACCACATCCCCCTAACAGCTGTAGGCTTAAACTGAAAGCAGCTTAAGAAGCGTTCCTGTCTTTAACACTCAGATGCTCAACTCCCAATGGGGTCCAAACCCTAAATAAATCTGTTTTACCTTGCATAAAGCTTATACAGGGTAAACTCATAAATTGTTCACCCTCTATAACACAGATAGAGAGATATGCACAGCTGTTTGTCCCCCAAGTATTAATACATACTCTGGGTTAATTAATAAGTAAAAAGTGATTTTATTAAATACAGAAAGTAGGATTTAAGTGGTTCCAAGTAGTAACAGACAGAACAAAGTGAATTACCAAGCAAAATAAAATAGAACACTCAAGTCTATGTCTAAGAAAACTGAATACAGATAAAACCTCACCCTCAGAGGAATTCCAATAAGCTTCCTTTTACAGACTACAGAGTTGCATCATACACGCATTTAACTTTTATGCCAATTCAACTATATACACTCAGCAAAAAAAGAAAAATAACAAGATACCTGTATCAGAGTAACAGCCGTGTTAGTCTGTATTCGTAAAAAGAAAAAAGAAAAGGAGTACTTGTGGCACCTTAGAGACTAACCAGTTTATTTGAGCATGAGCTTTCGTGAGCTACAGCTCACTTCATCGGATGCATACACACAAGTACTCCTTTTCTTTTTTCTTTTTACTGTGAAGAAGGAAACCCTCTCTGGGAGAGTGCTAATCTAAACCATCAGTTTCCACAGAATTTAAGCTTTCCTTTAAAAATAAATATATTTCAGCATACTTGGCTGAAAAAATAAATCTCCACATGTGAAATGAATGAACGGAGGCACTCTGATTTTAATCAACATATACCTCCAGTTTATCTGCTGATGTTCAAGGCTTTCCCAAGTGGTAGCAAAGTGAAGCTGAAGTCTCTAGCCAGTTTTACTGCTGCTTATCAAACCCTGTAGGTACCAGTGAAACTGACCATAATTATACTAGTTTTTCCCCCACTCTGCAGCTACCCCCTAAGAAAACTGTGGAGTATCGGCTTCACACCAAGGCACTGTCCCTAGACTTTGTTGGTGGCCCAGCCCACCACCTTTCTTATGGTCTATGGATAGTAGATGGCTGATAAAAAAAAATTGAGCCTTGCTTTGCATGTTCCACTTAAATGACAAAGTTAGTAAACAGATGCATACCTTTTCAAAAAAAAGTAGCATGCAAAAATCTGCTCTTCAAGACACCTGCAACTACTGAAATGAGATTACATCTTCTGAGACCTCAGAGAAAGCAAGTGTGATCCACAACAGAATGTTACATTTGAAAATTCATGAAACTCATTGTGACGGTGCCCCCCATAAGGCTTTATGGAAATATGCTTATGAATGTATATATATGACATAACTGGAATATGTTTTATGCTACATATGCCATGTAACATATCTCTGTAAAGGTTATGATCTACTGAATCTATTCATCCTATTTGTATGCATGTGTCATCGTATTTGAAGTTATGAATGTTGGCTGTATACTTGTTTGATTTTAAATAAACCTTAGTATTTGGTCAGCTTCTTTAGAAAGGAATTTGCAAGTTAAGTGCCCAGTCAAGAAGCACTTAACACACAATGGATCTTGGAAGGCTCCAATCCACATAAGAAATCTACCTGAGGACGTTCAAGGTAGTATGTAAGCAATGGCTGCTGCCTGTAAAAACTGAGTCATGCATGGACACGCGACTTGCCCATGTGACTCCAAAACTCCATCTTGGAACTGATTTTGCATAAGAGAGAGGAGGGGTCTCCACCCACAAAAGAAAGTCTATTTAAGCCTGTGGGAGACCCCTCCATTTTGGGTTCAGCTGGCTCAAGAGAGAGCCTCTCCACCTCCAAGGATACCTGAAAGAAACTGGAACAAAGGACAGTAACTACAGGGGGTGTGAGTGATTGCTGGACCCAGACTAGAAGGAGACTACAGCAGAGTCGCATCTTACGTGGGGGTTAGGTTCTAAAGTCAGCTCATAAGGCGAAAGTCGCATATAGTCAAAATTACCCTTGAAAATCCCTTAAATCACCCATAAAGTACAGTATACTGTACATGGTTTTATGTATACAACCCTGTACAGTAATATGCATAAGTGTTTAATGTATACAGTAATGTACAGTACATAAAGAGTACATATGCAAAATATAATTTTACAGTACTGTATTTTTAATTACAGGGGCATAATTACAGGGGGTCGTCAGGGCTTGATGTCGAACTGGGAGACAGAAGTGATGGAGAGCTTGGGTGATGGACAGCAAGTCGTAGACGAAGTGGTTGGTTCTGGTTCAGCTCAAGAAGTTGACTGTGTAGGCTCATCTGCTGCTGGTTGTTTTTCCTTGAAAAACATGGTGATTGGCAACTGTCGCTGTTCTCTCTTGAGCTGCTCAAACATTTCTTGATACGGTTTCAAATCGTCCATAATACAACATGTGATTTTGAGGCTTCGCTCCATAGAGGGATCGTATTAAGAAATTAAATCATTCAAGTGTTTCGCTGCTTGGAACACTTCAGCAAATTTATGAAGATTCCAACTTGCTGGCTCTTCCTGTTCGTCATCATCACCTTAGTCTTCTGCAGACGATTTTATCAGTTCCTCTAACTCTTCGTTAGTCAATGTTTCTCTGTGGCTCTCAGTTAATTCTTCAATTCTTCCCCAAGGATGTCGACGAAGCCATCACCACCCACTTGCCTGGCCACCTGAACAATGTGTTTCACTTCTTTGTCAATAGTCAGGAAACCCTTAAAATCATTCACACATTCTTTCCATAGGTTTTGCCAACATGCATTGACTGTTTCAGGCTTGATTGCATCCATTGCCTGTTTAATATAAGTGATGCAATCGGCAATGTTGAAGGATTTCCAACTCTCCATCACATTAAGATTGGGATCAGCATCCATAGCGCTACGTATCCATGAGAACGTAAGCCTCATGTACGTGGCCTTGAAACAGCAAATCACGCCTTGGTCGAGAGGATGGAGGTGGTATTGGGGGGGGGGGGAGAAAGACAACTTCAATGTCGTTATGCATAAACCGGAGTGCCGCAGGGTGGCTAGGAGCATTGTCTACGATCAGCAACACTTTAAAGTCAAGTCCTTTCTCTTCGAGGTACCGCTTGACCTCTGGAATGAAACACTTGTGGAACCAATCCAGAAATAATGCTGCCGTCACCCAAGCCTTTTTATTTGATTGCCCAACACAGGCAGGAGATTTTTGTTCTTGCCTTTTAGGGCACGGGGATTTGCAGCCCTGTAGAGCAAGCCTGGCTTTATTAAAATGCCCAGCCGCATTGCCATAAAACAACACAGTCACACGGTCTTTAGATGCTTTGAGGCCAGGGGCTTGCCTTTCCGATTTCAAAATGTAAGTGCGGTTGGGCATTTCTTTTCCAGAAGAGCCCAGACTCATCAGCATTAAAAACTGGTTCAGGAAGATAGCCCTTTTCTTCTATGATTTTCTTTAATTGTTTGGGATAGGCTTTTGCTGCCTCTTCATTGTCAGATGCAGCTTCATCAGTAGTCTGCATGTTTTTGAGGTTGAAGCGGTTCCTAAAACTGTTAAGCCAACCTTGGCTGGCTTTGAATTCCTTCTCATCAGAAGGCTGTCCCTCTTCAGTGGCAGGTTTGAACAGCGCGTAGAGGCTAAGAGCCTTTTCTCGCAACGTGTTGCCATCGATAGGCACACGTTTATGGTTCATGTCTTCCAGCCATAAGTTTAATGCCTTTTCAGTCTTCACTAATGTCTTATCACCACCTGGCTTGTCACCTTAGCAGTTATTGAAGCACTTGATGCCACAGCTTGATGAATTTCTCTCTCTCGAATCTTGATGGCACGGATGCTAGATTCGTTGTGGCCATATTTACGCGCCACATTGGAGACCGACATATCGTCTCTCAGTAAGTTGAACACAGCCAGTTTTTCCTCCAGCATTGGAACAGATCGCTGATTCTTCGGTTGAGCACCAGATGAAGTAGTTGGCTTGCGTTTAGGGGCCATGTTGCACGAAAAATAAGTATCTTTAAACACTAGAATCACACTCAGCGTGGCGAGATGCTCACACGATGAGAGGCACGCGGGAACTGAGACTGACTGAGGGAACAGCAGATTCGCGTCTCCCATCTCACGCTCACTCTGGGGCATACGTTCATTGAGTGGAATGGTGGGCGGAATCGCCCACGCTATTTACAGGTATCTTAAAAAGAAAAAAGAAAAGGAGTACTTGTGGCACCTTAGAGACTAACCAGTTTATTTGAGCATGAGCTTTCGTGAGCTACAGCTCACTTCATCGGATGCATAGCATATTGTGGAAACTGCAGAAGACATTATATACACACAGAGACCATGAAACAAAACTTCCTCCCACCCCACTGTCCTGCTCGTAACAGCTTATCTAAAGTGATCATCAAGGGAGGGCCATTTCCAGCACAAATCCAGGTTTTCTCACCCTTCCCCCCGCCCCCCCCACAGACACACATACAAACTCACTCTCCTGCTGGTAATAGCCCATCCCTCTTTGAAACCTCTCTTTATAATGTGCATGATAATCAAGGTGGGTCACTTCCAGCACTAATCCAGGTTTTCTCACCCCCCCCCCCACACACACACCCCCCTCCAAAAACCACACACACAAACTCACTCTCCTGCTGGCAATAGCTCATCTTACAATGTGCACAGCAATAATCCAAGTTTAACCAGAACGTCTTGGGGGGGGGGGGGGGGGTTGTGGGGAAAAACAAAAACAAAAAAAACAAGGGGAGATAGGCTACCTTGCATAATGACTTAGCCACTCCCAGTCTCTATTCAAGCCCAAATTAATAGTATCCAATTTGCAAATGAATTCCAATTCAGCAGTTTCTCGCTGGAGTCTGGATTTGAAGTTTTTTTGCTTTAAGATAGCGACCCTCATGTCTGTGATTGCGTGACCAGAGAGATTGAAGTGTTCTCCGACTGGTTTATGAATGTTATAATTCTTAACATCTGATTTGTGTCCATTTATTCTTTTACGTAGAGACTGTCCAGTTTGACCAATGTACATGGCAGAGGGGCGTT
Source organism: Natator depressus (assembly GCF_965152275.1). Lineage (NCBI taxonomy): Eukaryota > Metazoa > Chordata > Testudines > Cheloniidae > Natator > Natator depressus. Next base: position 85,474,746 of record NC_134235.1, read on the forward strand.
GCTGGCACATGATGGCATATATCACATTGGTGGATGTGCAGGTGAACGAGCCTCTGATAGTGTGGCTGATGTTGTTAGGCCCTGTGATGGTGTTCCCTGAATAGATATGTGGGCACAGTTGGCAACGGGGTTTGTTGCAAGGATAGGTTCCTGGGTTAGTGGTTCTGTTGTGTGGTATGTAGTTGTTGGTGAGTATTCGCTTCAGGTTGGGGGGCTGTCTGTAGGCAAGGACTGGCCTTTCTCCCAAGACTTGTGAGAGTGTTGGGTCATCCTTCAGGATAGGTTGTAGATCCTTAATAATGCGTTGGAGGGGTTTTAGTTGGGGGCTGAAAGTGACGGCTAGTGGCGTTCTGTTATTTTCTTTGTTAGGCCTGTCCTGTAGTAGGTGACTTCTGGGAACTCTTCTGGCTCTATCAATCTGTTTCTTCACTTCCGCAGGTGGGTATTGTAGTTGTAAGAATGCTTGATAGAGATCTTGTAGGTGTTTGTCTCTGTCTGAGGGGTTGGAGCAAATGCGGTTGTATCGCAGAGCTTGGCTGTAGACGATGGATCGTGTGGTGTGGTCAGGGTGAAAGCTGGAGGCATGTAGGTAGGAATAGCGGTCAGTAGGTTTCCGGTATAGGGTGGTGTTGATGTGACCATCGTTTATTAGCACTGTAGTGTCCAGGAAGTGGATCTCTTGTGTGGACTGGACCAGGCTGAGGTTGATGGTGGGATGGAAATTGTTGAAATCATGGTGGAATTCCTCAAGGGCTTCTTTTCCATGGGTCCAGATGATGAAGATGTCATCAATATAGCGCAAGTAAAGTAGGGGCGTTAGGGGACGAGAGCTGAGGAAGCGTTGTTCTAAATCAGCCATAAAAATGTTGGCATACTGTGGGGCCATGCGGGTACCCATAGCAGTGCCGCTGATCTGAAGGTATACATTGTCCCCAAATGTAAAATAGTTATGGGTAAGGACAAAGTCACAAAGTTCAGCCACCAGGTTAGCCGTGACATTATCGGGGATAGTGTTCTTGATGGCTTGTAGTCCATCTTTGTGTGGAATGTTGGTGTAGAGGGCTTCTACATCCATAGTGGCCAGGATGGTGTTATCAGGAAGATCACCAATGGATTGTAGTTTCCTCAGGAAGTCAGTGGTGTCTCGAAGGTAGCTGGGAGTGCTGGTAGCGTAGGGCCTGAGGAGTGAGTCTACATAGCCGGACAATCCTGCTGTCAGGGTGCCAATGCCTGAGATGATGGGGCGCCCAGGATTTCCAGGTTTATGGATCTTGGGTAGTAGATAGAATATCCCAGGTCGGGGTTCCAGGGGTGTGTGTGTGAGGATTTGATCTTGTGCTTTTTCAGGAAGTTTCTTGAGCAAATGCTGTAGATGCTTTTGGTAACTCTCAGTGGGATCAGAGGGTAATGGCTTGTAGAAAGTGGTGTTGGAGAGCTGCCGAGCAGCCTCTTGTTCATATTCCGACCTATTCATGATGACAACAGCACCTCCTTTGTCAGCCTTTTTGATTATGATGTCAGAGTTGTTTCTGAGGCTGTGGATGGCATTGTGTTCTGCACGGCTGAGGTTATGGGGCAAGTGATGCTGCTTTTCCACAATTTCAGCCCGTGCACGTCGGCGGAAGCACCCTGACCACACCACACGATCCATCGTCTACAGCCAAGCTCTGCGATACAACCGCATTTGCTCCAACCCCTCAGACAGAGACAAACACCTACAAGATCTCTATCAAGCATTCTTACAACTACAATACCCACCTGCAGAAGTGAAGAAACAGATTGATAGAGCCAGAAGAGTTCCCAGAAGTCACCTACTACAGGACAGGCCTAACAAAGAAAATAACAGAACGCCACTAGCCGTCACCTTCAGCCCCCAACTAAAACCCCTCCAACGCATTATTAAGGATCTACAACCTATCCTGAAGGATGACCCAACACTCTCACAAATCTTGGGTGAAAGGCCAGTCCTTGCCTACAGACAGCCCCCCAACCTGAAGCGAATACTCACCAACAACCACATACCACACAACAGAACCACTAACCCAGGAACCTATCCTTGCAACAAACCCCGTTGCCAACTGTGCCCACATATCTATTCAGGGAACACCATCACAGGGCCTAACAACATCAGCCACACTATCAGAGGCTCGTTCACCTGCACATCCACCAATGTGATATATGCCATCATGTGCCAGCAATGCCCCTCTGCCATGTACATTGGTCAAACTGGACAGTCTCTACGTAAAAGAATAAATGGACACAAATCAGATGTTAAGAATTATAACATTCATAAACCAGTCGGAGAACACTTCAATCTCTCTGGTCACGCAATCACAGACATGAGGGTCGCTATCTTAAAGCAAAAAAACTTCAAATCCAGACTCCAGCGAGAAACTGCTGAATTGGAATTCATTTGCAAATTGGATACTATTAATTTGGGCTTGAATAGAGACTGGGAGTGGCTAAGTCATTATGCAAGGTAGCCTATCTCCCCTTGTTTTTTTTGTTTTTTTTTTTTCCCCACAACCCCCCCCCCCCCCCCCCCCCAAGACGTTCTGGTTAAACTTGGATTATTGCTGTGCACATTGTAAGATGAGCTATTGCCAGCAGGAGAGTGAGTTTGTGTGTGTGGTTTTTGGAGGGGGGTGTGTGTGTGGGGGGGTGAGAAAACCTGGATTAGTGCTGGAAATGACCCACCTTGATTATCATGCGCATTATAAAGAGAGGTTTCAAAGAGGGATGGGCTATTACCAGCAGGAGAGTGAGTTTGTATGTGTGTCTGTGGGGGGGGCGGGGGGAAGGGTGAGAAAACCTGGATTTGTGCTGGAAATGGCCCTCCCTTGATGATCACTTTAGATAAGCTGTTACGAGCAGGACAGTGGGGTGGGAGGAAGTTTTGTTTCATGGTCTCTGTGTGTATATAATGTCTTCTGCAGTTTCCACAATATGCTATGCATCCGATGAAGTGAGCTGTAGCTCACGAAAGCTCATGCTCAAATAAACTGGTTAGTCTCTTAGGTGCCACAAGTACTCCTTTTCTTTTTTCTTTTTACGAATACAGACTAACACGGCTGTTACTCTGAAACCCTTCTTCACAGTGTTGAGGGTGTGTATTTCCCCGCCCACCCTCCTTTTCTTCCCCCCCCATGTCTTGATCCAGAGACACGCTGCTGTTGTTGGGAAAGAAAATAATCCTGATGATGGCTCAGAGTATTTGAACCACACTCCACAAAAAATTTCAAATGTCATTGGTAGTTGACCACTCATTCTGAATTCTAAGAAAATGCTTTTGATTCTGTTTTCTCTCTACTGCTCTTCTCTTCTTCTTTTGCTGAAATTCATACTGTGACAAAGTTTAAATTGTTATAAAATGTGATCATATATATTCCTGAAGTGTTTTAAAGAAGCTTGAATTAAGTTTCCTGCAAAAGCCTGGGGTGCCTAACATGCAGCCTGAGTGCCAGATGTTTAGTGTTGAGTCAAGATAATGGAGCAGATAATTAAGAAATCAATTTGCAGACACCTAGAAGGTAATAAGGTGATAAATAACCATGTCAAGCCAACCTAATACCTTTCTTTGACGGGCTAACAAGCCTTCTGGATGGGAGGAAGTGGTAGATGTGGTATATCTTGACTTTATTAAGGCTTTTGATACTGTCTTCCATGACCTTATCATAAACAAACTAGGGAAATACATCCAAGATGGAGCTCCATAAAATGGGTGCATAACTCCTTGGAAAACCATTCTCAGAAAGTAATTATCAGTGGTCCACAGTCAAGCTGGAAGGGCATATCGAGTGGGGTCCCACAGGATTCAGTTCAGGGTCCGGTTCTGTTCAGTATCCTCACCAGTGATTTAGATAATGGCAAACTTACAAAGTTTATGGATAATACCAGGCTGGGAGGGGTTGCAAGTGCTTTGGAGGATAGGATTAACAAAAGAATGGCCACACTGGGTCAGACCAAAGGTCCATCTAGCCCAGTATCCTGTCTTCTAACAGTGGCCAATGCCAGATGCTTCAGAGGGAATGAACAGAACAGGTAATCAAATTCAAAATGATGTGGACAAACTGGAGAAATGATCTGAAGTAAATAGGATGAAATGCAATAAGGACAAATAAAAAGTACTCGGTTTAGGAAGGAACAATCGGTTGCACACATACAAAATGGGAAATGACTGCCAAGGAAGAAGTAGTGTGGAAAGGGATTCTGGGGTCATAGTGGATCACAAGTTAAATATCAGAAGTGCAGATTAGGCCTCAGCTGGAGTATCGTGTCCAGTTCTGGGCGCCACATTTCAGGAAAGAAGTGGACAAGTCCAGAGAACAGCAACAAAAATGATGGAAGATCTAGAAAATGACAATGAAGAAAGATTGAAAAAATTGGTTTTCTTTAGTCTGGAGAAGAGAAGACTGAGAGGGGACATACGTTTTCAAGTACATAAGAGGCTGTTACAAGAAGGAGGGAGAAAAATTGTTCTGTTTAATCTCTGAAGATAGGACAAGAAGGAAAAGCTTAAATTACAACAAGGGCAGTTTAGGTTGGACATCAGGAAAAACTTCCTAACTGTTAAGCACTGGAGAAAACTATGTAGGGAGGTTGTGGAATCTCAGTCACTGGAGGTTTTTAAGAACAGGATAGACAAACACGTCAGGTATGGTTTAGATAATATTTAGTCCTGCCATGAGGCAGGGTACTGTACTAGAAGACCTCTGAAGGTCCCTTCCAGTCCTACGATTCTATGATAAAACCCTCATTGTCTATTCCCTGTGAATGCAAGGATGAAGATGAAGCTGATCAGCTGCAGGTTTCAGATGCTGGAGAACTTAGTCAGTTTCTGTCCATCTTTTCGGGGATGATGTGAAAAAATAAGATAATTTTGTTAATTTATTTGTGTGTGTATACACATATATACATGTAAATAATATAATATGCATGTAAATTAGGTGCATCCATAGGGCTCCTGCCAAGTGGGCAGTGTAGCTTTAAGAACATGAATAGCCACATGGGGTCAGACCAACAGTCAGTCTAGCACATCCTGTCTTCTGATAATGGCCAGATGCCAGATGTTTCTGAGGAATTAACAGAACCATGAAAATCTCGAGGTCTATCTTGTCACCCAGCTGTTGCTTCTGGCAATCAGAAGTCTAGGGACACTTGGAGCAGGGGGTTGCACCCAACTATCTTGGCTAAAAGCCATGGATTGACCTATCCTCCATGAATTTATCTAATTCTTTTTTGAACCCAGTTATACTTTTGGCCTTCATAACATCCCCTGGCAGTGAGTTCCACAGGTTGACTGGGGATTATGTGATGAAGTAGTGCCTTATGTTTGTTATAAACCTGTTGCCTACTAATTCCATTGGATGAACGCTGGTTCTTGTGTTATGTGAAGGGACAAGATGCATGTAGAGACAGTCATATACATTAGCTCATTTTCAGTGATGCTAAATTAATCATTGAATTAAATAAGAATGTTTTACCAACTTGCAAAAAATGATCAATGAAGTTGTCTTTCTCCATATATACCCAGACAGGACCAAATTATGTCAAGGCCTTAAGGAGGTGTTTTTGGATGAGAGGATAAGAAAATATAATTGAGGTTAGTACATCCATTGCGTTGCCAGTCATCTTTTACATTGGTGTGTCTATGTAATCCCTCTGCATGCTGACCTGCTTGGGGAGAGATTGTGAAAGTTGAGAAATGCTACAGTTAGTCTGTATTGTATAATAGTTTAGCGTGCTGGGAGGTTCAGATGTTAAACATGTGGATGATATGTTCATTTATTTCTAATGCCAAACTCAAGAAATATTAGTTTCTCACTATGATGAAGCTCGTTTTGGTCAATATGGTATCCATTTTATGTTTGTTTAGAAATTGCTTGTAAGATTAAAATTCAACCATATTCAGAAGATGCTGCTAATGTACTTTTAGTATTTATCTAGAAAAGCTGCTTGTTTAAAGTGTGAGAATGAATGACTTGAATATTTACAAGCATTTCCCTGTGAGTTAAAAAGGAGGGATAGATAGCAGGATTGCTTCAAGGAAAAAAAATCTATTTGAAAATTATTTTTTATAAGAAAACATGTCACTTATACGTTTTCCAATTTCTTTGCTATTTGGCTGTCCTACATTATTTAGAACATAAAAAGTATTAATTTTAAAAGTGATCTCTAGAGAGAGCCAACTATCCTTTCTAATAAACCATTGGAAGTACAGTGTGCCTAGCAGGAGTTTTTGCAGATAATATTTCTGATTTCATTAAAATGATTGCTGAGTTCAGGTAGCATTCATACAGACACTTGCACTATTATGTAGACATAAAAATCTTGCTTCAAGTTGAAGGATTTAGACTTCATTAACAAATCAACAGACATGGCTGTTTATACCATGTCTAATACCTTTACTCATGTTGAATAGCACCTTACTCTTTTTTAGCATTGTGTTTTATGGAGTAAGGTATTATTTGCCATGGGTAAAGAGATCAGAATCTGGTCCTTAAAGAGGTACTGTTAGCATAAGAGTATTTGTAAGACCTTTTCCTTTGTTTTGTTACTAATACCAGTTCAGAAAATGTTTCTCTTTCCCATCAAAAAAGTCCCAGTGTTGACTTTTTCCTACCTTGAAATGTGTTTTTCTTCCCCACAAATATTTATTAAAATTGACTCAGCTTGCATATATGTCCTGATATTTGCCTATTCTTGGGTACTACAGTCATGGTCATGTGCTGCTCTAAAATCCTAGAGCATATGTACTCTGTCATTTTTCTCTTCCTTTTAGATTGTTAATGGAAAAAATTGAATAGTTGCTGTGTTTGATAGATTAATATTATATTTAGAGTGTATGGGAAATATTAGCTGTCCTGTGGAAAATGTCTTCGGAAAAGACCCTTGAGGAAAACTCATGTTTTTTCATCATGGAGTTCACCCACAAAGCATTTGCTTAGGAAATTTGATGCCATCCTCCACCCTAGAATAAGTAGCAGGTGCTAACCCCAGCCATTGTGGATCCATCTAGATTTCTGTGAATATTGGACAATCCACTGGATGCTCTGTGCCGGCACACCAGCATTTCTTTGAAATTCTGTTTCAGGGCCTCACCTGCAACTCTCTTTAAAGGAGGGTTCACCAGTGTGTAGGAGGCACTGTCCAAATATTAATGCAGCCTTAGTCCTTCCTAAATGACTCTCTGCCTCAGTTTAGGACTAGTGGGCTCTGGGTTCCCTGTGCTCCTTGGACTGATGGCAGGTGTCAGCCTTTAGCTTGTTGGCTGCTGGAGTTGTATTGGACTCTTAATGCACATTGTTGCTGCCTAGTTGCTGTGTGAATAAATTAATCTTTACAACCTATGATTTCTAGGGCTTGTAGAATTAAAAAGAATCTGAAACTATTCTCTCTCAAAAAGAAACATACTGCATCAGGGAAAAGGAATACTGTTAAATTAAAAGTTGTGCTAGGAATTGGGTAAAAAGGAGAAGATAGTTACTAAATAAACCCCACTATGATCATAAGACCTCCCTGACTTAAAATATACCTTCATGTAACTGAATATAAGCAAGTGGTGAGGCTGGCAAACTCTCCTCTTCCTCTAGATATGGAGTCTGCGGGGGCTCTCCCTGTTGAGATGGGTTAGTGGCTGGTGATTGCTTGGCTTCTCTCTCCACCCAAAGTCTTCTGCAACCAATCTGTTTCAACAGTAGCTACCTGGTAGGGACACTCCCAGCTGGGAGATAGAGGAGAATGAGCTGCATGTTGCCTGTGAAGAAGCCCAGCTGGCTCTGTGGAAGATGAGAGTACTGGAGTATTTGTTTACACAATCAGTGCAGGGATGGAATTTGCTAACCAGGCCATCTCTTAGCTCTGCAGCTGATAAAAGATTTTAAGGCAGTCTCAGATTTCAAGCCCTTGCCAGGTTATGAGAGGCATATGCTGTTACTCTCTGCTTCTTTTGCAACCAACACAAGACTAGATTTTAAAATTATTTTATCTATCTGATGGCAGATTGTTCAGGGGTGGTGGAAAATTGGTGTTCCAATGGCAAGCTTAGTACCATCAGCAAGCTTAGTACCATCTGTTTCTCTTGTCCAGCATAAGTTGGACTTCAGATGTTACATTTTCCCTTGCAGTTTCAGAGCAGAATCAGGGAAATGTATACATCTTTTCTTGGCACAGATAATGCGGCTTCCTTCCTTTATGCAAAACTGAACCTTGAACTGCGTCTTGAAACATCCCTGCATCCCTTGCAGTGGATGGTTCTGTAGCTTTTGAGTTAATGCAGAGCCTAGTGTATTGTTGGTACTGTGAAACAACAAATAATCATGTTTTGGAGAAGAATCAGGAATTTAGGTTTGATATCAGAATTTTTAGTTCTAATCTGAGATAATTTACTATTGTAATTAATAAATATTATTTCTGGGTATATATGTTGTATCCAAATCATTCTGATCCTGCAGTGGCCTGCTATGGGTTCTGCACACCTACGGGTGGGGGCAAGGTAGCTTTATGCTCTGTATCCATTGGCTACTCTGAGTTTTATTGGTTTGAGCTATTGTTGGCTGGGAGTTTTCTGGAACACAGTGTTCTCTTGCCCCTTCTTGTCTTGACCTGTCGCCTATGCTACGAGGGGCTAATTACCAGCTGAGGATACCCCCAGCATGGGGGAATCATCAGGTGCCCATTTAGCTGGGAAAAGCACAAAAGGAGGGGTCTAAGCAAGGAGCAGGATTGATCTCTAGTATGTTATGGATTTGCACTGGAACACTCTTCCTCATAATGCTCCAGTTGTCAGACTTTTGGTACTAATCTTGATCAATTTTTTCTTGCCCTATCTTGTCCTCCTCATTACCATATACAGCTTTGCTGTCTTATATCAGATTTGGGTGCATTCGTGGTGGTGGTGTTGTTTGAGAATATACACTTTTTTATGTAAGTAGAATTTTTATGCTCCTTCAGTTTTCAAGCTTAATCTTCATTATGATTTTTCAGCATGTATGCTTCAGGATTGGGAGATGCATGCTTTGCCTTTTTTCAAGAAATGTGGCTTTGAATTAACATGTTTTCATGTAGTTCAGTTGGCATAAGGGCCCTGATTCTGCAACTAGTTTGGCCTGGGAGGGGCCCCTAGAGTCATAATTTCTAACCAATTTAAGCACATGCCAAGGCATGAAGTAACAAATATTTATAAGATCAGATGTTTATTTGTGCAATCATTATCTTAGCAAACTGGGACTCTAGTCCATTTCACAATCAGTAGAGGCAAGAGGGAACATTTAGAGGTAGCAGTCTTCCAAACTTGAAGATTCTAACATACCTGGAACTTTTATTTAGGATGAGTACCACTCCACACCCTTTCCCAGCAGCAATAATGCTTCCTAACTTTTCAACTTGTTTGCTGTCTTGTTGTTTATAAAATCTAGTTTTTATTACATATTCAGTAATTAAGAACAGCAGGACTGTGCTGCTCTGAACAAGACTCTTTTCATCTGATTGGTTTGGAATGGTAGGCAAAACCATGTCTACTTAGTATTTAGCTTCGTAAGGGGGCTTCAAAGGTATAAAGTTTCCCTACGTGGGAGTCTATTTCAGTGTGAGTGGCAGACTGAGGTTGGGCCTCAGAAGGCAAGATGCTTGTCTCAGTCAGCCAAAATCCTGGGTAATAGCATGTTGAGGATATTCTACTGGCAAATGGTATTACAGTGAGGGAAGAGATATTTGAGTTCTCTTTCCCCAGTTTGGATTGGCCTCATCTACTGCCTTCCTTCCTACATCCTGTGTTAGGGAATCAGGCACTGGGTTTCAGAGCCACTTCATCCTGCATGAAGGTGCCTGAATAGCAGCTCTTGTAAACAGTGTCTCTTGCACATCTAGGCATGCAATGAACATAACCTTTACTTGTTGTGTTTTTGGGTAGTTGCTACAAAAGTCAACAACCTCAGTCTGAATTTGTTGATCTTATGGATATGTTGCCAAGCTTGTCTGCTCAACTGGACATCTTTGGAGGGCAGAAGCTGTTTTACTGGGATTTTTTTGCCTGTTGAGAAAATGAGGAGTGGATGGAGGAAGGAAAAGTGCTGCTGTTCTGATTGGGTTTTGTTTGTAATTTTTTTGAGCGGTATTTTAATTTTTATCAAGGACACCTCAATGCTTTGGAGGAGCATATTTTGGCATATGTAGCTTAAATCGAATAATAAATTCAACAAAACAAATTGCAGGTATAAATTTGTTAATTTGACACAATTTGGAACCATAAATAGAGAATTTATACATGAAAACTTTAAATACAATGTTTCAGAGACTCTCTTGTCCAAGTTCTGTTTATACAGCAGTTCTCTTATGGTTGAGACTTGTTTACTTATGTTCTAATACAGAATATGGCCTGTTTATAAATATGTATGCTAGCTTTAAAGTAGAAGAATGTTTTTATTCCTCTTGTATACTTGCATAGTAACTCTTTTGTTTTGGATTAAAAGTAGAACTCAAACTGTCTGTACTGCAGAAAGAGAGCAATTTTCTGTTTAGTAATTGCATACAGTAAAATTTTGTAGCAAATGGGGTTTTCAATAGACAAATGGTATTAAATGGTTCTAATGAGTGTATTCATTCTGGCTGAAAATAGAATATTGAAACTGATTCAAGTTTCTGTGCTTGAAATGATGCTGTACATTATCTATGTAAACTAATGCAAAAATTCTCTGCAGAGCACTTTTTTTTCAGCAGGATTGCTCAAAATAGTTTCAGATTTATGCTATATATCCTATTAAATCCACTGTTGGAAAAAGGATATTGTCTTTACCAGAATTCAGTTTTAAATGCCTCAAAAATGTAATCACTGTAAAGATCAATACATACAGTAGTTAGTCTATAGCTCCCAAAATGTAAAGGAAGTGGAGTTTCAGTACTTTAATGAATTATTGAATGGTACTTGGAGAGGCAGACTTAAATAAATTAAAAATATTTGGCCTTTTTTCATACGCTTTTGTTAACTGAGTAAGACACTGAGTAAACCATCCGTAGGCTGGGAGGAAAAGACCGTTTGCATAGAAGTCACTTACCAGGCAAAATGTGCCCCAGAGTAATTTGGAGCAATAGTATAATAAATGCATGGACTTTCAGAGCTACATACAAACTGCCTGCAAAATGAATAATAAATGTATAATAAATTATTCATAACAGCCAAAAGGTATAATTATTCAGTGAAGTGAAAACTAAGAAAATTAGTTCCTTATTAATATTTGTTTATGGTGATGATTATTTTTATTTATTAATTTTTCTGCAAGATTTTAATCCTAAAATCTTTGGGGCCAGTTTGTACAGAGCATGTTCATAACTTACATGTATTCCTCCTCCATGTTGTTGACTACAAAAACATGAAAGACCTATAAAATAGATATTCAACATTTTTGAACAAATTACATATTTTATTTCACTAGTACCCTGTTTAATCTTACATTTTCAAATAGCCACCTCATTTATCTCAAGTAGGTGGAGAATAAAGACTTTCCACATTCTGTCACATGCTGTAATGCGTAAGAGAACTGTAGAAAAGCAATAGGTGCAAAGGTTGATGTAAGTGAGGAACGCCAAACTGCAATGTATAAAATGTTAGCATAGTATAGGGAAAATAAAAAATCCTTTGCATAAAAAGGGAACAACAAGTAGCACAATATAGCTTTAAGTTTTGAACCTATAAATACATATGCAGGTGAATAACTGACATGAATAGTCCTATTGAATAACATTAATCACATGTCTAAGTGCTTGCATGTTGTGCCCTATATTATCCACATACCAAAAAAGTACATAATTTACTGTAGCAATTTCTCTACTGCATGTCAGGATCCTGGGTGAAGGTGGGCAGGACTAGTGGCAGGAGGTTGGTAGGCAGTTCAGAGTCAACATCAGGGTCAGTTGGAGCTGGAGACAGGTTGGCGATCAGGCTGATGGTCAGTACTGTGTATGAAGGTCTATGTGGGTATTGTGGCATTCAGGTGGGACTCAAGGTCCAAGTCAGAGCTGAGGTCAATACTGGGAGGTCAGGAACAGAGAATGCACAGTGGTTGTGGCAGCTAGCTAATGATCTGCCTTATTGCCTGGACGCTTCTTGGAATAGCCATTGGGGTTATATAGAGGGGGAATCAATCAGATGCCATGTGGCTGCTGCTTGTTGAACTCCTTGAGGTGGGACTTCCTGTGGTCTGTGTCCACAGTGAGTTGTGGGTAGGGGAGCACAAGCTGGTTCCAGCTGCTGCTGGGTGGCAGTAAGAAGGTTTTTGTTGCCTGGCAACTCTGCAAGCCTCAGTAGTCACTAGGATGCCAACCTGAAAAGCAGAAATTAATTGACAATATTCAGGGTTTTGTCTTAACTTTTTATGAACAGAATGTCAAACACAAGCAAGGCCATTAAACTCGGAGGACATATTGAACAAGAAAACATTCTACAAATACGTTAGAAGCAAGAGGAAGACCAAGGACAAAGTAGGCCCATTACTCAATGAAGGGGGAAAGACAATAACAGAAAATGTGGAAATGGCAGAGGTGCTTAATGACTTCTTTGGTTTGGTTTTCACCAAGAAGGATGGTGGCAATTGGACGTCTAATATAGTAAATGCCAGTAACAATGAGGTAGGATCAGAGTCTAAAATAGGGAAAGAAGAAGTCAAAAATTACTTAAAGAAGTTAGATGTCTTCAAATCACCAGGGTCTGATGAAATGCATCCTAGAATACCCAAGGAGCTGTCTGAGGAGATATCTGAGCCATTAGCAATTATCTTTGAAAAGTCATGGAAGATGGGAGACATTCCAGAAGACTAGAAAAGGGCAAATGTAGTGCCCATCTATAAAAAGGAAAATAAGGACAACCTGGGGAATTACAGACCAGTCAGCTTAACTTGTGTACCCGGAAAGATAATGGATCAAATAATTAAGAAATCAATTTGCAAACATCTAGAAGGTAATAAGGTGATAAGTAACAGTCAGCATGGATTTGTCAAGAGCAAATCGTGTCAAACCAACCTAGGGTGACCAGATGAAACAAAATATCGGGATACATGGGGGAAGCAAAAAAACAAAAACAAAACCACACACAAAAAAAGGACCGGAGCAGCCAAAGCCGCAATATCGGGACAAATGGTGTCCCGACCGATGCAGGACAAAGACCTAAAAATCTGACAGTAAAATCAGGACATCTGGTCACCCTAAACCAACCTGATAGCTTTCTTTGACAGGGTAACAAGCTTTATGGATAGGGGGTAAGTGATAGGTGTGGTATATCTTGACTTAATAAAGCTTTTCATACTGTCTCGCATGACCGTCTCATAAACAAACTAGGGAAATACAACCTAGATGGAGCTACTATCAGGTGAGTGGAAAACTGGTTCGGAAATGTTCCCAGAGAATAGTTATCAGTGATTCACAGTCAAGCTAGAAGGGTATGTTAAGTGAGGTGTCTTCATCAATGATTTAGATAGTGGCATGGAGAGTACGCTTTTATAAAGTTTGCGGACGATACCAAGCTGGGAGGGGTTTCAAGTGCTTTGGAGGATAGGATTAAAATTCAAAATGATCTGGATAAACAGGAGAAATGGTCTGAAGTAAATAGGATGAAATTCAATAAGGATAAATGCAAAGTACTCCACTTAGGAAAGAACAATCAGTTGCACACATACAAAATGGGAAATGACTGCCTAGGAAGGAGTACTGCAGAAAGGGATCTGGGGGTCATAGTGGATCACAAACTAAATCTGAGTCAACAGTGTAACACTGTTGCAACAAAAGCAAACATCGTTCTGGGATGTATTAGCAGGAGTGTCGTAAGCAAGACACAAGAAGTAATTCTTCCGCTCTACTCCACGCTGATTAGGCCTTAGCTGGAGTACTGTGTCCAGTTCTGGGCGCCACATTTCAGGAAAGATGTAGACAAATTGGAGAAAGTCTGGAGAAGAGCAACAGAAATGATTAAAGGTCTAGAAAACACGACCTATGAGGGATGATTGAAAAAATTGGGTTTGTTTAGTCTGGAGAAGAGAAGACTGAGAGCGGACATAACAGTTTTCAAGTACATAAAAGGTTGTTACAAGGAGGAGGGAGAAAAATTGGTATCCTTAAGATAGGACAAGAAGTAATGGGCTTAAATTGAAGCAAAGGCAGTTTAGGTTGGACATTAGGAAAAACTTCCTAACTGTCAGAATAGCTAAGTGCTGGAATAAATTGCCTATTGAGGTTGTGGAATCTCCATCATTGGGGATTTTTAAGAGCAGGTTGGACAAACGCCTGTCAGGGATGGTCTAGATAATACTTAGTCCTGTCTTGAGTGCAGGGGACTGGACTAGATGACCCCTCGAGGACCCTTCCAGTTCTGTGATTCTGTGAAGTCCTGGGTAGGACTGAGTTCTGTTCCAAGTTATGTCTGAGCAACTCTAGCTGACTTCACTGGTTTGAGACTTGCTAAGCCTTACGCTACCCAACAAGAGGTATAAAGAAATATTTCATCTTCATCAATATTTCATTTTCACTGTTCTTTTATTAAACATGGGCCGAAAACAAGGCCACCATGTATTAGGAAATAATATTTAAAATTAATTTCAGACATTTGAATCTACAGTTTCCCAGCATGCTTTCGAGTCCTGGCAGTAAGCATGGGCTGTGAAATCTTTTCACATTTTCAAGTATGACTGAAAGCTAGAACTTTCTTTTAAATACGTGTCTCTACAAACCCAAGTTTTCCTTTTCTTTGTGTTTGTTTTCTTCTATTTGGATATAGCGTTCATCTGTATTTCATAAAAAATGTGCAGCATGCTGTACTAGCTGAGATAAATCAAGTTATACATATCATAAGCATATGTATCCATTTATCATAACCAATTTTGATTATCCCTTTCATTGGTCCTTTTGCAAATCAGGCCACTTCACTTTCCTCTTTAGAATCAATATAGTCATCTCCAGTATCTAATTTATATGTAATATAAATAATATTCTTCCTTACACTACACAAGTCCTCTGAATCCATCCTAGGATTTTGGACTAATGCCCATCACTGCACTATCTTGAATTCTGTAAAACATAAATACACCAGTGCCTTTTCCTTTCCCTTCACCTCCATTAGCTTCCTAAATTGGTTAGTCTCTAAGGTGCCACAAGTACTCCTTTTCTTCTTCTTCCTCTGGTGGTTCTTAATTTTTTTGTGCACCAGAAAGCAAAAAGATTTAGAAGCTTAGCCTTTAATTATTATGTAATGTGTAATAACACAGTTATTGCTGCAAAATGCCACAGTTGTATGTTCATATTTGAGAATATTGAGTGATTATATATGTAATTACTCCAGATTGTCATTAACTAATTTGATCAGTATCACTCATAGTTGTATGTCTGACTTGCCATAAGTCACTTGTATAAATCAGTTGGATGAAGTTGCTATATCTGTTGGTCCATTATCATTTCAGATGCATAAAAAAAATTGTAAAGAATTTCCCTCTACAAAAATGCTTGTTTGTGAGATTTCAAAAATGTGTCTGAAACAAAGCAACTCATTGAAAATTTAGATTTTTCAACAACAAAAAACCCCAGATCTTACAACAGCTTTGATTAAGATTTTGAGATGGGATTTTGGATTGGTCAGTATTGGTTGTCTCAGCCAACCCGGAAATGAAAATCACGTAAGAGTAGCAGAGCTAATTTCAAGTCACATCCTCTGGAAATGACTCTGTGCCCAGCTTTCTGCAGAAATAGCAGAAAGAGGGTAGAAGGATAACAGAAAGAAGATTTTGAAATTTTCTGTCCCCTCTCTCAAATGCTGCCTCAGTGCCCGGCCTGGAGGTCACTGAAACTACTTGTTGGAACAGAAATCCATCACCAAATGTATTAGATGGGGAAGAAGACTCCTGTTATTTCCCTAACTGAAGAAAACATAAGTTAAGATTGAACAGGGATTGCATGGTGTTAGAAACCCATTTGGCTTGGTGGGGGATCTGGGCCTGGTCTACACTACGAGTTTGTCTGATTTAGCAGAGTTAAATTCGAATTAACCCTGCACCCGTCCACATAATGAAGCCATTTTTTCGACATAAAGGGCTCTTAAAGTAAATTTCTGTACTCCTCCCCAACGAGGGGATTAGCGCTAAAATCGACATTGCCGTTTCGAATTAGGGTTAGTGTGGACGTAATTAGAAGATATTGGCCTCCCGGAGCTATCCCACAGTGCACCATTGTGACCGCTCTGGACAGCACTTTGAACTCGGATGCACTGGCCAGGTGTACAGGAAAAGCCCCAGGAACTTTTGAATCTCATTTCCTGTTTGGCCAGGTGAGCTCATCAGCACAGGTGACCATGCAGTCCCAGAATCGAAAAAGAGCTCCAGCATGGACTGAACGGGAAGTACTGGATCTGATCGCTGTATGGGGAGAGGAATCCATGCTATCAGAACTATGTTCCAAAAGACGAAATGCCAAAACATTTCAAAAAATCTCCGAGGCCATGAGGGACAGAGGATACATCAAGGACGCAACACAGTGCCGCATGAAACTTAAGGAGCTCAGACAAGCGTACCAGAAAACCAAAGAATCAAACGGATGCTCTGGGACAGAGCCCCAGACATGCCGCTTCTACGCTGAGCTGCATGCAATTCTAGGGGGGGCTGCCACTACTACCCCACCCCAGTCCGTGGACTCCGAGGATGGGGTACTCGCCACCATGGCTGAGGATTTTGCAGATGGGGAAGATTGAGGAGGAGGAGGACTAGCTTGGGGAGAGCACACAGCACACCGTTCTCCCCGACAGCCAGGATCTTTTTATCACCCTGACTGAAATACCCTCCCAACCCAACGGAGCCAGAGAAGGGACCTCTGGTGAGTGTACCTTTTTTAAAATATAATATGTGTCATAAAAGCAAGCGTTTTTTTTAATGATTAAGTAGCCCTGAGGACTTGGGATGCATTTGTGGCCAGTACTGCTACTGGAAAAGTCTGTTAACGTGTCTGGGGATGGAGCAGAAATCCTCCAGGGACATCTCCATGAAGCTCTCCTGGAGGTACTCTAAAAGCCTTTGCAGAAGGTTTCTGGGGAGAGCAGCCTTATTCCGTCCTCCATGGTAGGACACTTTACCACGCCATGCTAGTAGCAAGTAATCTGGTATCGTTGCATGACAAAGCCTGGCAGCGTATGGTCCTGGTGTTTGCTGGCATTCAAGCAACATCCGTTCTTTATCTCTCTGTGTTATCCTCAGGAGAGTGATATCGTTCATGGTAACCTGGTTGAAATAGGGGAATTTGATTAAGGCAACATTCAGAGGTGGCTGTTCCTACTGAGCTGTTTGCCTGTGGCTTAAAATAAATCCTCCCTGCAGTTAGCCACGCAGTGTGGGGGGGGGCATTGGCGCTGAGCTGTCGCGTTTGGCTAGCAGGGATCTTCCCGCAGTTAGCCACGCGGTGGTGGGAGGGGTAAAGCGATCATCCCAGAGAATTGGATGGGGGGAGGGGGTTAGTTTGGTTTCTGCTGCTGCACGTTAACAGGAAAACTGCAGCAGTAAATGGCCAACTCAACGGGCTTTGCTTGGTATGGGAAAGGAGGGGGCTGCTGTTATGAAGGTTGCAGAAGCCAAAAGACTATGGCTTACCATGGCCGCCTGCAAGCCGAATTCTGTTGCCCAGCCCTGCATGTGTGATCTCTAACACCAAAGCTGCAGGCACTCAATATAAGATGCAAAATGCGACCTTGTACCAAAATCACATGTGCTATGTAATGTGAATAGTGTTGTTCACCGTGAAAGAGTATAGCCATTGTTCTGTAAAATGTATCTTTTTAAATACTTCACTCCCTTTTTTTTCTCCAGCAGCTGCAAATGTTTCAAGCCTCCCTCCTCCGTCCCAAAGGCTATCTCAGATAAGGCGGCGAAAAAAATGCATGCACGATGAAATGTTCTTTGAGCTCATGCAGTCATCCGGCACTGACAGAGCTGTGTGGAGGGACACAATAGCAGAGTACAGGACGGTGGCCGATGAACGTGAGGCGAGGTGGCAGCAGGAAGATCAGAGGAGGCATGAGGAAACGCTGGGAATACTGCGGGATCAAACGGACATGCTCCGGCGTCTGGTGGAGGTTCATGAACGGCAGCAGGATCACAAACTGCCGCTGCAGCCCTTGCTTAACCGCCCTCGCTCCTCCCCAAGTCCCATAGCCTCCTCACCCAGATCTCCAAAAACGTGGGGGGGAGGCTCCGGGCACCCAACCACTCCACCCCAGTGGACAGCCCAAGCAACAGAAGGCTGGCATGAAAACCATGAAACTGGTTTTCAAAGCTTCTCTGATGCGCACCGCTTCCTGTTGTGCTCTTCTAACTGCACTGGTGTCTGGCTGCGCGTATTCAGCGGCCAGGCGATTTGCATCAACCTCCCACCCCACCATAAACGTCTCCCTCTTACTCTCACAGAGATTGTAGAGCACACAACAAGCAGCAATAACAATGGGAATATTGGTTTCGCTGAGTTCTGAGCGAGTCAGTAAACTGCGCCAGTGACCCTTTAAACGTCCAAATGCACACTCTACCACCATTCTGCGCTTGCTCAGCCTATAGTTGAACAGCTCCTGACTACTGTCCCGGGTGCCTGTGTACGGCTTCATGAGCCAGGGCATTAAGGGGTAGGCTGGGTCCCCAAGGATAACTATAGGCATTTCAACATCCCCAACAGTTATTTTCTGGTCTGGGAAGTAAATCCCTTCCTGCAGCCGTTTAAACAGACCAGAGTTCCTGAAGATGCGAGCATCATGAACCTTTCCCAACCATCCGTCTTTGATGTTGTTGAAACGTCCCTTGTGATTCACCAGTGCTTGCAGCACCATTGAAAATTACCCCTTGTGGTTTATGTACTGGCTGCCCTGGTGGTCCGGTCCCGAGATAGGGATATGGGTTCCGTCTATAGCCCCACCATAGTTAGGGATTCCCATTGCAGCAAAGCTATCTAGTATGACCTGCACATTTCCCAGAGTCACTACCTTTGATAGCAGCAGCTCAGTGATTGCGTTGGCTACTTGCATCACAGCAACCCCCACAGTAGATTTGCCCACTCCAAATTGATTACCAACTGACCGGTAGCTGTCTGGCATTGCAAGCTTCCACAGAGCTATTGCCACTCGCTTGTGAACTGTGAGGGCTGCTCTCATCTTGGTATTCTTGTGCTTCAGGGCAGGGGAAAGCAAGTCACAAAGTTCCATGAACGTGCCCTTACGCATGCGAAAGTTTTGCAGCCACTGGGAATCATCCCAGACCCGCAACACTATGCGGTCCCACCACTTTGTGCTTGTTTCCCGGGCCCAGAATCGGTGTTCCACCACATGAGCCTGCCCGTTAACACCATGATCTCCAAATTGCGGGGGAATGTGGTTTTAGAGAAAAGTGTGTTCATGTCCCCATCACCGCGCTGCTGTCGCCTCCTCGCCTGGTTTTTCAGGTGCTGGTTCTGCATACTCTGCACGATAATGCGTGAGGTGTTTACAATGGTCATAACTGCTGTGGTGAGCTGAATGGGCTCCATGCTTGCTGTGCTGTGGCGTCTGCTCCTGCTCGGGCAATCCAGGGAAAAGGGCGCTAAATGATTGAGGGGCAACTGACAACATGGCTTACAGGGTTGGCTTACAGGGAATTAAAATCAACAAAGGGGGTGGCTTTGTGAGAAACTGAATGGCCCCCTCAAGGATAACACTCCAAAACCTCAAGGATAGAACTCAAAACTGGGTTTAGCAGGCCATTGATTTCACAGAGGGAGGGAGGAGAAAATGAATACAAAACAAATCTGGTCTATTTCTTGTTTTGATCCACTTCATCTGTCTTTATACATCTTGCTGGCAGCAGACTGTGCAGTATGACCGCTAGCCATCGTCATCTCCTGGGTGCTCAGCAGAAGACAGTGCAGTATGACTGCTGGCCATCATCTTTTGCTGGCTGCAGATTAAAAGACAGTGCACTGCCGGTAGGGCTGAATCGTCATGAGATGAAACTTAAAAGGGAAATGACCTGGCTGAGTCACTCCCATGTTTGCCCAGGCGCCCCGACCTCACTGAGGTCGGTTAAAAGAGCACTCTGGACTATGTCGACGACGGCTACCAGTCATACTGCACTGTCTGCTGCCAAAAGGCAATAAACTGTTGCTGTGTAGCAATGCAGTACCACGTCTGCCAACACCCAGAAGACATACGGTGACGGTTAGCTGAGCGGGCTCCATGCTTGCCATGGTATGGCGTCTGCACAGGTAACTCAAGAAAAAAGGTGCAAAATGATTGTCTGCCCTTGCCTTCATGGAGGGAGGGAGGGAAGGGGGGCCTGATGATATGTACCCAGAACCACCTGCGACAATGTTTTAGCCCCATCAGGCACTGGGATTTCAACCCAGAATTCAAATGGGCGGCGGAGACTGCGGGAACTGTGGGATAGCTACCTATAGTGCAACGCTCCGGAAGTCAACGGTTGCCTCGGTGCTGTGGACACACTCTGCTGACTACATGCACTTAGAGCATTTGTGTGGGGACACACACAATCGACTGTATAAAAACGCTTTCTACAAAACCGACTTCTATAAATTCGACCTAATTTCGTAGTGTAGACAAGGCCCAGGTCACAAAAGCATCCAAGATTCCACATAATTAGATTTACTTGTACTTTGTTTATGTTGAAGCTGACTTAGAGTTGGTCTACTGGTTCTCAATCAATAATTAACAATAATGGCCATTATGGACTTATCCTTGAATTTCCTTCCTTTGTGCTGTATAGCAGAAAATTCTATTATGAAGTTATATATCTCCCTGTGTGGTTAGTGTGGGATCTGATGTAGATCCCTGTGATGCTTCTGGAGTTGGAAGCAAAGCATATGGAATTCTGGTCATTTTCATTCCCACACTAACCTTATCTCTCTCTTTGTTCATTTGTATTTGAGTCTGTGTATGTCACTATTAGAATTACATATATGATTTTCTCTGTGGTATTCTGTCCTTCCCTGTTTTCCCTTCACAAACCAAATTGGCCTTCGAGGACTCCTGTTAGACTTAAGAATTAAATTTGTAATGCAAAAAAATGCAAAATAATTTCATGCTAGATGTGAAATTTGGAAGCACATCTGTATGTAGAAGTAGTATCAGAAACTTGGGTCCATTAAATATTACTAAATCCTAAATTTTGGGGACTCAAATGATATGAAACTTGTTTGCACAAGTAAATTTGCCAAATTTCATGGCAGTATTTTCGGCAACTTCAGCCGGCCCAAAATATCACGTCTAAGTTGTATAAATACCTCAAAGGTTCACTGTGAGCAATTTGTCATTTTTCTTAATATTAATGGTATTAATATCAATGGTATTAATATCAATAATAACTGGTGCTGAGTACCACCAGCACTAGAAAGTTGATGAGTGAGAGATTTAGGATGATTCTGTGTCCGTGGCTATGGTTACATGGAATACTCCATTCTGAACTCCTTTACTTTTCAAGGACTGCCTTTCAGAAACAGTACAATAATACAAGACTCTTTCCTTATCTCTTGACCGTTAGTCGATGTGCTGTTTTTTCCTCCTTTTCACCATTTTACAGAATTCTAAGTTTTTGGTGAAAGTTCAGTTTCAGCAGCCTTTTGTGGATAATGCGCGCACGAGCACACACACACAGAGTTGGATTGTATTTAGCTGTATCTTTCCTAGTTTCTCTAACTCTTACTTTTGTTTTTGCATTTAACTCTGCAGTGTAATGAATCTTGTTCCCTTGTATTTCTTATATCAGTGTAGACGGACAGCCTCCTTGGGAAGTTATGGAGTCAATCTGGCATTTAAAATGACTGCTTAATGCTAGACATATGTATTTTTCTTGTCAAGGCTTTGGGGTTGTTTTTGTTTTGTTTTGTTTTTTTGCCAAGGGCGTTGTTTGTCATGCTGACTCTTTTGACAGATACACTTAAGAGTTCTATTGTGTATACCCAATATCAAACAGGCTCAGTGTGTTGAGGATAGTGTTGCATGATCGTACTTCTGTCAGTTTTTCTTGGTCTTTTGGCTAAGATCCACATAGTATCAGTTCAATATCAGATTTTATTATATATAATATTACATTACCAGGGAAGTGTATCCTCTATATTTGCAAGGGGGTGGACTCAATGATCGAATGGGTATTTTCCAATAAACTATTATGGTCTTTTGTGGCTCCTAAGAAGAGTTTTTAAAACATGAAAACCTAAAAATTGGGAAGCCAGGGTATACTGTTCTATGTGGGATATAGCTTCATGAAGAACTGTATTCTAAATTTCAGCCCTGTTCCAAAGTCCACTGAAACAAATGGGAGTTTTCCCATTGACTTCCTTGGTTTTGGATGAGACTGTTTTATGATGAAAAAGGGAATCCTCTTACACTTTATTTGAATTTCACATGTAATTTACATGTAATGTTAGAAATTTCACCTCTACCCAAATGTATATCTGTATGAATTAGGAATGTTCATTTAAGAACTCTGAGTGGAACAGACTCCAAGTTATACAGAAAGAATGAAACCAAGAAAACAGACATTACAAAAGTAAAAGGTAAACTAACTGAAGTTTAACTAAATTTGAAAGTTCATCTGTAAGTCTTAAATTCTTACTATGTTGCAGTCTGGTATCTTTCATTTGTTGACTTATTTTTCTTTCCCCTTCACTTTAACAAGTGATCACATGCGCACCAGCTAAATGTCTAATAAATCTCCAGGCAAAGCTGGGTTGTCTTGTGCGGGACTGACTTTAAAAATATTTGATGGAACATTGCTTCAGTCTCTGAATACTTGTCAGATTGGATTTATTACAGCTGCTCCCATTACAAAGATGTGCACTTTGGTCCTAAGGGATCTTTCTCTTTTGGTATATAGTCCTAGCTATTGTGGTGTCACAGTCAATCAATTATTCACTTTGACACTCTCAATGTGGCAGAACATTGTTAGAGTCACTTTTCAGAGTAACTTTACTTTCTTATTTTTTCTTGTATATAGAAATGTTTCTCTTGGAGCAGAGCCCATTTACATTTCAAAGTGGGTGGGTGCCTATTACACTGTAATAATTGGAAATGAAATCTCAAAGGCTTTTTGAAGAATCAGGCAGCGTATTTTGAAAGAAACGAATAAATCAAATGTCAGTCACTTTTTTAATAGGTGTAATATCTAGGTTACGTTTGTGGTATAGTAATACTATGAAAATATTTTAGTTCAACCAGCAGTTCAGTTTTATGTCAGAAATATGAAGTTGGTTTAGTAGAAGAAATAGAAAAATAGTGCCTATGAGCATATTGCTGTCAGATCTTCAAAATGGAAATGGTTGGTAAGCAGCATTATGTTGGAGGTGAGATGAAACTCTCCCTGTTAAACTTTTCTCTGGCTCACAGCCCAATTATATGTACACACAGATGGCTAAGTATATAAAAAATCATTGAGAGTTGGGTGAGGGGCGAGGTTGGAAGATCATCTAGAATAAATTATGTTAAGATCAAAAAATTTTCTTAAGGCGAACTTGGCCTTTGCTTATGAAGATTTCAGCATAACATTTAGGATGATTCTGTGTAAAATTACAGCTAGTATGCCATATTGTTTGAGTAATTATGATTGTAAAACAATTTTTTTTTTTTTACTTTCTATAACCAGTTCCAAAATCTCAGCTCAGACTGATATCAGCAGGAAACAGCAGTTTTAGTCAAATAGGTGGAGTTGCCCCTCACAGGTGATTTCTCAGTAGCAAGCAGAAGTGATTGTATTCTTTGTGTGCAGTTACTTAATTAGTGTTAAGTGACAAATATATACATTAAAATCTCCTCCTTCCACACACACTCAATGTAATTGTCTGTATGTGGAAAATATTTGCTCATTTCAGGGTGAAGGCAGTATACACTGTTTAAATTTAAAGCAACATTATTAACCCAAAAGACACATGGGAGCTTATTGATCTTTTGGTTTTTCTACACTGCCCCACAGTTGCTATTACAGAGATCCAT
Organism: Natator depressus; assembly: GCF_965152275.1. Lineage (NCBI taxonomy): Eukaryota > Metazoa > Chordata > Testudines > Cheloniidae > Natator > Natator depressus. The sequence continues at coordinate 85,498,720 of NC_134235.1, forward strand.
AGCAGTGCATACCAAAATGCTGCACTAACTTCCTCATGTGGACACTGTGGGTTCAAACTAAAAGGTTCCTAGTTCTCATAAATGTAATCTTGTTTAAAGAGGATTACCTTAATGCAAACTAGGAAACTTCTAGTTTGCGCCCGCAGCATTCATAGAGGGGAGTTACAACACAGCACTTTGGTGCACGCTTCTATTCCCACCCCCGTAGTCCAAAGTGTGGGGCTGTGCAGACACAGCCTCTGTCTGAAAAAAATAAAAGAGCTGATTTCATTTCAGTGTATCTATTGCCACATTTCATATCTTAGGAAGTCTCAAAACAAAGAGTCTGGGCATGGTTCAGGGTCAAATATGAAGTAAGCACGTTTGTTATTATCAGTAATAAGAAGGATATGATATGAGACAAATGTTACATAAAATAGAGGCCTGTTTTACTTCCCCACCCCCACCACAAAATTCTTTTCTAAGCTTTTAGTCTTCAGAGTAAGGTCAAAACAGCAGAATCTTTTAGTGTTAGTGATCAGTGTTGGTTTTTAAGGTTCTTAAAAGTGGAACCATGCAGAGCTGGTCATTTCCCTTTATAGACTGGACTGACTTAGCACTGTGAGGTCGGTCAAATGTTCTTTGACTAATTTTCTTCTGTTCCCTGCCTTGGGGTAAAAAAACAAAAGTTGACTTCTTCCCAGCCCTTGTCAGGCATATCAGTGCTGACAAGCTTGAAAGCAATTACGATCATGACACACAGCACTGAACCTCCTCTGCTTCATGATCAACTGCGATGCATATTGACCCACTTTCCTTTTGGATGGCAAATCCCTCATTTCCTGCTCATAGTCAGATAAGTTAAAGTTTTGTTTCAATTAAACAAAAACCTCTCAGCTGAACTACTTGAGTCTCTTCTGGAACGAAGTGATTTTGATTACAAATGAATGAGTGTATGAGTATTTTTTTTCCTTTTGGATTTATAAAACCTTCTGTGGGTAACCATCCCAGAAATGAACCTCCCCCCCACAAAACACAAACAACAATACAATATAAATAATTGTTCATCTCAGCTTTACTAAATATTCATCAGCAAATATAATGATAAACCTAAACCCCTCCAGCCCTCAATGGTCCTCATCCCAGAATGCCCGGGGAAAAATACTGATTTCTACATCATGTACTCTTTGCCAGAGCAACTATGAGGCTATCAAGAAGCCACACAGAACCTAGTGCATCTGTGCTGCACACCTGGGTTTCAATGGTGGTTGCACTCCCTCTGTAAGGGGCACTGGTGTAAGAGCCACCAGCTCTTACAACTGCTTCCTACAACCTACCAACACTATCTCAAACTAGTATTGATTCAAAGTTAATGTTTTAATATGTTTGCATTTCTTTTTAAATTGAAGGAAATGCATTGTTGAGGCATTCAAATAATCTTAACTGTTCTGTAGTGATGCCATTCAATAACCATATGATTATAATTATGGCACTTCAGTATTTGTAGTCTGAGATTAGGTTAAACTATTTGCTGCCTTGATTTTTTTTTTATCCTTTTCCCCTAATAAAGTCACACCAGGGTAGGGTGGTTCTTAGTGCCTTAACTGTGTATTTCCATGCCTCAACATGTTTGGATTTCTTTAAATGTAATATTAACTTGGATAACACACACAACCCAGTAAATTCCCAACACACCTTGCTGATAAATTTGTTTCTCACCAGGCATTTACCCTTTTTTATTTGCAATACCCAGTTTCTAAGCATCTGTGGACCAATGAAACTGTTGCAGTCAAGTTACATATACCATACGTAGCTGCATAAAGCACAGTGAACATATTTTAAAACATCTCCACCTGCTGAACGGCTGAGGTTTCTCATATTCTCTGTCTGTGATATTTAATGTAGATAAAGTGCTTGGGATAGGAGGGCAAAGTTAAGGTTGTGTGGGCTGTTAAATGCTTGGGTAGGGGAAGTAGTTGTTAGTTTGTTCTGTTTAAAAGTATAACCTTAACTTGAAATTTTCTGGTTTTCATATGTTGGTTTATTTTTAAAATAACATTCTATTAAGGTTATTTCCCTTACAGGGATATTGTAAACTTAAGAATCACACCTCTGGCTGCAAGTATTTTACCTACTATTGTTTTAAAAATAATGCCATATTAAAATAATGCATTAAGACAAATATAATTGAAAGAGATTAGAGAAAATTTTGTTCAGTTTATTTTGTGCAATTAACAGCACTTTATATGTAGTCAGTCCTTTCGTTTGTGTGAGAGCTTGAACACCACAGTAGGGCACAGATAAAATCTTTTTTAAAAAATGATTGTAAAACCACAGAAACAGGCATTGAAAGTCAGGGAGAAGTGCTGTCGCCTAATTCTACTCTAAACTCATTTTTGTAATTTGCCAATTTTCAAGTTAACAATGACCTTCTAAATTTATTGAGAGATTTACAAGCTGAACTTCATGTAATGAAATTAATCAGGAATTTTCTTCTTTTCTTTTTCCTTGTGGATGGTTGAGAGAGCTAGGGACATTTTGCTTCAAAGAAACTTTATGATCCCCTGCTATGCATAGATGCACATTTTTCACTTAGAAAGCTTACTTTGTGCATCTCATGTGGTAACAGGAGGCATTAAAAACGGAAGCTCTGCTGTGCAATTAATCAAGAACTATGTAGGCATATAGGTTTTCTTTCTTGCAAAATGATTTTCAAGAATGTTGAAAAACTCCTGTTTTTGGAGTACTCCTGTTTTTGGAGTAACCAAACAACTCCTGTGTTTGGTTAGCAGGTTCAGCCAAAGATTTTTTGTTGGTAATACTAATGTCAGTCACTATTAGTTTATGCTTATTTATGTTTTATTTATTTTGGATTGGAGCTGGTGGAATGAGGTACATGGTGAACAAATGCATGTAATACAAGAGTACTGTATTCTGTGTATTAGTTAAATATAGAGCATCTTAGACAGTAGTATAGGTACTGACATCCCATTATTGTTAGTGTAATTCATTTATTTAGTGTCCCAAATTTTCACATTGCTTTATAAACATAGTAAGACACATTTTTTTATCCACAGCAACGTCCAGATAAAATGGCAAGATAAATTGTGCATACTGTGCTACTTTTATGATTTTAAATAATACATATTTTTCCCTTGTGATTTGTGTTTCTATTTGGGCCTTTTTAATTACAGAATTCAGATTTGAACCTTTAATTATTTTTGTATATTTTGGGAGTTTTGAAAAATTAGTATGATTAATAAACAATTTTTTCACTTATGGCTAATATTCTGATCTGAGAATTTGTGTGTCCTACTGTAGGTCCCTTGTAAGGGGATTATGAAAATGTATAGAGAATGCATTAAAATAATCCTATTCCTGTCATTTTGCAACAAAATATTTCTTTTTAAATTAACATGTGCGTCTAACATACATTGAGTTGACAGTTTATGGGTAAGCTATCTTCATGTAATAGCATTGTACCAAAAGCTGCTTTTCTTCATAAACCCTTATATTTAATCCCTTGAACCAGCAAGCAACATGCTGCCCAGAGAATTAACTTCAGATTGAAGATAAAGAAGAGGCCAAAGTTAATGACATCTAGAGAAAGGAACTGAAAGATGTAATATAATTCCAATAGGAGCATGACAGTTTTGTAAAGCAGATACTGTTTTGCAGAGAACAGCTAGTGTAGAATGAAATGTGTTGTTTACACTCAGACAAAACCATTTTTTTTTGTAAATGTGACCTTAACTAATGCTACCATGAACATATTTTGAAATCAAGTTATAGTGGTCATTCTGGGAGTGATACTGATCATAATGTTGCTGTTTGCACAAAATTGTTTAAACCTTATGATGCAATCTAAGGCTAATACAGAATAATTACAGTGGAGGGACTTGTATTTTCCACTTCACATTGTGAATTTTTTTTAAATAAAAGCAAATAAACCCCCAAACTATAGCCTTCTGCTTTACTAGAGAAGTCCAAATAAATCTAATTTAGATTTGAAGTTTATGGTGTCAGGTACCATATTATAAACACAAGAAAAATGTTAATATAATTGTCCCAAGAAAATATTCTAAGTTTTAGTAAGTATTCTGTAAACTATGGGAACTAAAATTTAAAACTGTTGTTTCATTGCTTTTCAATAACATTTGATTAGTATGTAAATCTAATCTCCTTTTGGTTCCCAATAATTGATCTGATGGCTGCAAACCTGCTAATAGATAAAGATGATAAATTGTGGCGGAATCTGCTGTTGTCTTAATTGCTTTAGGAAATCTTTACAATGTTGAGTTTGTCTAGAATAATTTAATTTCAGCCTGATTGAAGTGGTATACATGTGTTAGCAACAAAGATGTTGAAGGACTGGCTAGAATGGCTAGATCTTTCAAAATTGTTCATTTTAGGTTTGCTCTGCTCAATATATATATTCTGCTCTGCTCAATATATATATTTTCCCCAACTGTAACTAAAAGAGAACTTATTACATCTCTCTCTACTCTGTACATTTATCAAGTGTAGCGGGATGAAAAAAGGTATGTGATTCCACTGCTGCTGCCTGAGGAATCCAGAGCTGCATGTATCCTACAATGTGTGCGAACAAAAACTTGACACCTGCCCAAAACAAAGTGCTGTCGCCCCTTCCTCTTCTTCCTCATCAGTCAGCATCACTTGTCTTATCCAGACTAATCTGTCAGTTTGGTCCCTTCCAAGTCTTCACTACTTTTAGACACTGGGACCCATTTATCCAGATGCTGGGCTATCTCCCACCTATTGTTAAGGCTAAAAACCTAAGTTCTTTGGACCAGGATTGTTTTTTATTCTGGTTTTGTGTAGTCCTTAGCACTCTGGGACGCAAACTGCTATTGGGGTTCCTAGCTGCTGCTGCTAATACTATTAATCATACTGTCTTCCCCAAGTGGACATGTATGCAGAATAATAGAATGGCCCTCAGCTTAACTTTTACGTTGTCTGAGGAGGTTGTTGCAAGTCCAGGGAAAACTAAGGGCTTGTCCAGAGGTGGTGTGTAGATTGGTCTGCTTGGGATGGGGGAAGAGAGGGGCTCAGTCATTCTCTCCCTGTGCCTCCCCACCGCATATTTGGCCGCTCTCCTTGGCAGCTGGGTTGGGAGCAGGACAGAACCGCTTCTGCCTGAGAGAGCCTGGGTGGGAGACAGGCTTTCTCAGGCAGAAGCAGCTCTGTCCTGCTCCCCACCCGGTTGCCAGAGTGAGCGGCCGAACGGTGCATGGAGAGAAGGTAAAAAAAACCCTTCTTCCTCCCCTTCCCTGCAGGTAACGTGGGAGAGAGTGCTGCGGCCCTGGGCTGGGCGCACGGTGGGCGTGGGGGGTTCACTGGGCAGGGGAGACACATGGGGAAGTTACATGTCCTCCCCTTTAGCTTGTCCCTCCCCCCCCCCCCCGTATGGGAAGGCACCTGTCTGTGGGCTTGTCTACACTTCCCTGCAGTTTGTGTGGGAAGGTTGTGAACAGCAGTGCATACCAAAGTGCTCCGCCGTAACTCTCCCATGTGGACGCTGCAGGTGTAAACTTAAAGTTTGCAAACGTGGGACCTTTTAAGATTGTGGCCAAAGCATTCACACTGGAGAGTTAGTGCAACACTTTGTGCTTGCTGTTCACACCCTTGTAGTCTGAACTGCAGGACAGTGTAGATTTGCCCTAAGGTTGCCTTTGCAATACAGAGCTATTGAGAACCACTGAGAAAGGTCAGGAGTAAGACGGGCTACTTCCACACAGTTAGAAGTGGTGTTATTTATTTATTTATTTATTATAGCTGAGATGATAGGCAGAACAGACCTTGGTTCATCTCTCTTTGTTGTCTGGGTAGCCATTAAGGATGTGAAGGCACTTCTTGACAATAGTAGATGACGACCTTGGTATCCTGGAAACCTGCTTGACTGCTCCAGCTCACATATACCGGACTATGTGTGAGTTAAAGCTTTGGTTGATGTGTATTAATTGTGTTTTGCTTGTATGGGTCTTGCATTACTGATATCTGCTGTAAAGCATTGACCAGTAAAGCATTAGGGGATACAATGAGTTTAAAAAGCACTATGCAAAATCAAATTTTAATTCTAAAAATGTGCACAAAATCCAGAAGTATAGTAAAACGATTATGTAAATACTTAAAAATATTAAAGTAATGCAGCTGTCAAGATAATATTGTAGATAGCAACGCAAGAAAAGACACTAGGATCATCCCATTCTCATTACTAAAAAAATATTTTTGTCCATTCACTTGTAACTATCAGTACGAGAACTTGACCCTTAAAATACATGTATACCGCATTTAAACTAGAAATAAATCCTGTCTGTCTTCCCAATGGAATGAATAAATGGGTACTGTATTTTGGCAGGAATTGTCACTGCTGTATGCTAAAGTGCCCGCATTAGGAACATTGATTTTAATCTACAAAAATGTTACATACTTTAATCAACACCACCTAAATCTCTTTTGATGATAGATCTGCTACAATATTGAGGGTTAAGTAGGGCAGTTTATTAAAACACAGAGTAAGTGATCCATTGCGAGCTTTTTCAATCTCATTCAGTAGACTAGAGCGGGAATAAGTACTACACAAGGGAACAGTTTAATGACAGAATCCTCTTATCTGAGGAACCAGGTAATAAAAATAGTTGTTATTGTCTGGATGCATCTAGTTTAGCCCTGCTGTTAAGTACCATGAATAAGAATCTGCTTTTTTAAAGAATAACTCACTTATTGTTCAATGTGATAGGTCCAAGAAAGTGGGAAATGCTGCTTTTTTCTTGTGGTGAAGGTAGCAGGGAATGCCTTTTTGGACATACCAGCAAATAGTTTATCAGACATTAGAGTGGAAAATGTTATGGTTTGTCTTAAAACAAAATTTAAAAAATTCAAAATATTTATATTGGAGCAGACCCCATTGTGGTAAGTGCTGTACAAGCACATATGAAGATATAATTGCTGCCCCTACGAGTTATCTCACAAAAAGCCCACTTGTGAAAGGCTGTATACCAATAGCACAGAAGTCCCCAAACTGTGGGGCGTGCCCTCCTAGAGGGGTGTGAATGAATGTTGGGAGGGAGGGTGCGGCAGGGCCCCTGTGCCACCCAGCTCCGCTCTGCCCCCAACCTTGGCCTCTGATGGCTGTCCAGCTGCGGCTTCCGCTCCTGCTCCTGGACCGCCATGGCTCTGGCCCCAGCCTTGGCCCCCGGCTACGGCTCAGTTCCGGCTTGAGACGAGCCCCCAGCTTCAGCCCCCTTAACCTCCCCGAGCCACGACTCTGCTCCCTGGCCTGGTTCTGGGGGGGGGTCGCGGACAGGGGTAAGGGGGAGCACGGCATGAGAAGTTTGGGGACCACTGTAGTAGCAGCATGTTATACCAGTGCTTCTGGGTCTGTAATAGCTGCCTATTTGTCTTTGGTGGCCTTTAAGGTAATAGGTTTTCGCTAGAGCTGGGTGAAATTTTTCAGACAAATAGTTTATTCACTGAAAAATGCAGTTTCGGATAAACTGAAACTAAACGTGAGTTAGACACAGATTTGGCCAAGAGCTTTGGCCAAAACATTTGGAGAGGGGGCTAGGTTCACAAGGGAACTTAAGTGCCATTCATGGAGGAAGAGGAGGAATTAAATATTCATTGGAGCAGGGACTTTACCGAGATGTCCCCTAACCACCACACTATACAGTTATTCTCTCTCTGTTTTAGTGACTATTTAAGTATTTATATGCAGTAGAACAGCTTCAGCTGGAGAGAAAGAGAGACACCTACTCTAGAATGCCCTGTAGACCAGCCACTGACCTTGGAGGTGGGTGACCCAAGTTCCAATTCCTGCTCTGAATCGGACAGAGTGAGGCTTGAACTTGGCTCCCCCACATCATGGGTGAATCCTATCCTGGGTCTCTGAGCCTTAATCCTTTTCTTCTGTACCCATTCCTCGCAACACAGAAAAACAGATTAGTAGAATATTCTGGGTTAAATAAAATCTTCTTATCTCTAAAACGTTCCACACTTCCATGGTGATAGTAATGACAGTATGCATAGTACATATTCTTTCTTCAGCTATCTTTTAGGGACATAGTTCATGCCAACAAATTCCATAAGATTAGTAAAATTTGAAGTTTACAAAACTTCAGGCAATCACTCTATCCATGTCCTCCTGGTTTCATTCTACTGGGGTAGCCAGTTTTTAAGGCATATCTGTTTTACATACACGAGTTACTCTCATGACATTTCTGTTTGATCTGGAAAACAGGAAGGCTTCCAGCACACAGAAGGGGAGCACGACTGGCACTAGGATCCAGGAGGTGGCGTTCACCTGCAGAGTCAGCAGAGCTGAGATGCAGCCTCCTTCAGCTGGGCAGCTCTGCGCTTGCAGAAATGAGGGCGGGGGCAGTGGCACATAACCCCGTGTACACCCCATGCCTTGCTTCTGGGGGGGGACAATCCCCCCCCCAGAAAAAACTGCATCCATGTTCGTTCCCCCATGGTTTCCCTTTGCTTCCCTGATGTTTTCTGCGGGGGAAGGGGGAGCGTGTTTTCTGCGGACGTGCAGTCCCGCAGAATTCCTGCAGGTGTGATACACGTGTAACCAAATGAACCTGTAGTTGCTCAATCCTTTTCATGTCTTGTAACTCTGTTACCTTTATATTAGGTATGCAACTATACTCAATTGACATTAAGTCAGAAGGCATGTATTTAGCATTAGGTGTGAATTTACTTAATGGAGAACTGTTTGGCTATGACATTGTGTTTACAAGACCTAAGGCTTAGGGCTGAAACATTTGATCTTCAAAGCAAGTGCCATTGGGACTTTTCACAGACTCAAGTATTTATTCTTTGTCAGAGGAAAGCACATGTGAGGATGGGTTTTCTGTGAAGACACCTGTCAGCTTGCTTTCTGTGTGGGAGAGTTATAAATATGGTGGATTCATGAGACTGATCCAACATCTCTGATTTGCTGAACTCTAAATGGGCGGAGTCTGAGCCAGTGGAGTGAGATCCACAAAAAAACATTTTGGGACGCGCTGAAAGGTTCATGGAGGGACGCAGAGACTTTTGGAGAATTTATCAGACATTATAGCTAACAAATGGACTCATTCTGATTCCACAGTAATGTATTTTATCTGCTTTGTCCTTTTAACAACTCTCATTTCTTTTCTTAGTTAATACATTTATAGTTTAGTTATTAGAGAATTTGGCTACAATGTTGGTTTTGGTGAGATCCTGAACATCCAGGGCCTGCGGTGAGTGACTGGATTTTGGGGACTGGAAGAACCTGATGTGTGATGTGTTTGGTTTTAATAACCTTACACCATAAAATCCAGTTTGCCTGAGTAATAAATAGGGGCTAGAATGCCAAGGGAATTGTCTGTATTCCATGGTAAAACTAGTGCAGTGATTCAGGAGTACACGTCCTTAATGGCTCAGAATATTCTACCATTAGATTCACCATCAGTTTGGGGGTGTCTGCCCTGTTTTTTGACAATCTGTCCTGAGTTTGGACATTCATTGCTGAAAGTCACTCAAAGCACCACAAAAGCGAAAACTGTGTGCATGTAAAGAGTGCAAAATTGAAGAGGTCATCATCATTGGAGCTTATCACTTCAAAACTGGAGCCAAAATCTGGTGGTGGTATTTGAGATATTGGTCCTCAGGAATACAGGATGTTGACAGTGGGCATCAGGAGTACAGGATGTTGACAGTGGGCACTGCATCAGGCTATGTTCAAGAGTTTGACTGGGCTCTCCACATTCACAGCTGGCATCATTCCTCAGCCTCCACTCTCCCTTGATTTAGAGTACCCCACTGTTTTTGTTTGAGGTCAGTGCATGGAGGGAGTTGTCCTAAAGGAACCAGATTCTCTAAGATCATTGCCATTTACAACCATTTTGTTACTCTGTAGACTCTGTAGACAGTGGTATTTTGGGGTAAAGGATTTTCAGAGGCAGAGCAGTTTCTGGACTTCAGCATCTGGATTTGTGGGATATGTCCAAGCAGTGGGTATTTTGGATCACGTGCCTGTTTTTTTGTCTCACCCTTTTACTAAAGCATCGTGCCTCATTGGTGGTGGTGCAATCCCTGCAAGGCAGGATAGCAAGCGTGTAGGAGTCTGTTTCAAAGACACTGTATGATGATCTTACAAGATCAATTAAGTTCAGTATCAATTTTGTGTGCATGGCTCCAGTGTGACCACACTGGGGCACAGTACTCTGCAGCTTAGTACTAGTCTTGCCCTGTGTTACTCAACTATGAAGTGCCCCAGTGTGGTCATGCTCCAGCCAATTAAAGAAGTAATAAAAAGGTCTTTATGAATTGGAGCAATTTCTATGCCAAATTTTAATTGTTAACCCAACCTTTTTAGTGCCAGAATGTTTTTATTTTTAAAAAGCTATTAATTTATTCCAGGTTTCTCAACGATCTGCCCTGTATACTGTCTATGGAGGCATGTTGTTAACTTCAACGCTTTTTTAGGAGACATTACACTAAATATAGATGGGGGTGGGAGCAATAGTCCCTTATAAGCAGTGTAAATATAGCTGTCATTTAGGTTCCTGTTATTCTAACCCACTTGTTTCATCTTTGGGCTTGATTGTGCTCCTTCTGAGGTCAATGGCAGAAATGTTTGTGACGGGCTGGACCCCCTGGGATGTCACCTGGTGTGCTGGGATGCCACTGAGGCAGACTATTCTGCCAGCCTGGGCCCCCCTTTACCTGGTCTTGCTGGGCTAGGCTCCCCTGCCTATTCCAGCCACGCACACAGGCAGGACCACACCCAGCTGCACAGAGAGACAGAGATCCACTCTGAGAAGGCTCAGTTTAAAGGACTTGCCACAGCACCCAAATGTCCACCTCTCCCTTGGAATGGAATTATATGAAGTTTGCCTCTTCCCTCAGTGTGGGTTAGAAATGTTGCCTCTTCCCCCTGGGTTAGAAAGCACATAAACTGGGTTATATTGTAAACCAGAAATTAATTTATTAACTATAACAGGTCTATTTTTAAGTAGTTAAGGAGGTAGCGGACAGAACAAGGCAGATTACTAAGAAAATAAAACAGAGCACACAAACTAAGCTTAATACACTGGTTACATGTAGGTTCTCACCCTAAATGTGGTTCACAGGGTGAGAACCTACATAATCATCACAGGCCAGACGCCCTTCCAGTGTGGGTCCAATTTTTTCCCCCAGTTCAGTCTTAGTTGTTTCCAGTGACATCTTGGGTGGAGTAGCAGGGGAGAACTGATGACCTGGATTACCTCACTCTCCACCCTTAAATAGGATTCGCATAAGATGGGAGTCCTTTGTTTCCTAGTTTGACATGCCCCACCCCCGCCAGCTTCTCGTGGAAAAGTACAGAATTCAGGATGGGTTCCAGTATCAGGTGACATGGTCACATGCCTCTGTAGGGGCCCTGTAGCCATTCTTCACAGCTGACCCACACATTCACAGGAAGACTAAGCTCTTTTACAGTCCATTGTGTCTTGCTGATAGGTCATCAGCAATGTTGGGCTTTTTCATTGTTGTACCTGAAGTGTTAGAAAGGGGCATCACCCAAAGTAACAGAGTTGAAATATAGATACATAGTCAATATTCCTAATTTCAGATACAGAAATGATACATGCATACAAATAGGGTAATCATATTAAGTAAATTATAATCTTTCCAATGATACCTTACAAGAGTTAGCTTGCATAAAGCATATCTTAGTTATGTCATATTCCTACCACAAGCATATTTTCATAGAGAATATGGAGTATAATGTCACAGTGTTGTTGCTTATTTTTAACGTTTTAAATGAAAATGGCTTGTGCTGACTGGTAGGTTCTGAAAGTTACTATTTAATGCTTCGGTTTTATGTCACTGTGTTCATAATGAAATTTGATAGTCTAATTAGCATACTTGTGTAATTTATGGCAGAATTCACATCACTAGGTAATCATCATCATTATTTGATATCTTCACTGAAACGAATTAACGTTGACAGGAATATTGACACTGCTCCTATCAGTGTTTAAGACCAATATGAAATACTGATTAATTTTTTAATATAAAATTAGTTCCTGTATACATTCTTTTCCATATCCCTACATACAACGTTATTGATACATTAAAATTCCAGTGTCGGCAATAGTCTTATACTGATTTAATCATTTTAATGGTTAACTTTGACATTTAACGTGATCATTTAAATATCCCAGGAGAGTGTTTGATCTTCTTGAACAGATTTATTTTTCAGTCTGGAAACCATGCACATCTTTTAAAATATACTCTTCTGTGTTTGGCTAGCATAAAATCAAATCAATGAAGCTCAAGCCTTTTTTAATGAGAACAATTTAACTATTTTTTTTTCATAAACAGCTTTGAATATTTTAGTTTAATTGGCTTATAAAATTACTGGTATGTTTAGTTTGGAAGCCTGATTTTTCCTAAATGAAATGTTAATACCCATCTTTGCTTGTCAAGACTTCTTGGTTTAAGACCAAAACTGCAAAGTTTGGTCTTTGATTTTTCAAAGCAAGAGATTTGTGTTCATATACAATACCCCATGAGATTGATAACATTGGTAGTTATTTGAATTGCTTGTGTTTTATGGTGTCATGTTGATAATATATGGAAATATGTAGCTTCATCATCGAATGTAAGAATATAAATGCACTGTGTAGCTGCGATTTCTTTTTTCTCATAGAATACTGTATTTCCATATTTATCCTGTTTATGCTAATCATACTGTTGCCATATTTTCATTTTAGCATATTTCTATTCAGTGCCCATACATGTGGCTGTTTTAACTCTGAAGTCTTTGTTCGCAGATGATCCATAGAAATACAAACAAGGCATTGTAGAGGCAGTATTTCATTACTAAAACTGAGAGGTGTCAGGCATAATTACTTAGACTAACATCTGGAATGATTTATTGTAGGGGAAAAATGCCAGGATGGTTAGCATATACAAAGCTGTATTATCCATATGTGTGAAGCTTTATAATTACTGCAAGTTAGGTGAGTATAGTAAGAAAAAAGGCATAAAAATTAACAAAGGTAGTTTGAGTATGCCTGCTGCAATGATCTTTTTTTAGCTGAGCTCCATAGAGTAGTTTATCAGAATCAAGGTAATAAGCATCATCCATCTGTAAAGGTGTTTGGTTAAAAAAAGGTACAGGTGCACTTGTGCTTGCATTGGGAACTAATTTTCACAAGTTCTCCAAAGAGCTACTACCTGTTCCTTTGGCCTCCCTTCATCCACTGGAAAAAAATAAGCCAGTTTTTACTTTCACAATTTTGGATGCAATACAACTCAGGACTCTGTTCAGAAGAAAAAAGATCTGCCGTCCGTGTGGGGATGGAGAACTTAGTGGTGAGCATCCCTTTGAATTAACCAGGAGAAACCACCTCCATTTGTGGAGCCATTTTTTCCCAGCTACATGATTGTTTACTGTACAGAACTTTTTGTGAGTTGTGGGGTCTGTTGCTAATGGGTTCTTTTGACAACAGTTCCTTAGTGGCATGATCTAGAAAAATTAATTGACCTTTTTATAAATTCTGGCCTATACAACTCCAGACAGTTGTATGTAGTTTCTCACTACCAGCATGTGGGGACAAGGAAATGCCTAGGGATTCAATGTTGGATTGCAACAGTGATCCATCTTTTCTGTTTAATTGACACAGGATACGTGGGTATTGTCGCAGAGAAAGAGTGGAATGGTAGCCCATAAACAGTGTTCTGTGTGCCTAGCAAGGAAACCCTTTTTCTTTCCTGAATGAGATTTCCAGTCACTGAATCACAGAATTCTATGAACTTGAGTTTCTATTGAGCAAAGGTCTTGCATAGAAGTGTGCTTCTTTTCAAAATCAATCCCCAACACAATCAAAAATACGTACTGCCCTGTGTTCTATATAAGCGGTCTCTTCTCCCTTTAATGGCAAGGAATTCACATTGGCAACTCCCATTAACAATAATGTGATTATCCACGTAAATCCTCCACACCCCTAAATGTGTACTTAACCTAATCCAACTGCTTTAAAGAGATGCTGCTAAGAAGTTATAAGTAAGAGCATTGCAGGGATAAATTGGATGTTTTAAGTAATGCTGCTGTTTTTCCTCAACATTAGTTAAAAGATTTTTATGTTATCCTGCTTTATTTAACTCAATATTGTCGCAGGTATTCACTGCCTCTTGTGCTTTTTTCATTTGGATCCTTGGTCTGCAAGATGACAAACTGATTGACAGCGATGATATCAAGTACTTAGTGAGGTCAAATACTGCTTAAATAAGAAGGAAAAAATAACACTGGCAATCTTCATTTTTTAAATGTCAGCTCCATTCAGCTATTAATTAATTAATTCTCTTATTAAATTCCATGAAGTTTCTTTTCAAAATTTGCTAGTGACCGAGGACATGGAGTGTTATGTCATTCCTTTGAACTCACTGCAATACGCACAGTGTGATACTGGAATGTACAGAGGGATAAATTTCAGAGTAATATTTGGTCGCATGTGAATTTGCCAAATCAGCTTTCATAAAATAATAGAAAAATTATCTCCATTCATTTTTTAATTTGAAGTATCTGAAATATTCATATTGTAATTTAACATGATGTAGGCTCACTGAGTATAGACCAAGCATTTGTACTGAAACCTGTATATTGTCTTTGAAAGTTGCTGTGACTTAGCAGTTAAATAGTTGTGCCAGCATCCTCCTGGTTTGATCACTACTGTAAATGCATGTTTGCAAATCTGCCCTTAGCAGGGGTTTAATTATTAAGCACAAATATGTCACTGGGATAACTTCATTTATTCCATTGTATATGGAAGGGCTAGAGCACCACTTTGCAGTTCACTTAAGTTCCTCGCTTTCACCTGTTTCGCTCCTTTTAAATACATAATGGGAGTTTCAGTGGTTTTCCTAAGAAAGCATTTGTATTCAGTAAAGAAACAGAAGAGCCCTTGAAAAATCTGCAGTCTTTCCAGTCAAAGACAAGAGTGCTTTCTAATATATCGAGAAAGTCATGTCTACATTATAATTCCCAAATACACAACTTCATTAAAATGGAATTAAGGTTGTTAATAGACCATTAATTTAAGACCTCTGTAGTAGAAAAGTGTACTATTTAAAAAAATTGTCAGCGTCAAGAAATTCAAAGTCAAGCGTAAAAACCACTATTTGAAACTGAAGTACTTAAAAATATCCTCTTCTCTGTCCCCAATCAAAAAGCTAGAAACTCTGGACATAGACATTAGTTCTGCCCTGTACTCTTGCCTAAGAAGAGGGTGAACCTCCCTAATTGCCACATGAAGTAAATTGTCTTCCTTGTTGCATCCATAGATCATAATACTGTGGTCTATTTGATGAAATAATCCGTACTCTCCTGGCCTATATGAGATTTAGAGTTTCTAGGTTTTTCTTGCAGAGGCGTGTTATGCATTTCAGGTCTTCATGTGTCTATATTCAGGAAAGTTCTGGAAAATTCAGTCTGTGGCCTATATATTGAATGTGTTGTCTGAATAGTTTTGGGAATATGAAAGGGATATTTATCTATCCCTCAGTAGAATGGTGGAAAGGAGAAAGGTCTAGGATGGTTGTCACATTCTGGGGTGCAATCCAGACCCATGAGGCACCCTGCAACTGTGGTACCTTCACTTTGCTGTTGTAGCTCTCAATCTGGGCTGCTCACAAACTTGTAGATCCCCCCCCCGCCCCCCCCCCCAGAGAGAGAGAGCGAGCACACCTGCAGCCAGCACATCAGCCACACTCTGGCTTCCACCTGCCTTGGTCACTACTTGCAAGGTGACCCCAACACACCCCTAGTCTCGGATTTTCCCAAAAATTGTGTTCTGCACTATCTAGCCCTCTTCTGGGTGGTTCAGATATTAAAGTTCATTGCTCTTGTATGGAGTCAATATTCAACAGTTTGTTACTTAACTGGAGTTATCAAACAGTTCAGTTTGAGCACAGCACTGGATTGGTTTAGATTAAAAAATAAAAATTTCATTAACAAAAGAGGATAAGATTTTAAGTGAATTCAGGTATAAGAGTTTAAATTAGAAATGGTTACAAGCAAATACAAGTGAAAACTTAATCTAGCAAATTTTGGTTCATTGCTTTATTTATGATGGTCTTTTTCTCTCCCAGGGTCTTCCAGCAAGATGGTGACTGACCCTTTCCTTGGTCATGATCTCTCCCAGAGGTCCAAAGGTGCTGGTGCCTTTGTCTTTCTTAGGTCAAAGAGAGAATTTGGGGGTTTCTGCCCCTTTCTTTTATAGTCCAGTGAAGTTTTGAAGTGGATTTTTCTGAAGATTACTGCTCAAAGCAAACTTTATTCAGACAGTGAGGAAGGTGACATGGAGTCTAGTGATGGAGGCTCCATTGTCTTTCTCCCCACCTGTGTTTGCTGAAATGCAAGTTTGCGCTGTCTCCTGCCATCTTTCCTCCCCTGCTGTCTTGCTGGCCATGTTTAGGATAGACCTATTTAACAGGCTTTGCCTCGGCAGGGCTGTAGTTTTGAACAGTGCTAATATCATATAGGGCGATTTCATAACTTTACATATAACGTTGCTACATACATTTCACCATGAAATTTTTGGTGAGGGAGTTATTAGTTTTCAAACGATACCTTTCAAGGCATATTTTGTACAAAGAGTATTGCAATCGTGTGTAGGGTGTGAATACAGGGGTGCTTTTGGTCACAGTGGTTCATACAAGCAGGTAATATGTGTGGAGTACAACTGGTGTGCCCAGTTTTAACTAATAAATACAGTATACATGAAGGTATGTGGCATTTTCAGTGTGATAGTGGTGCTCTGTGGTGCAGAGCTGGAAGTAAGGAATAGTTAAGAATACCTTTGAGATCTCCATGGAATATTTTCAGAAACTTTGATGTCAAGTTTTGTGAACTATGATCTGAATTCCTGCAAGTCTGAGAATTACAGTAGCTACACAATGAACTCTTGGAAGATGTTTATCAATCACTAGCAGAAAAAATGGGGGTATGGTACTATGGCAGTATCAAAAGGAATTCAGTGAAGACTACAGCATAATAATTTGTCTGGAGCTTCCCCTCTTTCAGTCCATGCAGTAGAAAAAGAATAAGTAGAATGAACCCTTGCTTTCAGAGCAGGTGAATCCCCTTTTGCTGAAAGGCTTTCAAGGATAAAAATGCTATTTCATTCCAGATGGGTGAATTCAAGGTAGAGACATAATTGATGGGTTAAAAAAATATTTTTCGAAAAGGAAAAAAAAGTGAAAAAGTACTCGTACTATAATGGAACATTCAAGTGGAGGAAAAACAATCTGTTACCATCCAACCAGGACTGCAGTTGTTCTGAGAGCTGAAGGTAATATTTTTAGCCAGACCAGAGTGCTTTAAAACTTTGGGAAATCCTCTATGGTAATTAGGCAGGAAGGAGATAATCGTTTATGAATACAGTGTAACCTTGATTTTTACAAAGGTTTTGGAGGTGGGGTGAAATGAAACATTTATAGTAACACTGGTTTGGATAATTGGAATTCAGTCCTGTAAAGCTCTGCAACTTAGTTTAAGAGTTCCATAAGACACAAGCTCCTGCAGGAGAGGAGTTTCAATCATTGCAACCACAAGGGAAATAACTGACCTTCAGTTAACTGAAGAGTGGAAAATTAGAACTGAATTTTATGTCCAATTACATACTCCATTTATAAATAATCACAGCAGCTGTAAATAACTGGAATGCTCTGTCCCTAAAGTTGTACCTTTGTGGTGGGCAGAAGCGGATTCCCAGCGTTGGAATTCTCCTCTTTTCAAGGTGCACCAGAACCTGTTTCCTGGGTGGTTGTTGTTTTTGGGGTATGGTACAAGACAGATTTAAAAAAAAAATTGGGACCTGTTGCTGGGGTGGTGTGTGTACTTTTTCCATCAAGAGGTGGAAGTGCAAGACAACAGGGCAGACTTAATTTTGTCCTGTTGTAAATTTTGTAATCTGTTTTCATGTTTATAGTGTAGTCTCATATATCACAACCATAGGCATATCTTTCCTAAAATGTAGTATTCAGACTCTGATATTTTATATTTTTTTATATTTTCATTTTTTGTGTCTCTTTATTGTCATGGAAAAAAACCTGAGATTATTCTGCCAGGACAGTCTCCATGGACAAAAATGCAATCTATAATGTGGCTGTTTAGACTTGAATCTGTATTCTGAAATGATACAAATCCAACAAGTTTATGTTGCCCACAAATTTTCCTAGACAATTAAAAGGTTAAGAAATTTTTTTTATTACTTATTATCAAAAGTAAAGAAGAATGAAAATAACTCTCCCAAAAGCTTAAATAAAACACAACCCAAATACAAACTTATCACTTAAACTTCCAAATGGAATTTAAAAAAACCCCTCTTTAATAACCCTCTTGTAATCCTTTAATCCTGTATCTTGGGCTTTGTTTATATTACCAGAGCAACTTTCTTTGATTACAGCATCATCAAAGAATAGCATTCTGATGTTCTATAATACATAGGGGACATTAAGGAATGGGGGGGGTTATATTTATCTTTCTCTTTCTGTCTCTACTTGGGCTCTTGTAAATAGTGGGTCCTCTTCAGATGTACTAGGAGGCAAGAGAAGACGGGAGAAAGAATTAAGAATGGATGTTTAGAGGTATAGTTATGAGAATTTTGGGACTCACATATCTTATCACTTCACCAAAAAGCTCTTTAATGTGGAATAGGATTGAGTTCTGGAAAAATGTCTTGTAAATCCAGTCTGTTCAGCTGTAGTCTGAGAGCTTTTCTCTTGGGTGTGATGGGACACAGTACAGTACTGTTGATCTGTACCAAGTTATTGGGCATGCTGATAGTTGGAGAAATGAGAACATATTCAGTGAAATTAATGAAATTGTTAAGAGATGTTAAGAATTTTTTTTAATGTGGAAACAGTGTGTTTATGATAGGTACTGGATATTTGGTACTGAATGCTTGTTTTAAGCATGATGGAAGCACTAGCTTTGTGACTATAGTAGATTGAGTTCCATTTTTCCCTTAAAACAGGGATTCCCTCTTTTTGTTTTGTATTGAAAAATACAGCACGTCCTGCCCAAACTTGTAGCACTGACAGATTATAGAATGAATTTTCTAATGATTCACAAGTAGACAACAGGATTGAGACCTGAAGGTGAGATCTCTCTGGGAAGAAGAGTAGCTGCCAGTCATGATACTCTGGGACCCATCCAAGAGGAGACACAAGCAGCACTTCATACATAACAGTGTTAGTCACGAGTTGGTCTAACAGTATTGACATGTATGGCCTGGCAAGATCATCCATCAGTGTAGCCAATCTCCATACCATACTCAAGTCTGAAGCCTGGAAGGGTTCTAAGATGGTGAGTGAGGTGGGGTGTTACTGAAGTTAGTTCAGTAGTCCCTTGTGTGGCACTTTCCTTCAAAGGGGATTGGATGCAGGATGGTTGTTAAGTATATTAATGTCAAGTGGTGGTTTCTTGAGTGCCGCTTGGGTTGTTGTGTTTAAAAATGGTCAATAGTTTGCTTTCTTTGAGAGCAACATGAGCCTATTTATTTACTACAGTGAATGCATCGCTGCTCCTGGACTCCATACTGGCTTGAGCTAGCAAGTAGCTCAAGGAAATGGCTTCATTTCTTTCAGAATCCTAGTTTGCATTTCTGGGTTCAGCCCTTTCATATAGGGTGATAGGATTGTCCCCTTCCTCCTTGACTTTGTTTTATTGAAGCTAGAGAGACTCTTGAATTGGTTATTCTTTCTTGAGAAGAAGGTTGAAAGCTCCTCCTAAGGGGATAGATTTTTTTTAAAACAATCCAGATTGACTGGGTCATTTGCTGACCATAGCAGTTCTGCAAATTGGGAATTTTTAGAAGTCTTAATAGAGGGGAATCCCTCCTTCACAGCTCTGACCTAGGATCATACACTTACTCTTCCATAGTATACAACACTCCGAGAACGTCTCACATTGTCTTTTGTTCTATTTTCTTTCCTTCCGATTCATCTGTCTTAGGTCACTGTAGGGAGAATGTATGTTTTACTCGTATGTATCCTCTCCCTCTATCTCAGTGGCTGTGAACAAGAGATAGCTCTAATGTCCTACCAACCTGTGAGTGAGGTACTGGTCTTGTGGTTGGACAGCTGTTTTCACCAAAGACTTCTGAAAATCCACTGGACCCAGGAATTTCAGAGGGCAGACTAGTTTCACTGTGGTTTTGCTTCCCAAAAGTGAGGGTGTGAAAGTCCTTACATTTTTTAGGGAAAAAAGTGATAGACTAGCAGGGGAGTATGATTGTGGTAACCCCCAACATCTACATGTTGAAGATATAGTCCATTGTGAGTCCAGCTGTGTATACTGTCCATCTGAGACAATCCCATGGCTGCCATTAAGGCCATGACACCTTCATCTACTGGTCTGAGACCTCATCCAAATAGATATTAAATTCATCCAAGGCAATGCGGGCGAGATATTCAAAGGCACATATGGTAATTAGGTGCCTGATGCTAGACACCTAGATGACTGGCTGCCATTTGTGCCTTTTAAAAATCTTTGCCTCAGTGTTGGAGATTTCAGTATTAGGGCTTGTCTAAAGGTAGCGTTAGTGCATGGCAAACTGGGGTTAAAAATCTACTGCTCGCTCGCCTGCCATTCACTGAGTGGCTGCGTGGACGCTGTACCACCTTCCCTGCTCTATACAGATCTGTGCTGTGCTCTGTCAGCTGGAGTGAACTGTGACATTGCAGGGTTTTGCGAGACATCCAGCCAGGTGCTGGTGATACAAGCACGTTGTTCAAGATTAGAATATAGATGGTGCTTGTTTTATTGATTGAATAACCTTGCATTAATCAATGGGAGCCTAAGTGTTTTATGTTGTTCTCCTGTTGAAGTGTTACATGTGAAGTGGGAGGTGAATGCTTGTTTCTGCATCCTTGTCTGGGGGCTGCTCCCTTCCTGGAGTGTCTTCCCATGCACATTGTGGCTAGGTCACTGAGGAGTGTCTTCAGTTCCCACTCCTAGAGTGTTGATCTCTTGGTCTGCCATAGCCCAAATAGAGGAAAGAGATGTTTAAACTTTTAAATTTTATTTCTCATGAACCTTTTTAGCAGTTGTACCCTATTAAATTTTATAAACATTTTATTTCCTTTCCTGACCCTTACAGTATCTGAAATGAAACAAAGTTTGGATTCCTAGGCTTTGCTTAGTATACCTTTATGGCCACAACTCATATACAGGATAATTGGCAGTAAGGAAAGCCCTAGTGAAAGTGAATGTGCTTCCAACTACTTCATAATAAATTATCCTATTCTAAAAGACTGAAAACTAATCAAGTTCTTTCTGTGTAATTTACTAGAGATTACAGTTTTAAGAGAATAACATCCTTTGCTAAAAGACTTTTAACACATTGTTGACATAAAGTGCACTTTCCATCCTTTTGAATTAAAGTTTCCAACCTAATGTTACCTTTTCTGGGCTTTTAACCTGTAAACTATTACAGAGACAGTGTAACAAGTATTGAAACTCATCCAGATTATTCAAAATGAGATTAAATTAACTGTGGCACCTCACTTGCCCTTAAGACGTAGGGAAAAAGTCGTGTATTGAATGTCTGTGTAGAGCAGAAAGAATTTTTTCAATTGTAATAAAGCCCACATTACATGGGTTGGTGCTGAGAGTACAGTATGATTAGTTTAGTTCAAGATTAAGATAACAGAGAGATTAGTGCATTTCTATGATAGTCTTTCTAGCTGGAAAATGTTCACTGCTGCTTTTTATATTTTCTGTTCCTTCATAATAACGTAATAATTTTTGAGCAATCTAAGCTTATATTCAGTTTTATTGTCGCTAGTCAGTTGACCTTCTCCCCTCTTCAGTTTCCGTCTGAGGAAGAAAGGATGTAAGGACTCTTTTTTAGCATCTCTTGGCTCTTGAATTCAGCCACAGCAGAAGTTAGTTTGCTTAGGCGAACTGATGCAAGAAGGATGAAACCTTGCCCTAAATAACAGTTGAGATAAACTTGCTTTGCAAGAACTCTGACCCATGTTATTTCTAAGCTATCACTAAATTTAGCACACTGTTCCAGGTATTCAATTTATTTGTTCCTTCACCGTCTGATTAACTCTTTGAGGATACTGGGCCTTCAGTATCGGGGTGTAGGCAGAGTTCTAGTCCACAGTTGGATTTGGGGTGGGAAGTAACATAAATGTCACTCAAGAAGCAATGAGATAGTCTAGCATTTTCTGAACTTCTTCAAGTAGCTGTGAAAAGCAGGGATATGGCATATCCCTCTATCACCTACAATTTAAATACTGGTGCCGGTTACACAAGTGTGGTCAAAGATAGAAATGGTACTGTGATAGCATATCATCTTAAATAGTTAACCAGATCTGTGGCTACAAAACTTCCACACAACTACATTGTATGAGAGAGTCAGGTGTTGACTGGATTAATTGGAAAGTCTAGATAATGCCAGATGTTTGTCATCAGTCCTCTATTCTTCAAGCAGTCTTGGCAAGTAAAAGAACAGCTTTGGCCAGTAAGCAGTTACAGCATATAGTTTGGAAAGCATTGTATTACAGGCTTGAACAGCAGCCCCCTTTGCTTGTTAGAAATTTATTCTCAGTTATTACTGCCAGTGGGGAAAAAAAGTTGTGCTCATTGGGTGGGTAAAGGTTTACAGAGTAGCAATTTAAGCGCCAGTTTGGTCCTCAAACTGCTTCGATCAGTGGCCCTCAAGATCCATCAATTAAACTAAATTGCATGTTCTTACTAACAAGCTGCTATATGTGCTGCCCCCTTTTCCCCTCACGCTATTGTTCTTGTAAAGCAAATGGTGAACTTGACCCTTTGTCTCATTATAACATATGATGCTCACAAGGGTAGAAGTATCAAATAAGCTTTGTAAGTGTTCTGTGTCCCTTAACTGGATGTATTTATCCCCTTTGATAGTGACCTATAAACCCATTACAGGTGCCAAGGGAACTTTAAAGTCACTATGACCAACATTAGCCCCTCAACTCTCTGAGTCAATGCTGTGCCTGAACTCCACACTCCAGTTATCAAGCAGCATATTTGGAGTCTCTCTGTTCATGCTGCTCTTTATTTCCTGGATAGCCAGACTGCCAGGTTTCCTGGTGACTTACATCCCAGTTGACAGTTGCTGCCTGTGCACTGAAATTCCAAAGTAAAACTTTGCTGCTAGCACGTTTCACTTTGCCAGAGTCATCAGCTCTAAAGCAGTACAGAGGAGAGGAGCAGAACCATGTGTTCTCCTGTGCTGTACGGCAAATTGAGACCTACTAGTAAATTACTAAATTTTACTTTGCAATCCCACTCTGTAGAAAGGCCAGTAGTCTGTATAGCACCTCCCAGCTGCCAATCAGCTGCCCACATTTCCCTTTGTCCATCTAATGGCTAAACAGAAAATAGATTTGAGACAGAGAGGAGCAGCACACATGCATTTTGGGGCTTCTCTGATTCCCTGCTGTCCAATGAAAGGTCCATCCCTGCTAAAGTTGGTCAGAGGACAGTGGGAGGCTGAGGGAGTGATAGAAGGTAGTGGTGAGGTGTGGATGAGGGATAGAAGAGAGAAATGGGAGAAAGGGCTACACAGTTTGGGGAAGCAGGAGGAAGAGAAACCAGACAGCTTGAAAATAGAACAGAGTGACTGTTGCCAACCGTATTTCCAGCTCCTACTGGTGGTGTGGTGCCAAAGTGGGAAGTCAAACGCTGCTCTAAAAAGTGTCCTCTTAACACAACTTGTTTCTTTATTGACTCCCCACTCTGGCCATGTTGACCATTTTAAAATATCAAATACTATAGTGTCATAAAAATGCTCATATTTTTCTTCAGAGATTTTTTTTTTTACATAGTTAGTATAGGCATGCTTGATTTTGAATGCATGTTAGCTATTCAGAAAAAACGGTGGGGTGTATCTTTTTTTTGACTTGAGTTTTTTTTCTCCCCCTAAATATCAAGGAAGTAACAATGATGAAATCAGAAACATTTATAACAAGTATAGGCTCAGCTACTTAGGGTAAAGTAAAAAATGCAGCAATTTTTTGAGATCGCTATACTACGTTCACATGTTGATTGTTCTATATATTATTGAGGGACCTATTCTGTAGCATTTTTGGCCTTCACCACCTTTATCATAATTGTGGGATGTCAGAATCCCACATTTATTCTTTATCATAATTGTGGGGTGTCGCGTTGTTCTGATGGAGATTGATTTAGAACAATTGTTGATTGGATGTTTTTCATGCAACAGGGAGAGTGCATTGAAATTCAGTAATGTACATAATCCATCTATCATAATTTAAGAAGTGGAAAAGATGAAGACAAGCTGCCATCCATCATATCTATTTAACTGCTCTCCTGAGTGAATTAAATTGTATTTAACAACTTTTACCTTAACTGAGTTTGAGAATAATATAGAGTAAATCACATTGTTTTCATCCACTTATTGCTTTCTGTTCATTGATTTACAGTGGAGAAACTTGTTACAAAACATTTCATTTGTGGTAGAGGGGTTTTAAAAAAATTGTTAGTGTGGGGATAAAGTTTTTATATGTATAACTTATGAATAGCAGGAACAGAACATAGAAATCAGGAGCAGTAGTATTGTAAATACAAATAAATAATTGAGGGCATCCTTGAAATTTACAGAAGTTACTGTACAAAGATGAGGCTTTTACAGCTGTAAAGACAAGGATGAATTTTACTAGGCATAAGATAGTGAGCTTTACATCACATGAAAGCTTATGCTCAAATAAATTTTTTAGTCTATAAGGTGCCACATGTACTCCTGTTTTGAGAGTATATAGGGGCCTGAATTCAACTTTTGTTTTAAATGAAAAACAACATTTTAATTAAGGTGCCTTTCTCCCCTGAAAGGCGACAGTGTTTTTGTACCCAGCAGACCTGCTTCCATGAGTTTGCTGACAGTGAGATCTATTCATTTCTTCTGGGCAAAAATGGGGGATGTGGCCACCTGATTGGGTGTGGGGAGGTGCTCTACAGCCTTATGTGTTCTCTGCAGAGTGGGACTGAAAAGTAGAATTTAGTAATTTCCTAGTAAGTGTCAATTTGTCAGGCGTACACCTGGTTCTGGTCCTCTCCCCTGTGCTTCCACTGCCACCAGCTCTAAAGCAATGTGAAACTTGCTAGCAGCAAAATTGTACTTTGGAATCTCACAGGGCAGGCAGCAACTGTAATCTGGGGAAGTAAGTAACAGGGAGAATTGGCAGTCTGGCTATGCAGGATGTAAAGAGCAGTATGAGGAGAGAGACTCCAGCTATGCTTCCTGATAACTGAAGTATGGAGCTCAGGCAGAGCACAGTATTTATCTGGGAACAAAGAATGTAGGCCATACTTACAGGATGCAGTGACTCTGAAAAATATTTTGGAGGTCAGGGGGCCAGCTGACTATGAGCTCCCAGTGTGATACTATGGCTAAAAGAGCAAATGTGATCGTGAGATGCATAAACAGGGGAAACTCAAAGTAGAAGTAGAGAGGTTATTTTTTGGGCTGTCAATTAATTGCAGTTAACTCAAAAAAAAAAGTAATCACGATTAAAAAAAGTAATCGTGATTAATCACACTATTAAACAATAGAATACCAATTGAAATGTATTAAATATTTTTGGATGTTTTTCTACATATTCAAATATATCAATTTCAATTACAACACAGAATACAAAGTGTACCGTGCTCACTTTATATTATTTTTGATTAAAATATTTGCACTGTAAAAACAATAAGCAAAAGAATATTTTTCAATTCATCTCATACAAGTACTGTAGTGCAATCTCTTTATCATAAAAGTGCAACTTACAAATGCAGGGTTTTTTGTGACATAATTGCACTCAAAAACAAAACGATGTAAAACTTTAGAGCCTACAGGTCCACTCAGTCCTACTTCTTGTTCAGCCAATCACTAAGAGAAACAAGTTTGTTTACATTTATGGGAGATAATGCTGCCCACTTCTTAATTACAGTGTCATCTGAAAGTGAGAACAGGTGTTCGCATGGCACTGTTGTAGCTGGCGTCGCAAGGTATTTACATGCCAGATGTACTGATGATTCATATGACTCTTCATGCTTTGGCCATCATTCCAGAGGACATACTTCCATGCTGATGACGCTTGGTTTTTTTTGTTTGTTTGTTTTGTAAAGTGTTAATTAAATTTGTGACTGAACTCCCTGGGGGGAGAATTGTATGTCTCTTGCTCTGTTTTACCTGCATTTTGCCATATATTTCATGTTTTA
The DNA here is from genome assembly GCF_965152275.1 of Natator depressus. Taxonomy (NCBI): domain Eukaryota; kingdom Metazoa; phylum Chordata; order Testudines; family Cheloniidae; genus Natator; species Natator depressus. The sequence goes on from NC_134235.1 coordinate 85,524,956, forward strand.
GCAGTCTCGGATGGTGACCCAGCTCATTGTTCATTTTAAGAACACTTTTCCTGCAAAATGCACAGAAGATACCAATGTGAAATTTCTAAAGATAGCTACAGCACTCGACATGTAATTTAAGAATCTGAAGTGCCTTCCAAAATCCGAGAGGGATGAGGTGTGGGGCATACTTTCAGAAGTCTTAAAAGAACAACACTCTGATGCAGAAACTACAGAACCCAAACTACCAAAAAAGAAAATCAGTCTTCTCTTGGTGGCGTCTGACTCAGATGATGAGTCCACACTGATTTGGATAGTTATTGAGCTGAACCCGTCATCAGCATGGATGTATGTCCTCTGGAATGGTGGTTGAAGCATGAAGGGACATATGAATCTTTAGCGCCTCTGGCATGTAAATATTTTGTGATGCTGGCTACAACAGTGCCATGCAAATGTCTGTTCTCACTTTCAGGTAATGTAAACACTCACTGGAATGCGTTACCTAGGGAGGTGGTAGAATCTCCTTCCTTAGAAGTTTTTAAGGTCGGGCTTGACAAAGCCCTGGCTGGGATGATTTAATTGGGGATTGGTCCTGCTTTGAGCAGGGGGTTGGACTAGATGACCTCCTGAGGTCCCTTCCAACCCTGGTATTCTATGATTCTATGATTCTAAACAAGAAGCTGGCAGCATTATCTTCTACAAATATAAACAAACTTGTTTGTCTTAGCAATTGGCTGAACAAGAAGTAGGACTGATTGGACTTGTAGGCTCTAACGTTTTACATTGTTTTATTTTTGAATGCAGGTTTTTTTGTACATAATTCTATGTTTTTAAGTTCAACTTTCATGATAGAGATTTTACTACATTACCTGTATGAGGTGAATTGAAAAATACTGTTTCTTTTGTTTATCATTTGTACAGTGCAAATATTTTAAATCAAAAATATTAAGTGAGCACTGTACAGTTCATATTCTGTGTTGTAATTGAAATCACTGTATTTGAAAATTTAGAAAAATATCAAAAATATTTAAATATATGGTTTTCTATTGTTTAACAGCGCGATTAATTGCAATTAATATTGCAATTAATATTGCTGCCCTGACTGCCCCCCGCCGCCCCATCCAACCCCTACTCTCGTTCCTGACTGCCCCCCCCCGGGACCCCTGCCCCCATTCAACCTCCCCGTTCCCTGCCCTCTGACGTCCCCAACCCCTATGCACACCTCCGCCCCCTGACCACCACCCCCTGAATTCCACTTCCCTCTATCCAACCCCACCACTCCCTGCCCCCTTACCATGCTGCCTGGAGCACCGGTGGCTGGTGACACTACAGCTGCGCTGCCCGGCTGGAGCCAGCCATGCCACCGCGCAGTACAGAGCGCCGGGTCAGGCCAGGCTCTATAGCTGTGCTGCTCCAAGAGCTCGCAACCCCGCCGCCCAGAGCATGAGCTGAGGCTGCGGGGGACAGGGAACAGCAGGGGAGGGGCCAGGGGTGAGCCTCCCAGGCCAGGAGCTCAGGGGCCGGGCAGGAGGGTCCCGTGGGCCGTATGTAGCTTGCGGGCTGTAGTTTGCCCACCTCTGAGTTAAGGCATCTTCCCTTGTTCAGGCACTACAGAAAATAGTTGACACTGACAATAGTTACTGCAGTTTGTCACCTCTGAATCCCAGGCCTTGCCACATATATATTCATTCATGTATATTAATTGCAGACCACATCATCCACAATGGGATACACTGACAAGGTAGAGTAATACATACTATTGACAGGTTTCAGAGTTCTTTTCTCAGCCATTTAAAGAAATCATAATCTAACACATACCTAGCTAGATTACTTACTAAAGTTCTAAGACTCCATTCCTGGTCTATCCCCGGCAAAAGCAGCATACAGACAGACACAGACCCTTTGTCAACATACTATTGAGAGGATACTACAAGAGAAAGAACCCGTATTAGCTCTGCTAGGCTGCAGAACAAACCCCACATCAGCTACTGGAGTTAGCCCAGCTTGTGGGCTGACGCACTAGAATAACATTGCCAACTGCAGAGTTAAATCTTAATCCTGTGGCCATGTTAACAGGATGTGAAACACAACAAATGTAAGAACTCCAATGCTTTCATCTTTAATCATTGGAATGCAACCCAAAGCTTATCTTTATGCTTAGACTTGGAGACCCACCCTTAATGAAGAATTTGAAGAGTCACGTATCTATTGGCATGAGTCTATACTTGGCATATAGGTAGTCAGTCAACTGAACACATTGTCATGAAGGCTAAAGTGTGATTAGACCAGGTTGTGTGGCAAAGCCGATGACTCAGATGTATAATTTGTTCTTAAATATTAATTCTTGTTAAAGATTGCTTATACAGAAGTGAAAAAAGAAGGGAAATATGAGGATTTTTGTACTTATGTTTCAGTCTATTTCTGCAAGCCAGTCAGGATGGGATTATGGAGGTCTTTAGGCAGAAGCTCTGCAGTGAAGCAAATGGAAACTGAGACAGAATAGCTGTAGGGATAATCCTTTTTTCTGTATTCTGATAAAGTTCCTTGGTTGGTGTTATAAGAAAGTGACTTTATGATATTTTATCATTGTCATGGGATAGATCTGCACCTGGAGCCATATTTTTAGTTTGTATAAATCATATAGATCAGCATAGTTTCATGGGTTTCAGTGGATGACTGTGATGACTTGCACCAGCTGACAATCTGGCCCCTGAAGTTCTAGGTGGAGCTATGTGTTCACCAACCATAATGCGCACAGATAGTTTTGTTTCTAAAATGCTGCAGTTGAATTGTGGAGTGGATTCATAAGCTATGATACAGTGCTGCAGCTCCTCCTTTATATTTTGGTCACGATGCAGAGCCCTCTCTACAAAACATACTAATTACAAGAGGAGAGAATTACAACTTGTGGGTATTTAAGTTTCAGTTTTTCTTAATCCTAACATTATCTCAATAAACTTGAATTAACATAATTTTGTTTCATCTTAACATAATAACACCATCCCCACAGACTTGCATTGACATCGACTTAGGGATTTTACGTTTTTGTCCCACGTCATTAAACTGAGTGCCGAATGAGCATTGCCATAATGCATATATCTGTATGAGAAGTGCCTGTGCATTTTCAGTAGATATTCGTGAAAACTTTTGTGGTGCTCTCAAAACATTTTTTCAAAACTTCAGGCTGTTTGTATTAAGAATCTGATCCTTCAGTATCCTGAATACGCTCATCTCTGTTACTGCAGTGGAAGTTGAGTGCTCAGCTCCTTGCAAGATCAGGCCTTGTGTACTTATTTTTTTTCTTTTGACAATTTAAATGTGCATTTAGTTACCATGAAAGGAACTGGATGAAGAACTCCAGAGTGCCATGCAAGCTTTTTGTTTCTCTACCAGTATTTCTCAGACCTGAACCAGAAGCTCCACCATTCCAGAGGCTCCACCATTTCTCAGACCTGAACCAGAAGCTCCACAAAACAGAGTGTCCATTGTGGTGGTAATTTAAAAAAGTTAAGACTTGTAAAGGAAAATATTTGTTAAGGTCTGCAGGAAACTTTTTGCGCCTCTAAAATTAATAAGCTTAATGGTTTTAATTTTTTTTCAAAAACCGATTTCAACACAATTTTTTGAAATAGGTTAAATATTACATCTTGAAAATGTATTCCCATTTTACTCTCCCTGGGCTATTGTGACTGACGCCTCTCTTGGTCATCTACCTCTGTCCTTTTGCTCTCTCTCTCTCTCTCTTTCAATGAGTCATCTTATTCTCCTCTCCCTCTCTTCATAGGGATCTATAGTTCCCTTCTCTTCTCCTTTTACATCCTTTTCCTGGATGATCTCCTCTGCTCCTTCTTCCACAACTTATCTTTATGGTGGTGACTCTCAAATCCATTTTTCCACTTCTTTCCTGTGTTCCTTAGTCCAATCCAATTTACTATGGCCAAAATTGAATTCATTATCTTTTTTACCAAATCCTTCCCGCTCCCCACCTTTTTCTGTTGCTGTTGGATACCCCCATCCACCACGTCAGTAAGCCCTTGTACATAGGGGTACTCTTTGACTCTTCCTTACTCTTGTTGCATACATCCAAGCTATCTTCAAATGTTGCCACTTCCTCCTCTGTAACATTAAGATCTGATATTTTCGTTTTGTTCACAAAGCCACAACTCTCATGCAGACCTTCATTATTTCCCATCCTAATTACTTCTCTGATACCCACATCACTTCCCCCAGTCCGTTTAAAACTCTGCTGTTAAGGTCATCTTCCTTGCCTTTTGTCCAAACGATGTTACCCCTTCCCAATTTCAGACTCCTCCACTGGTCGCTCACTGCATCCAGTTGAGGCTGCGTCTCCTCTCCTTTTAAGTCCTGTCACAGATCTGTCCCTCCAACTTTGTCTCTTACTGCATCTCTCTAACTCTCTTCCCCCCCGCTTCTTATCGGCCAGTGACGTTAGCTTTGTCTACCCACTGTTGGTCCACTTCTCCAAGATTGTCTTTGTGACTCCTTCCATGCCCTGTAAGTATGGAACTTCCTCCCTCTACTTATCTTGAAGGACATTCTTTCAAAAACGAAAAACAAAAATAAAACACAAAACCTTCCTCAAGACTGACTCATTTGTGATGTGTTGTGTTATATTTTATCCAACTGAATAGGTTGAGGGACACTCGTAGTGTAATAACTAGAATTAACAGAGCGCCTATGAGCCCTAGTCATGGTCCAAGACCCCATTGTGCTTGGTGTTGCATAAATAAAGAGAAAAAAGGATGGTCTCTACCCGAAAGAGCTTGCAAGCAAAGTATTAAGTCCAGAGACAACAGATGGGACAGTGGGAATAATGGGACAATATTGGTCAGCATGATAGGCAGTGATCTTAGCATATTTGCAGTCTGCTGTCAAGTTAATTGTAGACATCATGGCAAAGGAGAACAAGGAAGTGGGCTTTGCACTTCACCCAAACATGAGGTTAGGAATGGCGGCATGAGGGGGTGAAGGTGGTGTCGGGGAGAGGTGTGGGACATGGAGAGGGTAGGGAGGGAGGGCTAGGGCTTGGGCAAACGTCGCCAGAGATATGAAGGAGGGAGTGAGTGGATGTGAGATCTGGATTTGTACTGATGGGAGATTGGGATGGAGAGGGGAAGAGGAGTGGAGCTGTAGAGGGGAACACTAGAGGGGTGAGGGTAACAAAGACGGGGACTTGGAACCAGTGTGGGGGAGGAGGTGGATGGATGTCATGATGCAGAAGAGGAGTGTGGTGAGAGCCCATGGGTCAAGGGTGCACATGCACACACTTTCTCTGTCTCTCTCTTTCTCTCTCGTAGCTAGAATGCATTCTTACCCTGCTAGATAGGGCCAGTGGTATAGCTGAATGGATTTATTTCTTTAGAAAACAGCCCAATTTATATACATCTATGAAGTACATAAAAATTGCTCCCATTGTGTGCCTCCTTTACCCTCCATAAGTTGCTTGTTTCTTAGGGCATGTTTACACTAGAAATGTAAGTCAACCTATATTAGATCAACTTACAGCCACTGGAGCAATTACTGTGGTGGTGCATGGCCACACTACCCTCCTTGGGTTGGTAGTATGCGTCCTCACCAGGAGCCCTTCCACTGATCTAAGAGGGGCAGTTGAGGAGCTGAGAGCCTGGTCTCTCAGCTCTGCTGGCAGTTCCCTGCTGGGAGACCGGCTGCCTCCCCCGCTCCCCATTTCCTACCTTCAAATCAGGGCTGTAGCTCATGAAAGCTTATGCTCAAATAAATTGGTTAGTCTCTAAGGTGCCACAAGTACTCCTTTTCTTTTTGCGAATACAGACTAACACGGCCGCTGCTCTGAAAACTGAGTCCTGAAGGTATCTTAACAAAGGGATTGGTTTGTCCCCAGCTAAGATAATGCTGGTCAACTGAGAAAGCTTTTATGTATGCCATGACCAAATACAGCCATTGGGCTATTCTGTGATGAATAGGGACATTCCTCAGGTCAGCAAGGAAGAGCTCTTTTTGCCACCTATTTGTCTTAATATGTTTATCTTTATACTGGTGGTGTAAGATACAGGATAGGGGATGGTATAAATACTGTAGGTCGTCTTGGCCTCAGGAACAGATCTGTCATTTAAGAGCAGTGAAGGAGCCAGACATAGAATGAAAGACTTCTTTTTTTTTTCCAAGAGTATTTAATATAGTAAACTTCTTACTTTAAGAAACTAACAGGTATTGGTGCAGTAGCAAGAACCAACTGAAAATGGACCAAAACACATACTTAACAGACTGGAAGGATAAAAAATGTCATGTGTACAAGGAAAGGATAATCAACATTAGCACAATGAAGTGATTGCTTCACCCTGTTGTCACTGTTTTTTATTGTTGTTTGTTTACTTCAGTGCATGTACGACGGTTAAGTAAAAGTAGAAATGAGCAAGTGTTAAAACTCAAGGAGCCCATGAAAATATGGCTTTGTGTGTGTTTGGATTTTTTTTTAAAGGCTCCCATGGCATCCTTGTGCTTTCCTATGAATAGGGCAGTCTACCTTAGACAGGATCTGTGATGATGCAGCACCTTCACATCTGTGAAGACCATAGATATGTTTTGCTAAATAGGACTTAAATTTATGGAATATTCTGTTAAAGTTTAAAGTGTCACTGAGGTAGCATGGATGGTACTATCAGAACAAATAAAGTGGAAATTGGCAATTTTTCTGTAACTGATTTTTTCAGTTTTGTAGAACAGAAACTAAGTATAAATCTCTTCTGAGGAAGTTCGCATGCAGAGAAGTTCCTGTCTGCATGAATGTCTCCTTAGTCCGTTATTTATTTTAGTCAAGACCCATTGTAGTTCTGATGTGCATTGTTTGAAGCTCAGCACATTTATAAATAAATGTTTCCCAGAATATTGTTAATTCTTACCACAGATAAGTTGGTTGCAAAATTTTTTTTCATAGAATTTTTTTTATAAAATGTGGGGTAGGGTCAAGAGGTCACATAATTTTAAGTAACAACAAATTGGCAATTGTTGAGATCAGTGGGGGATTGAATAGGAGTCACCTAGTTTGACAGGGATTGCATTCTCTTCTATATGCCCTCTGCTTTGGAACTTATTCTCCCTGCCAAATCCCAAATTAGTTACCCTTCCAGGCATTATGCTACACCCTCTTTTTCCTGAGGCATTTTGGGAGTGGGTGGACAGACAGGTTGGGATGAAATGAATAGTTCTGCTCTGCTGTTTTGGCTGTTGTGTGGGTAGTTTCAGAACTGATACAGTTGCTAGTGAAATAGTGCCCAGTTTTCATATGTTGAAAAATTGGAGAGGGTTCAGAAAAGAGCCACAGGAATGATTAAAGGATTGGAAAACCTGCCTTATAATGATACACTCCAGGAGCTCCACCTGTTTGGTTTATCAAAGCGAGGGATTAAAACCTTCATCACAGTCTATAAGTAACTACACGGTGAATATGTGTTAATTACTTATGCTAAACTATCTATTTGATCTTATATTTAGCTGTGACACTGAGCGTCTTTCCCAGACCTGAGGAAGAGTTCTTTGTGGCTCAAAAGCTTGTCTCGCTAACCAACAGCAGTTGGTCCAATAAAAGATATTACTTCACCCACCTTGTGTCTCTACCTGGGGAATAGAAATTTGATAGGGCTCTGCAATAGACTAGATCTAAGGGGCACACCTTTAACAGTGAGGGTAATTAACCATTGGAACAATTTACAAAGGGTGTGATGGATTCTCCTCTGACTAACATAGAACAGCTATGTAATAATCTAAGAATACTGAGATGTAGTAGTCTCTACGGTGCCACTAGTACTCGTTTTCTTTTTATCAACACTGTGACCTGGCTGGTGATTTTAAGGTTCTGACTTTCACGTCTGGATGTTTAATCTGATTTAGTAGGGGGTAATTTGAAAAACAAGCAGCAAATGCAATAGCTATTGGTAAATAACTTCCCACTGAACACGGCGGGGGCAAGTACAGGACATACTCTCAGGCCAAACTGATACTGTTCTGCCAGTGCTGGGAACGAAGAGATCAAATGGTAATAAATAGTTGAGAAGCCCAACACAAGAGAAAAATGGGGGGCGGAGGATCAATTGTCAGGAGCTATTTAGGGGGCAGGCTGAGAGAGCGAGAATTTAAAGAAGATGGGCCTTCTCACAGAGCCAAGGAATGGTAAGCCTTAGGTAAAGTGAGGCCTGAGTATAGACTAATTTATTATTTCAAGAAGCTTTCTCTGAAATTCTTTTGTTCTAAATATTTAGCTTTAAGAAGGCTGTTTGGTTACTGATTACCACTGCCATTGCTCCCAGAAGGAACATAAGTCAGGGTCTGAACATAAGTCAGGGTCTGAACATAAGTCAGACCTGCTGAGGTAATCACAGTGGATTACAGCCCAGGCTAAGAGTGGAAAACCATGTGAGTCCACCCTGAGAGTGGTGATGGCTGAAGCCCAGGACCTGAGTAGAGTGCACTCGGCGATGAGGAGGGGTTAGAGGTGCAGATAGCCTGTTAACTCTGACATCTCCATCATCTGGCAATTTTTAAATCAAGAGTGGATGTTTTTTCTAAAAGAGTTGCTCTAGTTCAAACAGCAGTTAATTCAGGGAAGTTCTATGGCCTGTGTTATGCAGGAGATTAGACTAGATGACCACAATGGTCCCTTCTGGCCTTAGACTTTATGAGTACCTCATAGTTTATTGCATATATATGTCATATGTTGGACTGAAACATAGTGCACAAATTGTCAGCACAAATTCAGTTTTCCAGCCCTTTCCATCTTCCACCATTTCTCAAATAAAGATCAGACAAAACCAAATTGTCATTAAGCTTTTAAAAATTGTAATAGGCGGAAAAATGCATCTCACTAACTTTAGATAAATTTTTGGAAAGAAAAGTTTAAAAAACAGTAAACAGAAGTTAAGGCAGGCAGAGAGGTATGCTGATGAGGCTTTCCGGGACCCTGTAGATTTGTCCCACCTCCAGTCAGACAACCCCTGCACTGTTAAGGAGGATGAAAGGCCCAGAGAAGGAGAGCAGTCACCGGGAGCAGAGAGAAACCTTCTCATGGATGGGACCCTCCTTCCAGATGATGTTGGGGTGTCCTCTTGCCCTGAGGTTACCTCTCTGGGGTAGGGAACTCCAGTCGTTAGGAAAAGTAATGGGAGATTCGATCATTAGAAAAATAGCTGGGTTTGTGATGACCGGGAGAGCTGTATGGTGACTTGCCTGCCTGGTGCACAGGTTGTGGATCTCTCGAGGCATCTAGATAGACTTATGTGTAGTGCTGGGGAGGAGCTGGTGGTCGTGGTACATGTAGGTACCAGTGACATAGGAAAGGGTAGGAGAGACGTCCTGGAGGCCAAATTTAGGCTGCTTGGAAAGAGACTGAAATCCGGGACCTCTACGGTGGCATTCTCAGAAATGCTTCCAGTTCCACGTGCAGGGCCAGGTAGGCAGGCAGAGCTTCAGAGTCTCAATTTGTGGATGAGATGATGGTGTAGAGAGGAGGAGTTTAGATTTATTAGGAACTGGGGAAACTTTTGGGATAGGGAGAGCCTATACAGGAAGGATGGGCTACACCTAAACAAAGTGGATCCAGACTGCTGGCACTTAACATTAAAAAGGTTGCAGAGCAGTTTTTAAATTAAGAGATGGGGGAAAGCTGATTGCTGCAGAGGCGTACATGGATCGGACAGAGACTTCTCTTAGAGGAGAGTCTATTGATAGAGATTCTCTAGGTTTTAGTCAGGAGGAGAGGATGGAAGAGGATAAAGTAAGGGACAGATCAGATGAGAAACATTCACATAAGGAATCTGACACATCAGAAAAGGGCAGACAAATAAACAGTGACAAGTTTTTAAAGTGCTTGTACACAAATGCTAGAAGTCTAAATAATAAGATGCGTGAACTAGAGTGCCTCGTGTTAAAGGAGGATATTGATATAATAGGCATCACAGAAACCTGGTTGAGTGAGGACAATCAATGGGACACAATCATTCCGGGGTACAAAATATATCGGAAGGACAGAACAGGTCGTGCCGGGGGTGGGGGGGGAGGAGTGGCACTATATGTGAAAGAAAATGTAGAATCAAATGAAATAAAAATCTTAAGTGAATCCACACATTCCATAGAATCTCTATGGATAGTAATTCCATGCTCTAATAAGAATATAACAGTAGGGATCTATTACCGATCACTTGTCCAGGACAGTGATAGTGACGATGAAATGCTAAGGGAGACTAGAGAGGCTACCAAAATAAAGAACTCAATAATAGTGGGGGATTTCAATTATCCCCATATTGACTGGGTACATGTCACCTCAGGATGAAATGCAGAGACAAAATTTCTTGATACTTTAAATGACTGCTTCTTGGAGCAGCTGGTACAGGAACCCACAAGGGGAGAGGCAATTCTCGATCTAGTCCTGAGTGGAGCGTAGGATCTGGTCCAAGATGTAACTATAACAGGACTGCTTGGAGATAGTGACCATAATATAATATTTAACATTCCTGTGGTGGAAAGAACACGTCAACAGCCCAATACTGTGACATTTAATTTCAGAAAGGGGAACTATGCAAAAATGAGGCAGTTAGTTATACAGAAATTAACAGATACAGTGACTAGAGTGAAATTCCTGCAAGCTGCATGGACGCTTTTCAAAGACACCATAATAGATGCTCAACTTAAGTGTATACCCCAAATTAAAAAACACAGTAAAAGAACTAAAAAAGAGCCACCTTGGCTTAACAACAATGTAAAAGAAGTGGTGAGGGATAAAAAGGCATCTTTTAAAATTGGAAATCAAATCCTAGTGAGGTAAATAGAAAGGAACATAAACACTGCCAAATTAAATGTAAAAATGTAATAAGCAAAGCCAAAAAGGAGTTTGAAGAACAGCTAGCCAAAAACTCAAAAGATAATGACAAAATGTTTTTTAAGTACATCAGAAGCAGGAAGCCTGCTAAACAACCAGTGGGGCCCCTGGACGATCAAGGTACAAAAAGGAGCACTTAAAGATGATAAAGTCATCGCAGAGAAACTAAATGAATTCTTTGCTTCAGTCTTCATGGCTGAGGATGTTAGGGAGATTCCCAAACCTAAGCTGTCTTTTATAGGTGACAGATCTGAGGAATTGTCACAGATTGAAGTGTCTCTAGAGGATGTTTTGGAATTGAGAAACTTAACAGTAACAAGTCACCGGGAGCAGATGGATTCACCCAAGAGTTCTGAAAGAACTCAAATGTGAAATTGAGGAACTATTAACTATGGTTTGTAACCTGTCCTTTAAATCAGCTACTGTACCCAGTGACTGGAAGATAGCTAATGTAACGCCAATATTTAAGAAAGGCTCTAGAGGTGATCCTGGCAATTACAGACAGGTAAGTCTAACGTCAGTACTGGGCAAATTAGTTGAAACAATAGTAAAGAATAAAATTGTCAGACACCTAGAAGAACATAAATTGTTGCGCAGAAGTCAACATGGTTTCTGTAAAGGGAGATCATGTCTTACTAATCTATTAGAGTTCTTTGAGGGGGTCGTCAAACATGTGGACAAGGGGGATCCAGTGGACATAGTGTTCTTAGATTTCCAGAAAGCCTTTGATAAGGTCCCTCACCAAAGGCTCTTACGTAAATTAAGTTGCCATGGGGTAAGAGGGAAGATCTTTTCATGGATTGAGAACTGGTTAAAAGACAGGGAACAAAGGGTAGTAATAAATGGTAAGTTTTCAGAATGGAGAGGCGTAACTAGTGGTGTTCCCCAAGGGTCAGTCCCAGGACCAGTCCTATTCAACTTTATTCATAAATGACCTGGAGAAAGGGGTAAACGGTGAGGTGGCTAAGTTTACAGATGATACTAAACTGCTCAAGATAGTTAAGACCAAAGCAGACTGTGAAGAACTTCAAAAAGATCTCACAGAACTAAGTGATTGGGCAACAAAATGGCAAATGAAATTCAATGTGGATAAATGTAAAGTAATGCACATTGGAAAAAATAACCCCAATTATACATACAATATGATGAGGGCTAATTTAGCTACAACTAATCAGGAAAGAGATCTTGGAGTCATTGTGGATAGTTCTCTGAAGATGTCCGCACAGTGTGCAGCGGCAGTCAGAAAAGCAAATGGGATGTTAGGAATCATTAAAAAAGGGATAGAGAATAAGACAGAGAATATCTTATTGCCCTTATATAAATCCATGGTACGCCCACTCTTTGAATACTGCGTACAGATGGTGTCCCCTCATCTCAAAAAGATATACTGGCATTAGAAAAGGTTCAGAAAAGGGCAACTAAAATGATTAGGGGTTTGGAACGGGTCCCATATGAGGAGAGATTAAAGAGGCTAGGACTTTTCAGCTTGGAAAAGAGGAGACTAAGGGGGGATATGATAGAGATATATAAAATCATGAGTGGTGTGGAGAAAGTGAATAAGGAAAAGTTATTTACTTGTTCCCATAATATAAGAACTAGGGGCCACCAAATGAAATTAATGGGCAGCAGGTTTAAAACAAATAAAAGGAAGTTCTTCACTCAGCGCACAGTCAACCTGTGGAACTCGTTGCCTGAGGAGGTTGTGAAGGCTAGGACTATAACAGGGTTTAAAAGAGAACTGAATAAATTCATGGAGGTTAAGTCCATTAATGGCAATTAGCCAGGATGGGTAAGGAATGGTGTCCCTAGCCTCTGTTTGTCAGAGGGTGGGGATGGATGGCAGGAGAGAGATCACTTGATTATTACCTGTTAGGTTCACTCCCTCTGGGGCACCTGGCATTTGCCACTATCAGTAGACAGGATATTGGGCTGGATGGACCTTTGGTCTGACCCAGTATGGCGATTCTTATGTTCTTAATTGTTGCCTTTTCTTGCGTAAAGTTGTGGGACCATTATAGTTAAGTGGAAAAGTCTGTGAGTTACTATAAATCAGATGGTATAAAACAATGGAACTGTGCTGATTTACATCAATTGGCAATATGAGCCTAAGATTTACCATATAATCTTGTCTAGTGAGTGACATTTAAGAGCCCACATAGCGGGAAAGGTGATGGAGGACGTGGCCTTCCAACCCCAGTGATGTCCTGGGGTCAGTGAGGTAATCCTGCACAACACCTGATTCTTTTACATTCGTGATACTCTCCTTGTCACCCCTCTGCGTCTTCCCAGTAGTGTGGTGTAGTTGTGCACTCTGTCCTGCCATGTGGGAGATTAAGTATTTCACTCCTTGGGCTAGCAAAAGTGTCAGTGTTGCGGGGAGGGTGTATTCAGAGTCTCAGGTTCATATGCATCTCCCAGCTGTCCAGGCACTGTAGAAATATCAAGAGTTTCCTAAATTAATTCTTACATATCTCTCCAGCAGATTATAGATGAAGTAAAGTATAGTTATTACCAGAGATAAAGCATAAGAATGAAAAACCAGTGGCAAACTGAATTGAAAAATAGAATGTTATTTATACCTGCAGTGCTGCGGAAGCATGTTGTGCTGACTGATTTAACAAGGAGACTTGGAAATCTGGTTTGGGGCTGCTAGAGACTAGAGATGGTGTTGATGTAGTGAACTAATTACCAGTGTGATGAAGTTGTCTAGTGGACTGTTTTTGACTGTTTCGTTGTTGTGGCATCTCCTGCTGGTTAATTCATTGAGTAGCAGAGGTCGTGGTGGGTGTCTGCTACAGATGACCAGACCAGGAGGATGAGGTAGATGAGGCTTTCTTCAGACAACTAACAGAAGTTTCCCTGGTTCTCATGGGGGACTTCAATCACCCTGACATCTGCTGGGAGAGCAATACAGCAGTGCACGGACAGTCCAGGAAGTTTTTGGAGAGTGTTGGGGACAACTTCCTGGTGCAAGGGCTGGAGGAACCAACTATGGGCCATTCTCCTCTTGACCTGCTGCTCAGAAACAGGGAAGAATTGGTAGGGGAAGTAGAAGTGGGTGGCAACCTGGGCATCAGTGAGCATCAGATGGTCGAGTTGAGGATCCTGACAAAAGGAAGATAGGAGAGCAGCAGAATACAGACCCTAGACTTCAGAAAAGCAGACTTTGACTCCCTCAAGGAACCGGTGGGCAGGATCCACTGGGAGGCAAATATGAGGAGGAAAGGAGTCCAGGAGAGCTGGCTGTATTTTAAAGGCGCAGGAACAAACCATCCTCATGTGGAGAAAGAACAACAAATATGGCAGGCGACCAAGCTTGGCTTAAAAGAGAAATATTCAGTGAGGTTAAACACAAAAAGGAAGCTTACAAGAAGTGGAAACTTGGACAGATGACTAGGGAAGAGTATAAATTCTTTGCTCGAGCATGCAAGGGTGGAATCAGGAAGGCCAAAGCACAATTGGAGTTGCAGCTAGCAAGGGATGTGAAGGGTAACAAGAAGGGTTTCTAAAGGTATGGTAGCAATAAGTAGGTGGTCAGGGAAAGTGTGGGACCCTTACTGAATGGGGGAGGCAACCTAGTGACAGATGATGTGGAAAAAGCCAAAGTACTCAATGCTTTTTTTGCCTTGGTGTTCACAGATAAGGTCATCTCGCAGCCTGTTGCACTGGGCAGCACAGTATGGGGACGAGGTGAGCAGCCCTCAGTGGTGAAAGAACAGGTTAAGGACTATTTAAAAAAGCTGGACATGTACAAGTCCATGGGTCCGGATCTAATGCATCTGAGGTTGCTGAGGGAGTTGGCTGATGTGATTGCACAGCCATTGGCCATTATCTCTGAAAACTCGTGGCAATTGGGGGAGGTCCTGGATGATTGGAAAATGGCAAATATAGTGCCTATCTTTAAAAAAGGGAAGAAAGAGAATCCGGGGAACTACAGACCGGTCAGAATCATCTCAGTCCCAGGAAAATTCATGGAGCAGGTCCTCAAGGAATCCATTTTGAAGCACTTGGAGGAGAGGAAGGTGATCAGGAATAGTCAACATTATTCCCCAAGGGCAAAGTCATGCCTGACCAACTTGATTGCCTTCTATGGTGAGATAACTGTCTCTGTGGATATGGGGAAAGCAGTGGACGTGATATATTTTGAGTTTAGCAAAGCTTTTGATACAGTCTCCTACAGTCTTCTTGCCAGCAAGTTAAAGTATGGATTGGATGAATGGACTATAAGGTGGATACAAAGCTGGCTAAACCATCGGGCTCAATGGGTAGTGATCAACATCTCGATGTCTAGTTGGCAGCCGGTATCAAGTGGAGTGCCCCAGGGGTCGGTCCTGGGGCCGGTTTTGTTCAACGTGTTTATTAATTATCTGGATGATGGGATGGATTGCACCCTCAGCAAGTTCGCGAATGACACTAAGCTGGGGGGAGAGGTAGATACGCTGGAGGATAGGGATAGGGTCCAGAATGACCTAGACGAATTGGAGGATTGGGCCAAGAGAAATCTGTTGAGATTCAACAAGGACAAGTGCAGAGTCCTCCACTTTGGACGGAAGAATCCTATGCACAGCTACAGGCTGGGGAAGAACTGGCTAAGCAGCAGCTCTGCAGAAAAGGACCTAGGGATTACAGTAGACAAGAAGCTGGATATGAGTCAGAAGTGTGCCCTGGTTGCCAAGAAGGCTAATAGCATCTTGGGCTGCATTAGTAGGAGCATTGCCAGCAGATCGAGGGTGATTATTCCCCTCTATTTGGCACTGGTGAGGCCACACCTGGAATATTGCATCCAGTTTTGGGCCCCCCCACTACAGAGAGGATGTGGACATACTGGAGAGAGTCCAGCGGAGGGCAACGAAAATGATTAGGGGGCTGGGGCACATGACTTATGAGGAGAGGCTGAGGGAACTGGACTTACTTAGTCTGCAGAAGAGAAGAGTGAGGGGGGGATTTAATAGCAACCTTCAACTAGGCTGTTGTCAGTGGTGGCGGATGACAGAACAAAGAGCAATGGTCTCAAGTTGCAGTGCGGGAGCTCTAGATTGGATATTGGAAAAAACTATTTCACTAGGAGGGTGATGAAGCACTGGAATGGGTTACCTAGGGAGGTGGTGGAATCTTCATCCTCAGAGGTTGACAAAGCCCTTGCTGGGATGATTTAGTTGGTGTTGGTCCTGCTTTGAGCAGGGGGTTGGACTAGATGACCTCCTGAGTTCTCTTCCAACCCTAATCTTCTATGATTCTAAAGCCACCGGATAGAAGGAGATCTTGTCCTCTTTTCAACCAAGAGGTAAAGTGCTGTACTTAGAGGTGCTACTAAGGGAAGGTAACTTCATTCTTATAGGCCAGTTTTGATACCTAGAGTTGAGGCATAGGGCTGAATAGATTGGGATGTGCCTA
The DNA here is from genome assembly GCF_965152275.1 of Natator depressus. NCBI lineage: Eukaryota > Metazoa > Chordata > Testudines > Cheloniidae > Natator > Natator depressus. The sequence continues at coordinate 85,541,196 of NC_134235.1, forward strand.
TAGGAGCCCTTTAGCATCACAGTCACGCAGTGGAAAGAAACGTACTTTTTTAATTTAAAAACCAAAACAAAATATAAAATACCCCTCCCCCGCCAAACTAAATGCAGCCCTACAATTGGATAAAGAAGTTAGGGAGGGAACCTTTGGATTAAAAATTATATATGTATTATGCGTAGTCTATTTCAACAGGATTTTTATTTTATTTCTTTTGGTGTATAAAATTCTCAGATTGGCACCTGTTCTAATGGGGGAAGGGGATGGAGGGCATTCATACATTTTCACTTGTTCAAATACAATGGGCTGCTTAAAATACCCCCCACCTTCAGCAAAAACACTAGTAATAAAGCATAATAAAATAACAAACATAATGGATACCAGTATTTACTGTAAACTTTGCTGATTTAGAAAGTATATTTTATAATATATTCTGTTTACATTTGGACATAAGAAATATAAAATACATTATAAACATTGTCTCATTTATAAAAGTATTTTAAAATTGTAGCACCCTGTAGCGCTCCTAAAATAGAAGGGGTTAAAAGCAGCCCTGGAGAGGGCTGTGGCTGGGGATGGCTGATTGGGGAAGCAGCCATAGCTGGGCCATACCCCAATCAGGCCCCAGCTGGCCTCTATAAAAAGGCTGTGAGCCAGGGGCCCAAGGAGTCTCTCTCCAGGCTGGGAGAGAGCAGGGCCTGGCTGCCTGCCTGACAGGGTACTGGGAGTGAAGCAGGGCTGGAGAGGGCCAGGGGAGCTCCGGGCTGGCAACTCCCCAGGCTGCAGGGCCTGGTCCAAGGCCCATAGAGGTACTGGGAGGCAGAGGAAGGTAACCGGTCCGAACCCCCTTGCCTATGATGAGTGGCCTTTATATTGCAGTCTGCCCAAGGGAGCAGGGGCTTGGTGATGACTGGCATTAGTCCAGATTGAGGCAAGGTGGGGATAGTGGGTTTGGGGTTCCCCAGGATGGGGAGACTCAGAGGCAGAGTGTGGGGGTACTGCCAGGGAGCAGAACCCTAGAGAAAGGGGCACCGGGCTCTGTGAGGGACACGGGGGCCAGAGCTGTGTGGATCACCAGCCTACAGAGGGCACTCCAGGCTGGAAAAGAGCTAATTCCCAATGACCAGCAGGAGGCAGTACAGGGGTGAGTCCGAACCTTTACACACCCTTACTGTGGAAGTGTTTACTGTTTGTTTTTAATTGTAGAATAATTGAAAACCCTTAGACTAACAAAATTAATATTGCTTCTTTACTTAAGACTTGAAATGCATTCTGAAATGGTCTGGATTTCTCATCCCAGTTTAATATGCTGTTATCTAACAGGATGCACTGAGTGTTCTTTAGCAACTACAAAACTCATCAAGCAAATGGAGAAGATTACCCATGAAATCAAGCTTCAAACTTTTATTTTCTCACAATCGATAGGAGAGTAATGCACTTGGATTTATTATGATATCGAGATTGACTGTTTAAATCCTTTTTAAAGTTCAAAGCATGAAACAGACTGTGTGCACAAGCAAGCCGCTGTGGAGCTTCTAAGCAGGGGCTTAGAAATTAGGTTAGTCTGAAATGCCCCTCCAGTCCCATATGGGTTTAACGGAAAGATTTCAGGCTCAAAAAGACAGGGTTTGGGGAAGCATCAGGCAGTGGTTTCAAATTACCTGAGATTGCATTGTGGATTTTTGTCTTCTGGGAGACAAGAAGACAAGATACTCTTTAAAGATGAGCAGCACCGTAGAGGGTGACTTGTGGTTTTTAGCTTGAGGAGTTTAAAGATGAAGATATCTGTTTGAAAAGCTGAACTAGCAGATGATGAGAAATACTGCAAGATTTCTCATTGAAATACCTTTATATGTATATAAAAAGAAATTTCATACAGTGTTTTTGACAACAGAAAAAAAAATTTGATTCAGTTCAGAATGTCCTGTGTGCGAATGAAATGGCTGAAACATCATCTTGGATTTGATAGCATGGCAAGCCCTTAGTTCTTCTGTCTAGTAACTAATAAACAGTATTAACCTTCAATAAACATTGTGAAAGTGCAAAAACAAATCTCGGACCTCACTCTGAGAGCTGAATTTTATCCAAGTTTGAAAATTCAGAACTTCTTTGTATCTTTTTTTAATTGATCTTGCACAAATAGATTGGTATTAAAATCTCCACTTTAAACATACGAAGCTGCATATTTTAATATAACCCAGTGTACTGCGCAGTGAAAGATATGCGCCAATACATTATTTTAGCAGATCATACATTGTAATTGTTTTGTGACCACACGGGAACTGCCTGTCATTAATAGGCCATTTACCTACTACTGTGATGAAAGGGGTAAACAGAGATATTTTGACCTATAAAGTAAGATCTGTCTTGTCAGCTGGTTTTTAAACCCTATAATAAATTTAACTAAGATTTATGGTAAATCTGTTAAAGTAGCCCTCTTTTTCTTCAGTCAAAATAATTAGACGCATGGTATGAGATCTGGCTGAAAACTAGTTTGTTGGGTGGAAAAATGGATGGAAAGTAGTGTATGCCCAGGCAGAAGGCTAACATCTCTCTGGTTCCGTATTAATCTCAGCACATCCAGTGCAGCATCCATTACATACTATGTGTGGAAAAACTGCACTTTAGGACACTGTATCTTCATCTCAAATTAAGTATTTGGGTGTTAGGTTTTCACAGTTAAATAGAAGTGGAAAGCTACAGTGTTACTAAATAGTAACTTCTCAAAAAGCAATATATTTTGAAAGGATTGTGATATTAGTGGTCGAAAATTTATTTATATAGCTTTGTGACTCAAGAGAGCATACTTTGAAAGTAAAGGAGGACTTGTGGCACCATAGAGACTAACAAATTTTCAAGTGCCACAAGTACTCCTTTTCTTTTTGCGAATACAGACTAACACGGCTGCTACTCTGAAACCTGTTATTTTGAAAGAAGTTAGCCAGCGTCAAAATCTGAGCATTCTTTTTTACCATGCCCTGTTTGTGGAAAGCTATGGGATGGATGTGGTATATGAGTTCTTCCTGCTGCAAAACTTGCAGTCTTATTTATCCTGTGGTGATCTTAGAGAAGCATTATGTGGCCTTGTAGTTACAGTCTTGATTATTGTATTCTTCTGAAGTTCCATCGCCGTGTCTTAGATTGGGCAGGGTGTGGGAGGTAAGTGAGCCCTGATGTATGGTGGATTTTTGGATATAGGTTGTGTGTTTCAGCCACTACCTATCATTTTTAACAATAAATGGCTCAACTGTCTTCACCCCGTCCTCCCCCCAGGTATTTTTGGTTTATTCAGAGGTTTTAGTATGTGTAGCTTCCTCTCTCGACCGATGCCACTTTGACATTTCAGTTTCTCTCCCTCTGCTGCCAATCTTTGATGGATTACCCTATTTTATATTTTAATAATCTGTAGATTACTTTGAGCACCTTAGATGGAGTAGAAGGGCATTAGGGGACACATGCTTTTGACTTATGAACTACTCATGTACAACCTCCAAGGCAGCTACTGGTGGGTGACGTGAAATTCGCCTTTCTACAGTCAGTCATCACAACTTCTTATGTCCTTCTTAAGTCTTATATTGAAAGCTTAATGGTGCATAGGCCTGGAGCTTGAATTTACTCTTTGCACAGGGTGGAATTTCACCTTGGTGAACACTAGTAAGAAACATCTTAAGTATTAATTTTGGTCACATTTGGTTTTATCCTTTTTGTTATTAGGCCACTGTATGTCTTCAGCGAAACAAAACAAGTTCGTGAAATGGTCAACTTATTATTTTGTTTGTATGTTTTCCTTTTTAATTCTAATCAGACCTACCTGCGAAGTGCATATTTTGGTGAAACATCTTTTCAGACAGTGAGCTGAAAGTAGAGACGGTGGTGAAATCAAAACCATAGCGAGAATGTGAGAGTATTCATGATGTAAATGAAAATGGCAGGACAGTGTTGCTGCTGTGCAGCATAGGAAAAATGAATACCGATATTCAGTGGAGAGAAGATGTATGTGTATTTTGTCACTATAATTACTGAAGGACAAAGTGTCGTTGATCTCCACTTGAATATCATGACTGACTACTATATCTGACCAGAGTCCTAACATGAAAGTTACCTTTCCTCTTCACTTTCCTTGTATACAGCACCAAAGAACAGTTGCACCTGTATTGTACTTTGAGGTGAACACACTGATGTGCTCTTCCTAAGTAAGCAGGAGATGCAAATCGGACGTGATTTTGCAGTTAAACACAAAATACATACATACACACAGATACACACACATTTTGGAAAAAAAATTCCCTTCACCTTTGTTGTTTTGATTTCTTTTCTCATCATTTTGGTTGGACTGTCCTTGCTGTATTCTGATTTTGGTGCAGCCACGCTGTATTACGTAGGCTTCACTTTCTTTTCTTTCATTTGGCTTTATATACCTCATTACATTTTGGATGCAGTTACATTCTATAGTGTTGGATTTACTTACATTGTTCTTTTTCAGCTCTTAAGTTCTTTTGTTTCACTTCGTAATCATTTACGTGACTGTTCACTTTTGCTTTGTAAGCCTTCTCTATGAATTTAATAGTTCTTCTGATCCCAAAGGACCAGCCACCCACCCAGGTGAGTCTATAACTCAGGTCTTACCCAATAATCACTCTGTTGCCAATCCTTTAGTTTAAAAAATCTAAAGGTTTATTTATAAAAAGAAAAAAGGTGAGAGTTAAAATTGGTTAAAGGAATCAAATACATACCACAATTGCAAAGTTCTTGGTTCAGGCTTGTAGCAGTGATGGCATAAACTTCTGGTTTAAATCAAGTCTCTGGTTACTTCCAAATCATTGGAAAGTCATCAGTCCCTTGGTTAGAATGCTCCCATTAGTATAAGTCCATAGTCCAGAAGTTGGAGCAGGAAAGAGGCAAAATGGTGGGGTTTCCAGGGCCTTTTATAGCTTCTGCCATGTGGAGGGAAATCGACTGTTTCAAACAAAGCCCTCAGCACAGCTAGTGGAAAATTACAGGTAAGAGATGGAGTTTGGATTCACATGGAAAAGTCACATGTCCATACATGATTTCACTTAGTCACAGAAGAAGCCATTTCCGATACCCCAGACAGAACGTTCATAGGATAGTCCATTCAGTGTAGATGGGTGTCGTCCATTGTGAGTTGTGTCCTTTTGATGAGCCACTTAACTTGAATAGTTCCTTCACAATGTGCTGGCTAAACACCTTGTTGGTGTTTCCCAGAACCAAACTCATTAGAAATACAGGTACATAGTTAATATTCATAACTTCAGATACAAAATGATACATGCATGCAAATATGATAATCATATTCAGCGAATCATAACCTTTCCATAGACATCTTTCATGACCCATTTTGTACAAGGTTTGTTGCAAGTATATAAAAGTGGTAGCAACAATGATCTATATAATCATAGTTTAATCAGATAATATCATAAGCTCCTAAAGTTAGACCTTTTTATATCAGAAGGTCCAGATAAATTGCACCCAAGAGGGGTTTCTTTGTTTTTGTTTTGGTTTTTTAAGATTTGGCTGAGGAGTTCACTGCACTGTTAACCTTGACTTTTTTTCAATATGTCTTGGAACACTAGGGAAGTTCCAGAAGACTGAAAGAAACTTCTCTTTTGCTGATATTTAAAAAGGGCAAATGGGATGACCTGGGTAATTATGAGCCTGTCAGTCTGATATTGATTCTTGGTGGGTAGTGGAGTGGCTGATATGTTATTGATTAATAATAAATTAAAGGAGGATAATAGTAATGTCAATCCAAGTGCATTTATGGAAAATAGATCTTCTCAAACTAACTTGATTTTTTTTTTGGATGAAATTACAAATGTGGTTGATAAAGGTGATAGTGTTGATGTAATATACTTAGACTTCTGTAAGGTATTTGATTTGGTAGCACGTGACATTTTGTTTAAAAATTGGAAAGACATTAAATGGATTAAAATGTGATTAACTGTTAGGTCTTAAAATGTAGCTGTAAACAGGTAATCATCAGCGCATGTGTGTTTTATCATTGGGGTCCTGCGGGTACTGGTTCTTGGCCCTAGACTATTTAAGATTTTTATTAATGACCTGGAAGAAAACATAAAATAATCACTGACAAAGTTTGCAGATGACACGGGAATTGGTAAATAACGAAGAGGCTAGGTCACTGACACAGAGCTATCCAATGAAGTGAGCAGTAGCTCATGAAAGCTTATGCTCAAATAAATTTGTTAGTCTCTAAGGTGCCACAAGTATTCCTTTTCTTTTTGCGGATACAGACTAACACGGCTGCTACTCTGAAACCAGAGCTATCTGGATTACTTGGTAAGCTGGGCCAACTAAAAATGTGTTTTAATACAGCTAAATGTGTACATTTAAGAACAAAGAATGTAGGCCATACATTAAAGAAGGGGTGGACTGTATTCTGGGAAGTAGTGACTCTAAAAGATTTCAGGGTCATGGTGGATAATGAGACAAGCTCGCAGTTTAATATTGTGGCCAAAAGGGCTGATGTGATTCTGAGACGCATAAAGAGGGGGATCTTGAGTCGGAGTATAGAGGATATTTTCCTCTGAGGCACTGGTGCGAATGCTGCTGGAATACTGTGTCCAGTTTTGGTGTTCACAGTTCAAGAAGGATGTTGATAAGTTGGAGAGGGTTCAGAGAAGAACCACGAGAATGACTTAAAGGATTTGAAATTGTGCCTCATAGTTATGGACTCGGGGAGCTCAATCTGTTTATCTTAACAAAGAAGGTTAAGGGGTGACATGATTACAGTCTGTAAGTATCTGCATGGGGAACAAATATTTAATAATGGGCTCTTCAATCTAGCAGAGAAAGTTATAACCTAATCTAACGGCTAGAAGTTGAAGCTAGACAAATTCAGACTGGAAATAAGGTGTACATTTTCAATGATGAGAGCAATTACCCATTGGAACAACTCGCCGAGATCTTAGAGGATTCTCCATCATTTAAAAATTGTCAATCAAGGTTGGCTGGCTGTTTGTTTGTTTGTTTTGTTTTAAATATCTGCTCTGGGAATTATTTTGGGGATATTCTGTGGCAAGGGTGGGCAAACTTTTTGGCCTGAGGGCCACATCGGGGTTCCGAAACTGTATGGAGGGCCGGGTAGGGAAGGCTGTGCCTCCCCAAACAGCCTGGCTCCCACCCCCTATCTGCCCTCTCCCACTGCCCCTCCCCTGACTGCCCCATCCATACCCCCCTCCGCCCCATGACAGGCGCCCTGGGACTCCCATGTCTATCCAGCCGCCCCCTGCTCCCTGTCCCCTGACTGCCGCCGGGACCCCCTGCCCCTTATCCAACCCCCCCTGCTCCCTGCCCCATTATCGTGCTGCTCAGAGCACCAAGGCTGGCAGCTGCGCCGCCCCGCAGGAGCTCGCAGCCCCGCTGCCCAGAGCGCTGGCGGCATGGTGAGCTGAGGCCGCAGGGGAGGGGGGACAGCAGGGGAGGGGCCGGGGGCTAGCCTCCCCAGCCGGGTGCTCAAGGGCCGGGCAGGATGGTCCCATGGGCCGTAGTTTGCCCACCTCTGTTCTACGGCATGTGCTTACAGGAGGTCAGACTAGATCATCACCTCTGGCCTTGGAATCTATGAATCCATAAACAAGCAAAACATGCGTGTTTACACGCATGATTTACCAGCTTAGCCTAAGATTGTAATGAATGGGAGAAGAGATCAGCACTAACCACAATGTTTTCCTTACTTTTCCTGTTTGTTTGTTTAAAGTGAGATAACAGTCATGCACAATTGATGGAGTTAGGGAGTAGGAAGTAGTATTATCCAGTGGATAGATTTCGAGCTTGGAAATCTTGGGTTTTGTTATTAGACAACTCAATGATAATTATTATATGAAGACTTCCCATAAAAGTGGAGGGATGAATTATATACTTCTGACAATAGCTTACGTGTGTGCATGAACAACATGCTTTTGTCATATATTATCTCCTGGAATTTGGTTGAGGAAGTTTGGCTTTCACAGGAAGGGAACGAAGGAGCAGGTTTATGGGATGGGCTGGAGAGCATGATCTCTGATTTATAAGTTGTTACATGGGATTGAAGCTAAAGCATCACTGAAATGCATGTGTGTATAAATACAAATAGCAGATATGTAGTTCTTGAATTCAGGGAGCTATGAATCAAAATATTTTGTGGGGTTTCATTGTTCTTGGTCACTTTATTGAAACCAGATATTTAGGATCATCTTCTTGAGAAAATCCTTTTATAGGAACCATATAAGATCAGAGTCTTGTATGAGGCTTTTTTTCCCCCCGAATGGCAAACTATCTTTTAACTTGTGAATTCTATTTTGCAGACATTGCATGATATTCCTCCTTCAGTTATTTGTAGCTTAGTGTTTTTGGTCTAAGCAATTGAAGCAATTTATGTATCTGTGAAATATGGCATTGTCATTTATATGTAACAAACAAGATACAAAGCATAAGGGAAGCTTGACTTTGATTTAATCATTTTTGTAGAATATTTTTATCAGAACTGAATATTTTTGTAGTTTGGGACAATTCCAAAACATATGCTGATCACTTGCCTCCAGTTTGACCCTCCTATGCACAATTTTTTTTTTTACGTTGCCTACCTGTGTGGAGGGGTTTGTTTGTATCTATCATCTATCTAATAATTATATTATATTATTTGAAAGCTGATCTGCACCACCCATCCCGGTGTTCTAATTCCATGACATACCTGAGGATATTAACGTTTTACACAGCTTTCAGTCTTTGGCCATACAGAGGGGTTTGGTTCCTGATGGGCTGCTTTGATAGTCATTTCCTTTGTAGTAAAGCATTTGCCAGTATATTTGTATACCTTCAAATCAGCGGCACTGCTATGGGCACCCGCATGGCCCCACAGTATGCCAACATTTTTATGGCTGACTTAGAACAACGCTTCCTCAGCTCTCCTCCCCTAATGCCCCTACTCTACTTGCGCTACATTGATGACATCTTCATCATCTGGACCCATGGAAAAGAAGCCCTTGAGGAATTCCACCATGATTTCAACAATTTCCATCCCATCAACCTCAGCCTGGACCAGTCCACACAAGAGATCCACTTCCTGGACACTACAGTGCTAATAAGCGATGGTCACATCAACACCACCCTATACCAGAAACCTACTGACCGCTATGCCTACCTACATGCCTCCAGCTTTCATCCAGACCACACCACACGATCCATTGTCTACAGCCAAGCTCTACGATACAACTGCATTTGCTCCAACCCCTCAGACAGAGACAAACATCTACAAGATCTCTATCAAGCGTTCTTACAAGTACCCACCTGCTGAAGTGAAGAAACAGACTGACAGAGCCAAAAGAGTACCCAGAAGTTACCTACTACAGGACAGACCCAACAAAGAAAATAACAGAATGCCACTAGCCGTCACCTTCAGCCCCCAATTAAAACCTCTCCAACGCATCATCAAGGATCTACAACCTATCCTGAAGGACGACCCATCACTCTCTCTCAGATCTTGGGAGACAGGGCAATCCTTGCTTACAGACAGCCCCCCAACCTGAAGCAAATACTCACCAGCAACCACACACCACACAACAAAACCACTAACCCAGGAACCTATCTTTGCAACAAAGCCCTTTGCCAACTGTGTCCTCATATCTATTCAGGGGACACCATCATAGGGCCTAATCACATCAGCCACACTATCAGAGGCTCGTTCACCTGCGCATCTACCAATGTGATATATGCCATGTGCCAGCAATGCCCCTCTGCCATGTACATTGGCCAAACTGGACAGTCTCTACATAAAAGAATAAATGGACACAAATCAGATGTCAAGAATGATAACATTCAAAAACCAGTCGGAGAACACTTCAGTCTCTCTGGTCACTCGATTACAGCCCTAAAAGTGGCAATTCTTCAACGAAAAAACTTCAAAACCAGACTCCAACGAGAGACTGCTGAATTGGAATTAATTTGCAAACTGGATACAATTAACTTAGGCTTGAATAAAGATGGGAGTGGATGTGTCATTACACAAAGTAAAACTATTTCCCCATGTTTATTCCCCCATCCCCCCCCCACTGTTCCTCAGACATTCTTGTCGTCTACTGGAAATGGCCCACCTTGATTATCTCTACAAAAGGTGTCTCCCTCCCCCCGCTCTCCTGAGTGTAATAGCTCACCTTACCTGATCACTCTCATTACCGTGTGTATGGTAACACCCATTGTTTCATGTTCTCTGTGTATAAAAATCTCCCCTCTGTATTTTCCACTGAATGCGTCCGATGAAGTGAGCTGTAGCTCACGAAAGCTTATGCTCAAATAAATTTGTTAGTCTCTAAGGTGCCACAAGTACCCCTTTTCTTTTTGCGGATACAGACTAACACAGCTGCTACTCTGAAACCTGCATTTCTACTGTAGGTGTCATTTCTGGCAGAAGGTGTGAGGCTTTGATCACCATTTCTTTTCCTTATTGTTCATTTTGATTATTTTAGTTTGTATGTTCTTTGTTTATGTATGTTCTTACTGTGCTTTCTTTCCTGGTTTTTATTAGTCTCAGTGAGTTTCTTATTTTACATTTGTTGTGTATATTTTATATGTAAACTTAAGTTGTTTGGAGATCAATTTGTTTGACAGGTATACTACTTTAAAAGTTGTAAAGGTTATATAGTTGCCACTATATAAACAAGTAAAATAATTAAAATTATATAAAAAGGAATAAAATTCTAAAAGGCTGTGGTGGCTTTTGTTTTGTACCAATAACTTATCTTTGTTATTATTAACTTATAATTTTATTAAAAACCCACAAACTTATTTTAATAGCTAACATGATAGCCTTTCATACTATTAAGCCATAAAACTCTGAATAGATTCTGCAAACATCTGTTTTAATAATTCCTACAATACTAGGAAAAAACCCTGTAAAGTTCTTTATGGATTTGAGGATCTGTCTATTTGCTTTGGTGGATGTTCTGAAAAATCCTTCATGGCTGACTACTTAGTAGAGGATAGGTCTATCAATGGCTATTAGCCAAGATGGTCAGGGTACTCAATGCTCTGGGTGTCCCTAAACCTCTGACTGTCAGAAGCTTGGACTGATGTCAGAGGATGGATCACTCAATAAGTTGCCCAGTTCTGTTCATTTCCTCTGAAGCATCTGGCACCAGCCACTCTCAGAAGACAGGCTACTGAGCTAGACAGATCATTGGCCTGACCCAGTATGGCCATTCTTGTGGCTGTAATATACAGCTTTACACACACAATTGTCAAAACAACTTAATAATTAAGGCTGAAAAGTCAGGCACTCAAAGTTGGGGAAATCCAGAATTAAGGTTGCCTGTATGGAAACCTTAATTTGTCATTCCTGTTCATAGGCATTCTGATATAATTCAAGAAGGTATGATTGCATATTTTTTTCCACAATAATTCTGCCTCATTCAGTGCACAGAGCTCACGTAGTGAGCAGCTTCATCATTTCCTTTATCCTCAGCGTTCAGGGTATGGCCCTGTTTCTTATGTACAGCACAGTATTCAAACCATCGATGGAGAGGGAGGCTATGTCTACATAGCCCCGTAGTTCGGACTACAGGGGTCTGAACTGCAGCGTGCACTAGTGTGCTGCACTGTGACTCCCCCATGTGGATGCTGTGAGCACCAACAAAAGGTAGTTAGGTAGCATAAACATAGTACTCTGTAAACATGGGGGAGTTACAGCGCATCATGCGACCATGCACAGCAATTCAAACCCCTTTAATCTGAACTGTGGGGCTGTGTAGACAAGCCCTGAGTTAATCATTTCATTATGGGGTTTTCTGTGGCGCTCGTCACTACAATATCTGAGTACTTCACAGACATACATTAATTTATCTCTGCAACACCCTTGTGAGATAAGGTGGGGGGCGGTATTATCATTTTACAGCTAGTGAGCTGAGACGCAGAGATTAAGGTGTCAAGTTTCCACTAATTTTGAGTGCTCAATTTGAGACCTGTTTTTTCAGAGTACTTATTATATAGCACTGCATATGTTCAAGGCACAGCTCTCACTGACCTCAGCGGCAGCTGTGAGTGCTCAGCACTTCTGCAAATCAGACTCTAGAGTATCAAGGCACCCAGAAAGAGGAACACACAATTAGTGACCATTTCTGGAAAGTTTGGTTTAAACACAGGAACTCTGTGGCAGAGGGATGAATAGAAACCAGTTTTCCTGAATAGCATTCATCTGTCTTAACCATGAAACCATCCTTTTATTCTTCCTGCAATCTCTTACCTCATTCATTGCATACCTTCCAACTTGTGCAACAAATGAGGAAGGGGTCCTGCGTAGAAATAGCCTCCTTTATGACCCAGCTCTGATTTGCACTCTGCATTCGAATCAGACAGCTTCTTCTCCTATGCTGCCCGAATGCCAGCATGAGAGTCATTGAGAGCACAGGCTCCCTATTCTCTGTTCTGGGGCCTAGCCCACCCAGCCCAGGACAGCCATTACAGGGAAAGCCCATTTATAGGGAAAGGCCAGCTTCACCCTTGGGCTGGAACATGGCAGTTGCACTGTGGGGAAGGTGCATTCAGTCTGATCAGCACTAGGAGCTGAGAGAGCATACTCGGTTGTTTGGTACATGCAGAGTCCAGTCAGCAGATGTGAGGGGATGAAGTATGCTTAGTGAGGGTGCAGTCTTCACAGATTTTAGTTGCTAAAACTCATGAAGTCTATGAGCATGTGCAAACTGATTTTTTTTTGAAGTTTTATAGTAACTTGGACAAATTTGGGCAGATTTTCACAGCGGCTTTATAATTAGAACATTGCTGAAATATGGTGTTCCTTCTTAGTTTAAATGTTTTGCAGAGACATGTTGGTTTTGACAACATTTTGAAAGGGGTGAGGGGTGTGTGTGTGGAGAGAACAGACAGAACAGCAACAAATGTTTGGTGAAAGTTCTGGGTTGTTTCTGAAGTGTCATCCCAACTTTTTGACCCTCTTCAATGAAGCATCAAAAATTGCATTCTCCACTCCATCAGCCACTGTGTGAAGCTGCCAAAACCTTTCTACAGCCTCAGAACAAGTCTGTGTCCACACTCTCCCACACACATACGCCAGTGCAACTCCCTAGCATCTCCCAGCTGTGAAAGTCCTCCCACACCCCTCAGGCCAAAACTTTCCACATTGACAACTGCATCCCAGGCTGACAAAACCCTTCCATGCACCTAGGACAGCTTTTTTCCCTACCCCACTCCTGCCTTTGTCAAAACCATTCCAAACCTACACGTATAGAATACGAAGAAAGGTGTCCCAATTTTTCATCTGAAAAATCTCCCCCCATATCCATATTATTCACTCACTATTAATCTAGAAGTAACCAGGCTTTTATTTTATTCAACAGATTTCTTTTCAGATTCTATAACAAGTAATTTATATTAGAGAATTGTTCACAACTCTGGACATGAGCCCATATTGCAAATTGAAGTCTTTGCATATTTTGAAACCACTTCTATTTTGGGTTTATTTCGTTTCAAAAAGGATTTCTGCACATGCTTGAGACCTCTCTTGCAAAATGTTTATAAGGATTTTTTTGTGTGTACTTCATTGCAGACATGTGACAGTTGTATTGGCACATTTGAGGCTGTTGCAGTTTGTTGTGAAAGCTATCTGTGAACTAAGACATCTGGAAAGTCGTTTTAACTTGATAGGCTATAATAGCACTGAAGGAATAGTTGTATCTTGTTTTGTCAAGAATCTGCATACAAAGAACTTTCCAAGTAGGTCAGTAAGCCACATACCTAAATACAAAAGTCTGTTGACAATTGCCCATTCATCTAGCCTTATTAGGACAATCTAAGGGCTATCACTGTCTTTACAAATTTGACTAATGTAAATAATTTTGAATCGTGAATTTTGTCACCTCATCCCTTTCTCCATATCTTAAATAAATATATTAAACAGTCCTTGCACAGAACCATGGGGCCCTGCACTGTTTTGCTATGTTGAAAATTGGCCTTTCATTTCTGTCTCTTAGCCAGTTTGTAATGTGTGACAGTACTTTACTTTTCACCCCATTATTGCTTAGTTTCCTAAGGGCCTTAGTTATTCTACAATTCCAGTCACAGAATTTGCCTCACAGAATCCATCATATGTTGCAGAATGTTCTGCAAAATCTAAGATTTATTTATATATGTAAATGAAAGGTTCTAGTCCATTATGTGTGCAAATAACCCTCTAATTTTAAAAATGTCAAACAAATGTAAAGCAGTGAGTGCAGGCGTTGTCTTGTCTCCGTAAGTGGGGAATCCTAAACAATAACTGTGAGGTATGATTTGCCCTATTCTTTTCAGTAGAGCTTAATTATGGCACTTTGTCAATATTGTTAACTGTTTCCCTGCTGGTCATTTTTAATAAATTATTCAGTTAATGTTTGGCCCTCTCTGTTGAATATACTGGTGGATATTGGGACAGAGAGGAATGGGTTGCTGTCAGAAGTTGCTGAGATGGTATAATGGGGCACACTCGCTTCTTGAATGCCTCAAGCTGATGCAACTGGTGCCCTGGGTAGGTTATCAACCTTCAGTGCTCAACCCTCCAGATGAGTCACACAATCAAAATGCTTCTGGGGTAGCAAAAGTCCAAGAACAGTCTGTCTGCCCTATGAGGGTTTTCAGCCCCAGATCAGGCCCCTTTAAATTAAGCCCTTCACTCAAGCTTCCAAACCAGCTTGTCCCCTTCTCAGGCTTTACACCACATAATCAGTGGTCAGTGGGGTACACGGGCTCACCCACTACTCCGGGTTCCAACCCAGGGGCCCTCTGGTCCAGTGGTCTCCAAAGTGGGGTGCATGCAAGACGATCCATTGGGGGGCACGGCAGGAGGAGTGCCCCCAGAGTGGGAAAAGAAAAGGGGCGGCCGGAGGAGCGCTGCCCTAAGATTGGCCAGAATGCCGCCCCTTACAGTGTGCCGCCCCAGGCACGAGCTTCCTACGCTGGTGCCTGGAGCTGGCCCTGCAAGTTATCCTGCGGGAAGAGTGGGAGTTCCACAACGCGGAGGTGTTGACAGTGGCATCCTCACTCGTTCATTCACCTTCAGCGTATTGCAACACGTTGCAGTTTACGTGTGCCCGGTTAAGTGGATTTACGGATTATATTATCTAGTTTTAACTAAACCAGGGGTCTCAAACATGCGGCCCGCCAAGCTCCCTACACTCCCCATCTTCTTACTATATGTTCCATTCTATGCATCTGATGAAGTGGGCTGTAGCCCATGAAAGCTTATGCTCAAATAAATTTGTTAGTCTCTAAGGTGCCCCGAGTACTCCTATTCTTTTCACAAAAAAAGTAGTTCTTTGTGTATTTCATTATCGAAACAGAATCTAGCAAATACCATAAGCTGAGACATGTTAGAAACGTCTGTACTTTCATCCAACTGTATAGCAAACCTCCCACAATGCGTAATTTATTCTAATACTTGTTTGTTCAAATCTTCAGCAATGTTTTTTATAAGTCTTCCAACAGTATTTGCTGACAAAGGAATGCATTTTAGTTTGTCGCCATATTGTTTTCTGTTCATTATTGCATCCACTTTTGCCGCAGCAGGAAAAACAAGTGTTTCCCTAATGGTATGTGGCTTTTGTCTTTCGCTATTAAGTAAGAAACCTCAAAAGAGGCTTCTAAACGTTTATCATTAAGTTTAGTGAAATTTTGTAAAGTACTGGATTGAGTATCTCATGACTTTAAACATCACTGAAAAAATTGTAGAGGTTTGTCTTCATGTTCTGGATGCTTAGTTTTTTAAATGTCTTGCTAATCGTGATGGCTTCATACTATCATTAGCTAATATCTCAAGGCACAATATACATTTAGGGCAAGGTTCATCATTAACGATAGTGGATGTAAATCCATATTTCAAATAGTCGTCTTGATAATTTCGAATTTTTTCGCAGACTTCTTGTCAGATCTATTAGATCGTCATTGTTTTTACCTCGTAATGTGGCTGACGAAGAGCTCGAACTAGGAGGAGAACTGTCAGCTCTGCCATTTTCTTGTTGTTCGCTTGTGCTCGCATTATTAGTATTATCTTCAATCCACTGTGTCTTTGCAGGACTTTTTTTAAGCCACTTGTCCATTTTGTGAGGGTTAGTTTAGTTAAAACTAGATAATATAATCCGTAAGTCCACTTAGCTGGACACATGTAAACCGCAGTATGTCGCAATACACTGAAAACGAATGAATGAGTGAGGGTGCCACTGTCAACCCCTCTGCGTTGGAGAACTCCCACTCTTCCCTCAGGATACCTCTCAGGGCTGGCTCTAGGCACCAGCATAGGGAGCACGTGCCTGGGGTGGCAGACTGTAAGGGGCGGCATTACGGCTAATCTTAGGGTGGCGCTCCTCCGGCCGCCTTTTTTTCCCCCCGCCTCCTCCTGCCGCGCCCCCCAGTGGATCATCTTGAGTACCCCCTGGGGTACGTGCACCCCGCTTTGGAGACCATTGCTCTAGACAGCAGCCACATACTAAGCTTCTTCCCACCTGACTCCTTTATCTTCACTCCTTAGCTCAGTGTTAAAGTTCTCAGGTCCCCTCTCTCTCTGTTCAAGCAAATGCAGCCAAAACCAAACTTTGGTTGTCTCTTGAGCTTCTGCGGCCAGCAAGGCACACCCTGCTTTCCCCAATGGCCCTAGCCAGGAACTGATCTGCTTAGCCCCTGCATTGCCTTTTAGCTGAGCCTGCTGACCTCTGATTGATTGCTTCCATGCTGCCTCTCTAGGCAGGCCTGGAGGACCCAACTTTGCTGCTCCTTTCCTGGTGCGGGGTGTAGTAGGACTGTGGGGGCTGCAAGGGCAGGGGGCACCCAGTCTAGGCACCAGATAGGATTCCCGCCCCCCCCCCCCAAAAAAAAGTCCACTGGTCCTACGCTTCTGTCACTGAGGAAAGAGGAATTGCTTCCCCTCCTCATTACCAAAAGCCACCAATACCTCATGGGTGCTAAGAGCCCAAATTGCTTCCTATGTCTTCTCTTCTGCCAAAAGCCCCAAATATTTTTGAACCAGCTGTTAAAACCTCTGTCCCCTCCCCAGCAACTCATACAGTGTGGTTATGTTTCGACAACACAACTATCTGTGCCACATTAAACCCTGAAAATTCGAGGACAACAAAATGTAAATTAAAATTAATATCAACTAGGACATAAATAATGCTTTACTTGTATTATTCATGTTCGTGTTTAATTCAATAAACTCAAAAACTGAGTTTACCTAACTCTGCCACAGAATTTTCTATTTGCTTTTCATAGAAGTGCTGCAGAAACCCAGAGGGCCTGACAGTAAAAATTGGATGTAATTTGCCACAGAGCATTTGCATTCCTGGTTATGGTGCATTGTGTTAGTTTCTTTGCCAGGGAAATGTATGCAGGCTAACATTTAAGGCTGATACTCCTAGCCATAACATGTCCTGTTACCCTTACATTTTGTAGCATATATTTGGATAAAACACCACATAAAAATCTGAGACTGCATTATGTAAACACAGCAGGATCAAGGCAAAGTGTCTGGCTCAACTTCGAATTTCTTTGTCTTTGTTGGATTGTGTCACACTCCCAACCCGAATGTCTTTTTAACAGTCAATATTATGTTGTATCCTTTATACAATAAGCCTAATGTAAAATAAATACCTTGAAAAAACTTAATTCTTGTTGGAAAAAATGAAGTCAGTAATAGCTTTCATTTTATCTTAACTTTCTGGCTGAATCCAACAATGTATTCAAGGTCTATAATAAATTAGCCATGTAAAAACAGAACATTTTTTCTCAAGAAATAGAGTTCTACAGTGGCATAGAGTGAACTGGATGAAACACTACAATTACTGGGGACAATTTTATTCATTCTGAATGCCACAGCTTTTAATATCTACAAGAAATAATAGACCCTTTGTCCATAAAATTTTTCTCAAGAATCCACAAATTTGTATGAAAGCAGTACAAACCAGAGAACCTTAATGGAACAGATACATCCTATTTTCTTTAAAATATTTCAGTAAGTCTAGAAATAGTACTTTTAAAATATAGTTGAGCTTGTAGATATTTTAATGCCAGGGTAACGTGGGAAAATTGCTTTGCTTGATTAAATTATATAGCTTTTAAAAGAATGTTTCTGCTGTGCTCAGTATCACTAAATGTGACGTGATTAAAGTTAGGATGCATTTTATACACCTTTATCATTTTTGTCAATTAAATTCAGAAGTGAAAACATGATTTAGAGAAGGTGATATAGTCTGTATTTTAATTGTTAAAATAAACTCAGTTAAATAGAACAATAATGATTTTAAGTAAAACTTATCAAACATTTGTAGCTGAGTTTAAACAATCCTCTAATTTGTTGGTTGCAAGCTTTTTTTTTTTTTTTTTAGAACAGTGGAAGAAACATGAGGAACTAAGGTTGTTTGGGGATATTGATACATATTTTTCCTTGTTGTCTTGTCTATATCATGTCCAATTAACTGAACATCAGTGCAGAAGGAAAACATTCAGTTTTCATTTTGTGCAGATAGAAACCAAATATAGTAATAGCATTGTGCCAGAACAGGGAGTAGAAAGATGGAGAGCGTGACTAGCAATTAGTGTAAAGATATTGTTGTCAGCTGTTTTGGCCTATTTATGAACAGCTTTGCCACATTTCTAACTAAATTATATGTGAATATCAGAATTACCTGCGAACAAATAAAAGCCATTCAAACTGCCATGGTTCTTGATTGTCAATACTTTGTTCTCTCATTCTGTTATGCTCTCCAGCTGTTTCTCAAATATTTTCAGTGTTTTTAGTTCAGCTTATGAAACTTCCTGTGCACCCAATATACATATCTGACACACAGTTTTTTAATCTACAAAACACTTCCTAATAAGTCAAATTTTTGTCCAGCTCAATTTATTAATGTTTTATCTTCTGAAAACCAATTCAGAGGTTAACATGGGTTGACATCTATGGTATTAAGGATCTCATGTACTTCAGTCAGTAGTTTTCTCACCTAACTATTTAAGGCTAGGCTATCTTACAGTGTGATAATCTGGTCACAGTGGCAGTGTAGAATGTAAAAGTCTTCCTCTTACATATAGTCCATATGTGAAGATTAGATTAATTTAACTTTTAAAAGTAGTTATATATATATATATATATATATATATATATATATATATATATATATATATATATATATATATATATATATAATATAAGGTGATGACACTCAAGTGTTGGATGGGAATAAATACAAAAGATGAAGAGCAGTTATTTGGGGAACACATGGTCAGTAATAGGAAAAAAACAATAACAAAAGTTATCAGACTTCCTGATGGATGACTTTGCAATAGTTTAACACGAGAAATGATGGAAAACAGTAGAAAATATGTTGAGAAGTGCTCCTGCATTGGCAGAGAAAGATGGCGTGGATAGACTTGTAGGTCTTTCCCATCTTCTTCAGTCCTGTTTATCTATATTTCTGTGAACTTCATAACTGGAGAGAAGGGGAGAAACATCTAATGGCAATATAAAATTCACAAAATCTTCACTTTCACAAGTATTGGACTTTGTAGGAGCACTGTTCTTATCCTGGGTTTAGGAAGAACTGACATTTTTAGGTGCCATTTCAATGCATAAAGACCTTTTCATAATGGAGAGAATTAAATTGATACACCATAAATTTTAACTGTAAACCCTAGCGTACTGCTAACTTTTTTTATTTGGTCATATGCATTCTTCCAGGATTTACTTTGTAAATCATCCCTTGAACCATTCCCTTGCTTTTCTCTGGATCCCTTTCTGAGGGACATTCCCTATAAAAATTCATGCATATTTTTCTCTTCAAATAGTGAAATGCGAGGTCAAGTCTACTTTGTTCTGTGTCTGAAACTAAGCACCTAGATGAATTTTACTACATCAAGTAATATTTATGCAAACATTAAAGCATATGTCCTGCAAATGCTGCATAATAGTTTAAATCTTCTCACCACAAATGTTACAGATATCGCTTAGTATGCTTTCAACAAATCTGTTTTATTTCTGAATTTGTTAAATTTGGTTAAAAGTGACGACTTAAATCTGTTGTCAAGGTGAATGATTGAGTTTAGTGCTGTAAGTTCTTTAAAGAGTTTTTTTTGTACCCAGTGGACTATCTAATTGAGACTTGTACTCCTAAAAGTGATACAGAAAGATAGTGTCCATTGGTGCAAATTTCCCTGGCATACGAAGAGCTAATGAATAAGACTCTTCTACATGGCACAGTTTAGAACAGTGTAGGTTGACCTATGCCTCTGAACTAGGGCATACACAATATGTTAAGTGAGATTCACAATAAAAGGAAAGCAGATGGCAGTACTTGGGGGGGGGGAGAGGGAAGAGATGCTTTATTGACTGTTCGTTAATGCAAAATGAATTTTATAGTTATAATTCTCACAAAATGTGTCTCATTCTCAGTTATGAGCCAGCAGTATGTAATAGGAAGGTAGTAGTGGGTTGTAGTAAGACTGTTTTGCTAATATTTTGGTTATTTTATCCATAACTCATTTATTTCCTTATAAAGTATTTTGGAAACTCTTTAGTCATGGATTTAATAATATTATAGGAGCAATTTAGGGACTTCTTTTTAAGGTTTTGTATCTATATTTTGTTTGAAGCTCCCTTTTCAGTGAAGCTTGGCAAATTTAGGTCTCTTATGTCTGTACAGTCTGGTCTCAAAATTGAGGGTCAGCCCCCAAAGTTTAGTTTCATATGAACAAGTGCATCACCTGTTTTAACGTGGACTGAAGTATGCATGATTAGGGCTGTATTTTGTCCACAAAGTTTCATTTTCATGGAGTAAAATGACAGACTTCAGGAGGAAAGATAGCATTTTATAAACAAATTTTAGTAATTCTTTCCATACTGGCCATTTTAAGAATGCTTACACACCTGAGGAAAGAAACAAAGAATTTCTATTTTCTTTTGTGGTTGCTGGACCCTTACTGTGTTCATAATGATGTATTCTCCAGGAGGTTGAGGAGTGACACTACTATTAACAAAATAAAGCTCTGGCAACTATAAAAGTGAGCAGACATTCTAGGTTTTCTTTCTTCTATATGCTTGATATTTTATTTTACTCTGCTCTGCCTTTGAATGGTCTAGTCCCCCGAAACAAGGATACTGCTCTGATGACTGGACAACTGAGGAGGAAGGGAAGGAAAACGCAGAAACAGTACTATTCCTTTTTGGAGAATTTTCTCCAGAGCCACCTGTTTTCTTCTCCCTTCTTCCTTGCTTGCTCTCAAAGATGTGATCTTCAGGTTCAGGTTTGTTGGCTCCAGCCAGTGCTCAGTGCTGAAGGAGTTCTCTTGGACTCCTTTTTTTGTTTGTTTTTTGTACTGGACGCCAAATAGTAAGTGAGACATTGACTGAAATTCTAAATTTCATGTTTGTCCCCTCTGAGATTAGATTTCCACAGCAAAAAGATTTCCTATTTTCTGTGAATCTATCATGACTGTGACTCAAATTCAGCTTGGTATCCAAATGATTCGGAAAGGAAATAGAACTCATCATCTGATATTTGCTTGCTCGATTTAATTTGTACCTGTGCATTTATTTTACAGGAGGTTGTTCCTTTGATGAGCCATTTAGCTCCTGTGGATATAGTCAATCTGATGATGATGATCTTAACTGGGACCAGGTGAACACACTGTTAAAGCCCTCATCTGATCCGTGGATGCCATCAGGTTTGTTTTCAGTTCAAACTCCTTTTCTTTCATTTTAGCTTGTAGCACTGTGTGACAGTGCTATTGAGAGAACATTGCTTCATCTAAATCTTATTGCAATTGTAGTACTTAGCTCTTCGAAATGATTTGGGTAACTGTGTGACAGAACATTCTGCAAAATGAAGTTGTATTTTGTTATGCTTAAAACTGTAGGCAAAAGGTTTCAAACTTTGATACCTGTAATTAGGAAAGAGAGAGAGAAACTAGAATGAAGGAATAAAAATTAATATGTAGTAGTAGTAGTGGAAAGAAATCTTTTAAAAAGGAATATTCAAAAGGGAAAAAATCTTGGAGAGAAAACAATGGTTTTAAGTATTTTTTTTTTTAAAACAAATTGAAAGGTAATACAAACCTGTTTTGAAGAGAAACACTTAAAAAAAAAAAAAAAAAAAAAAAGGCTAAATAAGGGGCCAGATGCAATATCTTAACACTTGCATTGCTTGCAGTACTAACTATCTCTTTCCTTCCACAAACAGGAAGTTTCCCAAATTTGGGGGTATTTGGACAGGTTTTTGCTCTCTACAATTTGGTGAATGTACTATTCAATGTGTTCAGTTTCCAAGGATAAGAATCTAGTTAATGTAGGTAGTGTTATTGTTAGAGAAAGGAAAATGACTTGTGTGTAATATAATTTATCATATGTCACTTGACTTGATTCTTTGTCCTCCTGCCTTCCTGTCACAGTGGGAGATGAAAATCCTTGATGTTTTAACTTTCTGGTTATCTAGTTACATGGACATTTAATTTGGGAATAAATTGTATGGAGAGATCAGGGCGCTCTTTTCTCTCCATTCAGAAAGGAAGTGAAATGTTCTTGGAGTTCTGGACAAGAACATGGACAATTGCTCTCTGGTAGTGACATACATACTGATGCTTTGAAAGGTCAAAAACCCCTTTGACAGCAGAGGAATTCTCATTTGGCAAACAATAAAGACAACAGATTCAAGAGCAGAGATCCAGTCAAGTAGTATCAATTTTTCCTCTTCACTGGTGTAGACATTTTTTTCTTTTCTTCTTGTTCAAATCATTTTCTTGACAATTTTAATTAGTTTTCAGTTAGCCTTGAACAATGAGTTATGAGAAACATTTAAAAAAATTGATTTGAAGTAGTTTGTCAGCAGTTTCTGAGCTACATATTTTAGAAAAACTAATTTCTGACGGTAATGAGTAGAACAACTTAGATTAATGGCTTGTGGGGAATTCTTGGCTTTCACAGCAAAAAGCTTTATGCAACAATATTAAAATACTAGACTAAAACAAGTACACTCAGTTCGGTAGTCCCTTGGCAACAGCAAAATTAATGTATGTGACATGGCTAATTTTAGGCAGTATGCTTCAATGAGTGAGCTGATGTCAAAATGTAACATTTCATATTAATTAGGTGGCAGTGTGGGGAAGCATACCATTTAGTTCTTGAATTGGGTATTTGATTTATTTTACTCCACAGAGACTATTAAAGGTTAAGATAACTCTACTTCAAATAGATAGCTCTGTTAGCTTTAAGCAGTAAACTATTTAAATAGGACCAAAAATAAGAAGTTTTATATGGCAAAAAAAGAGAGGATTTTTAGAATGCCTAATATTTACCAAGATGCTTTTGTCAGATTTATGGTGTTTGTTGTAAGATCTTTCTGAACTGTATTAAAAATAAAAGCTGGAATAAACAACACCTAGCACAATGGAGTTCTAATCTTAATTGGGGCCTTGGTGTGCTACTGTACTGCAAACATAAATAATGAATTAATTTTTACTGAAAGAAGTAGGAGCATCCACTGCCCTGTTTTATTTGGAAACTATCATCAATGTACTGTTGGTGTTAATCTGAAAATGCATAAGAGCAGACCAAGAAAGGAATGAAATTTTTGCATTTATACACAAAATCATATGGCCTGAATATTTATTTGTTAAGCCTCCACCATCTGCTTAAAGTGTTAAGAGTCAGGTGTATGAGGAGTCAGCTGGAATAAGCAGATAGTTCATTAACTTATTTCGGAAAAGAAGTTGTTCACAGGATGAAGATAAATTAATTTAAACTGTAAATTTGACTTCACAATTACATCATCTTATTCCTGCACTTTAAAATGCTATAACAGTGGTGGCCATTCCTTCTCTCGAACCCTCCATCTCTCTCCTTACCTTCTTAAAGAACTTTTATCTTTTATAAATGATATCAGAAAAACAGATTTGATTAATAATCATTAATTATGTCTGTTATACTAACTGCATAGCCCGACTGAATTCCTTCCCATTGTTACTTTGACATAATGGTACGCATACTTTAATGAAAATTATACAAAATATTAAATCCTGTTATAGCTGCAGGAAAACATACGAAAATTATAAAAAAAATATTTTGGACCAGTGATCAATATCTGATCTCTTACTAGCAAACTGGGTTAGGAGCAGAGTTTTCGTTTTAGGTTAGTTGTCCTTTGGATGGGATTCCTGCTAATATGGTCCCTAGAGATGGGGGACTCCTCCCGCCAGTGCGTTTATAATGAAATAACTTTCTTTCTTCTACAGCCTTTCTTCATCCAATTACAATCTACTCTCTGCCTGATCTCAGGCTCCATTCCCCTTCCCACACCCATTTACTCCTTTTCTCTTTCTTGCTTGTGTTCCGTTTTTGTCTCACATTCTAGCATTCCCTTTATGTCCCGCCTCCTCCCCACCACCATGCACACCTTTGGTGATGTCCTGCCAAATTCATCATGGAGCCTCAGTGTTTGGAGCAAGCAGCTGTCTTCAGAACTCATTATCTCTGGAATTTTCTCAGAGGAGCCCCAGAGTGTATGGCATAATAATAATTCTAATACTTGGCCACTTTGTGGTGCTTTACATTATTGTCAAAGCAGAGTACAGAGATTCTTGAATTATCACATGCCCCTGACATGCATAGGAATGCACGTAATACATGAGATTTGTAAAGAGCAGCTGGCCCTGCAGTTATGAAACCTCACAATGACACTTGGTGGGTGGCCAGAAAAGTAGGAAGCAGGGGCAGAACTTGGATCAGGAAGAGAGAAGAATAGAAGAGGAGAGAGCAGTGTAGGCATTAACTGAATGGATAAAGAATGAGGGAAAGTTAGGATGTAGGCTGGAGTTGGGGGATCTATGTCAATAAGCTGACTATACTCAGACGGAGGAAGGGAAGTGAAGCAGGATCAGATTCTAGATCACAGGATTGAGAAGGAATTAGTAGGGATCTGGAGAAGAAAGGGATGAAAGAGAATATTCATATGGCTCAGATAAGAATCCAAAGTTGTTCAGGCTCTTCTGAATCAAATAATGTTCCCCTGGTATCAGTTTGTATGCTGCAGATGTGACTCTTGTCACCGATTGTGTTGTAGTGATAAATATATGTATAATTGTAAGTGAGAAATGGAAATATTACCAATAGTGTGCTTATGTGTTTGGCACTTCCTGTGTATAATTTTCACTGGTGTTCTTGTAATAAAACACTTCAGTTGTGCGTCCTCCTTTATGCTTCACAGTCTGTCCTCAGTTCATTTCCAAAGTTTAGTGGAATCATTTCTTTTGTCTGCAGCAGTGGTTTGATGTTGATGAAAGAATGTAATTGAATTCACAGAGTGACTGACCCCTCTTTTTGTTGTGATTTAGGATTGCTTAAGATCAGTTGTAAATCATTCCTTTACAGGCTACCTTTTGGATACTCAAAAGGTTTTCTAAGTTTAACGACCCTCATGCTATTCATGAATGTGGTATTGGCCAAATTTTGGGGGAGGAATTTTGTCTGTACCTTGTGAGATGAAAAATATGTGATTTACATGGTTATATTTGGTTTTGGATGTGGTTATATGCTTATTTGCATCATGTATGCATAGCACTGCTGAATGCATAACAATGCACATACAATTAATTGGTAAATTCACATAATGTTTGATGCAAGTGATTATTTTAAGTAAGTGGTCTGTTGATGTACAGCTAGTTGATATTCCATAAAACAAGATAGTGATTACATTAAGTCTTTAATATTAAGGACCTTTAAGTGGTTAAAGTTAAAAATAAATATTTTTGTGTTAATTGTATTTGGGAATGTCATTATCCCTGTCTGGAAGGTGAATAAATCCAATAGAAATCAATTGATTAGCCTACTATTTTAAATCCAAATACTGTCTAACCATAAAATGGTTATAGTACTTTGCTTTGATTACAAGAACAGTGTTTTAGCATTTAATATATTTTCTCAGTAGGTTTTGTCTTCCTATTTAGCAGCAATGTTCCTGCTTCATTATACATCTCTTATGGTGAACTATTTCTCCTACGTAATTTTAAATAGCTATGTTCTGAAGTTTGTTTAAATGTTATCCATAGAAATGTAAATTAACATCAAAAGGTGGGATTTGCATGTGCCACATTCTCTTTGTTAAAGTTACATTTTATTTTTCATGGAATTTTTAAGATTTTACAACACTGGAAAATGAAGCATATTATTCTGCACATGAGTAGTACCCATGTAAGCTTTCCTGTATAGCCTGAAACTGTGTGCCTTTCTAACACGCAGAAAGTAGTTCACTTTGCGTATCTGTTCAATCTTTGGAGCCTCTGCTGAAACTGCCAATAAGGGTGCCACGAACTGGCTGAATTTGTCATGTGATGATACACGAGTCGTGAAGTATTGTTTTTGTGACCCTATCCAACACCTTCCCGTTGTTTCCTCATTTATTTGAAGCTTGTCTACACTATAATTTGTAATCTGCTCAGGCCAGGACCCTCGTCTATCTGTTCTGGGAGGTTTCTAGCATACTTTGGTCATTGTACAAATAATTAATCTTCTTCTTGTTCAGCCAATTGCTCAGACAAACACGTTTGTTTACATTTGCTGGAGATAATGCTACCCACTTCTTGTTTACAATGTCACCTGAAAGTGAAAATAGGTGTTCTCATGGCACTGTTGTAGTTGGCATCACAAGATATATATGTGCCAGATGTGCTAAAGATTCATATGTCCCTTCATGCTTTAACCACCATTCCAGGGCACATGCGGCCATACTGATGATGGGTTCTTCTCGATAACAATCCAAAGCAGTGCGGACTGGCGCATGTTCTTTTTCATCATCTGAGTCAGATGCCACCAGCAGAAGGTTGATTTCTTTTTTGGTGGTTCGGATTCTGTAGTTTCTGCATCGGAATTTTGCTTTTAAGATTTCTTAAAGCATGCTCCACACCTCGTCCCTCTCAGATTTTGTTTTATTTTTATTTTATTTTATGTACAGTTTTTTTTACATAATTCTACATTTGTAAGTTCAAATTCCATGATAGAGATTTCACTACAGTATTTGTATTAGGTTAATTGAAAAATAATATTTCTTTTGTATTTTACAGTGCAAATATACAGTGCAAATATAAAGTGAGCCACTGTACACTGTGTTCTGTATTGTAATTGAAATCAATATATTTGAAAATGTAGAGAATATCCAAAAATATTTAAAGAAATGGTATTCTATTATTGTTTAACAGCACGATTAATCATGCGGTTAATTGTGATTAATTTTTTAAATCGCTTGATAGCCCTAGTTTTAATGAGTCTGACTCGAGCTCCGAAAAGCTGCACTCAGCACTCATGACTGTGACCGGTAGAGTGAAAAGAATCCTTAAAGCTGTCCACACATTAGGAAAAGTGTCCTTCAGCTCTGCATCATGAATGAATTGGAGAACTTGGAGAGGGCTTCCTGTGTGACAACATGTAGTGGATGTTGTCCAATTCAACATAGATGTCTTAATCATTGATGTCTGAATGTTTCCCACATGTCAAAGCCTGGTCAAGGTTAGTACAATTGTTAGTCTTTTCCTGTCTGCCAGCAGCTTACTAAGAAACCCCAGGTCTTTTCGTGGTGCTTCATATGTCTGAATGTTTCTTTGATGGACATTCGAGCAGGGTCAATGAGCGAACAAAAAACTCCCTCTTGAATATTTCTTCTGAGCTTCCCATCACCTTATCTCTGCCCTCATAACCGAACTGTATTTTCTTCCGATGAATACAAGTTTCCTTGAAGACCGGCTCAATTAGTAAGTTTTCCGACATTTCTTTGGCAGCAGTGATGGCATCTTCAAATTTGTCTCTGTAGGCCACTATGAAATCAAGGCAGCTTCTCATCAAAGTGGTGGAGATTGCGATGTCCATTGACTGAGTTTGTAATACGTTTCTTACATCATTTACTTGGAACAGGATATTGTGCAAAACCACAGTTGAGACCAGAAATTTGAAGTAAGTGATTTGGTTTGCCAGGCTTTGCACATCTTGTCCAATTCCAGCCTCAGCTTTACTCAACTGTGCCAGTTCCATCAGGGCTTCAGAAATCTCCGTCACTTGGTACCTTCCAGGCCTTACACTGTCAATGCAGCTCTCTCAGCGAGTGTCACTTAGCAGCTTTATGGACAGAGTTATAACATTGTCCATGAGGATCTTCTATCTGATAGTTGATGCTGAAAACAGGACGTACATCCTCTGCAGTAATTGGAAGAAAGATACTGAATCTAAAGAAGATGACGCTGCATCTGACACAACCAGGTTGAGGGAATGACAGTGACAAGTCCTGAAGTAAGCTCTTGGATCAAACGCAAGGATCCTTGTCTGGACGCCACTGTTTCTTCCCTTCATGTTCACGCCATCGTCATAGCTTTGGCTGCAGCAGTACTGAAGCTTCATTTTACTCTCATTCAAAACATTCAGAACAGTTCTGTTAGGCATTTTCCAGTACTGGAAACAGATAGTGTTCCTTTACTTGGATACAGCCATCCTTGTTGTCAACAAATCTTATTTACTGGAAACGTCATATTGTTGATTTTGCCCAGTTTGTTCAAAATTGTGCAATTAATATCGGCAGAGTTTAGGGTCACTGGTCATAAAGCAGGATCTGATGTATCGATTTGTAGTGTGCAGTTTTTCTCGCTGCTGTTAGTGTCATCATGTGAGGCTGATGCTTTATCATTTCTCTCCTTTTCATGTAAACCAGACTGTTCTTTGTCATTACTCTCTCTTTCATGTGAACCGCATTTTTCTTTATCATCCCTCTCCTTTATGCTGCCAGGAAAATTGGACTATTCTCCATCACTTTCCTCGCATTTCCATTCCTTATCTGCAGGTAAATCTCTAATACCTTAGTAATAGGACTTCCATCATTTACGCTTTCCTCGTTAATTTCTTCTGCACTGGGACGATCGCTACTGCCTAAAGCACAGTCTGTTTCTGATCTTTTCCCATCAAATTTGCCCCTTGCTGCAAACTAGATTGCAATTGAGTTTTTTGCTTCTAATACTGAGCTCCTCAAGGCTTCTTCACGGGCATTTTTTTTTCTACTGAGGAAAACAGACATTATTAGGAAGAGCAAAAGTCTATGTTCCGTAGTCTTAGAAAGTCATCAGACATTACGTGTTAAGCATGGCAAAAGATTATAAAAGAAATACTGTTACTAGCTGTGTAAAGATGCCAGAGATATCTATTGAATCCCTATCGTTAAATATGTCCTTTTATTAGTCACTACTTACACTCTTCAAGTTGTAAAACACAAGTACATTTTCACAATTACACAATAAAACAAGGTTCACAATATCACAGCTGAGCTCTCACTTCACTTCAGTTCTTTCTTGTATTTCACTGACTGGCGATGCTCCACCCAACCCCGCAAAGGCATGGCTGACGACCATCTAGGAGGTTTGAGGAAAATGTAGTTCTCAAAAAGTTTGGAAAGTTCCACAAGATTCTAAAAAGGTCCATAACGTTCTAGGAGGTTAGTGAAAAATGAATCCACATACAGAATACCTGAAACATGTTTCAAACATTCTATTTTCCCTTTTGTCCCTAACAACAAAAACAGCACCCCGAGCCTGGCACCCCCACCAAGTCTGGTTCCCCTGGTTGGCTAGGTCATCTGTCCCTAAATCCAGCTCTGGAGCTCACGGAGCAGGAGTCACAGAACCTTGCATATTCAGGAGGGAGGAGAAATATCACTGTATTACCTGTTTACTAATTATTCTAGTGGGGAGAGGGGGGATCTTAATTCGTTGCAAGGCTTGTCTGTCTTTTTGCCACATTGGTTAGTCCCATTAGATTTCTTCTCATGGTTCCTTCCATTTAGAAATGAAGAGGGAATGGGCCAAAACCCTTCCAAACTAGATATGGCTGAAACTTGGGATTTTTGGTTTCCAGGAAATTTTGACATTTTGAAATTTCCCATGAACTGGAGATTCCATGAATTTTTCACTTTGTAAACACTGACACTTTTTTTCCCTAAAACTAAATATGCTCCAAGCCACCTTGGTATTTGTTGACTGAAATTGACATGATTCTTGACAAGAATCATGTCAGTTTTAATCGGCAGCTGTCAGGGCTTCCAGAGTCTGTGGCTCCGAGGCAGCTACACTGTGGGGACTGTGCTGGGGTTCCCCGTGCTTCTGGGCTCCCAGGGCTTCCTAGCTGCCCACTCTGTGGAGTTAGAAAGCCTGGTATGGGGGGGCTGCCCCAGAGCATGGGATACCCCATAGCTTACCATGATTCCATCAGAAACATACCTGGTTTCATATCTTTGATTTGATGAAAGTTCACTGAACTGGAGAGGTTTCTGCAAAAATTCCTCACCAGCTCGATTCCTAACATCTACAAGTTTACTAAAAAGTGTGTAACATGACCCCGTACATTTCCACGGCTCAATCAGTTATTTCCCGTTGATCTTTTAAGACAGTTGTTCTAGATAAAGGGCATATAGTCAGTCCTAGTCATAGTCAAAATCCAGGTGAACAGAAGATGGACTCAGGCACTCTCCTTTACAAGCAATCAGTATGATTCTCCAGGGAGCCATTTCCTTGGTATATTATTTTAAGGCTTAGTGCAGAAATTAAAGAGGGAATTCTTGCCACAGTCAGATTTGTGGCTGATTAAAAAGATTTTGTTCATCCCTCTTTATAGCATTTAATGTGTTGATGGTTGACAGTATTTTGTTGGCATTTGGAGCTGTGGCTTTAGGAAAAGCAGCCAGAAAGTCACTGTCTGTGAGTTGAGGCAGAGGTCATTGGATGCTGCACCATAGATAGGCTAGGTAGAATTCCATTTTTATTTTTGTGTAATTTTGGTGGATGGATAATATCAGTGTTTTTATTTTTAAACTTTTTTTTTCTATTTTCATCTATTTCAGTTTTCACAGTTGTGGGAAATTATGGGTGGTGTCGTACAATGGGAGAGGGGCAAACAATTTTTTAAAGACAGATGTTGATATTCAAAAAGGTAAAGCTTTAAATTTTAAAATGATTTTTCAAACATCTCATGTCAAAATATACAAAATAAATATTCTTAAATCAAACTCTAATTTCATAAGCAACATTTTTTTCTTTGCATATCTGTAAATTTCTATTATCGATGGAAATACTTTTTAGTTGCTTTGTGTGTGTGGTGAAATTGACATTTATCAGCACTTACTGATAAAAATCTAATCCTTCCAAGTCTAATCACAAAGCTATTTAATAAATTTGCCATTCACAGAGTGCTTGTTATTTTGGGTTGAATTTGATATCACTTATCAGTAGGTTTCTATGTTCCCATTATTTAATTAACATGATTCTTTTTATTTGGTGTACAGTACCCTATATCATACTTCATACTCAGTAAAAATGCACAAAACACTATCTGTAAAGGGGAAAAATGTTAATTTAAAACATTTTCTTCACTTACTATTTGTGCATAAACAATATTTTTCAATTCAAAGTAATTGGCTCAGCCAAAATCACCACATTTAGGAGACTATGTATATTAACTTTATAATATAATTATCTCACAATATCGTCTCTAAGCCTAGACTTCAAACTTTAGCTCAGCTCCCAAAGGCTTGATCGTTAACATGGAAGTGTATCACATTGAGTGTGTTCATGGTCTAGCTTAATGTTCACACAGAAGGGACCAATTTTATCTTGTATTAAATTTAAGTTACCTTGCATCTGAAACCAAGACATTTTCCAAAGTGACAAACTCTGAATTCCACTCTCCATGTTTGCAGAATTTCTCCAGTTGTGGAAAAAGCAATTAAAATGCTTTCATGAATTCCATATGCTGAATTAAAGAGCTTAATACTTTTGTGCTGTGTGTTAAATCAATGTAGTTATTTTCCCTACAAACTGAAATAATGCAGTCTTCATCTAAAAGTCACAACATTTCTAATCAGCTGCATTTCAGTAGCACAATGACAAGAAAATATCGTTTGGACCTCACGAAAAATGTAATGATGTACACAGCCATTTAATTACAGAAAAGCAGGTGCAGGTAATTATCCTAGTCATAATGTTGCGATAGTTAATAACGTTAAATATCTAATAATTCCACACATGCAATTCATATCCATAGTTCTGCTTCATGCATATTATGATACATGGCATGCATTTTTAAAAACGTGAGCAAATATGTATCTATATTAGAACATTGAAATTGCAGGTGCTCATTATAAGGATCAGGTCAATATATTATATTTCATTGCTGTGTGTATATATATGATTGC
The DNA here is from genome assembly GCF_965152275.1 of Natator depressus. Lineage (NCBI taxonomy): Eukaryota > Metazoa > Chordata > Testudines > Cheloniidae > Natator > Natator depressus. The sequence goes on from NC_134235.1 coordinate 85,573,433, forward strand.
ATTTTTAACTATTAGAATTTTGAACCTATTTCAAAATCTTTGTATTATTTTGTTTTTGTTTCCCCCCCCCTTGATTTTGAGGGAAGGGACATCTTTATCTGTCAGACTCATCAGAGTCCTTTATTTTCACCCACTCCTATATTTCATACCTCTCTTACACTCCACAATCAACCATCATAACTATCAGATTTCCAAGGGAAGATGATTGGACGTGTTCTCCTTCAAAGCTCTTTAGTGCAACACTAATTGGCTAGTTTAATTGCTGTTGAGCTACATGAGGCACTCAGTTCTCCACAGCACTCCAAGTCCTTCAGGCCAGAAGAGAGAAAATAACACACAGAAATGAACTGGGGTCTCTGGCATTGAAGTGCAGATCTCTATCACTGGGACATGGTCAGCCTTTATCTGTTGTAACTGAAGCATGCAGTGTTTCTGCAGGCAGCTAAGGGCACAAATACGCACTCATTAATTGAGCCATTGTGACGGAGTACACTCACCCTGCACTGGATGGGGGAGGGTTAACTCCTCACAATGGGCTGAGGAAGCCACGCACCCACATCCCTACTGGGCATGCTCCAGGCATAGCACCAGTATAAGATGGAGCAGCCCAGCTCAGTCAGGGCTGGCTATCTTAGAGGAAGAATGTATACTGCAGGCTCCAGCCCGGGAGCTGCCAATGACCTGGACTGCAGGAGCCAGAGACACCGAGACTCAGGCAGGTGCCCAGATACCGCCCAATAAGCCTTCCTGTGGACACTTCAGCAAGAATAAGGGTAATGGCTGCCTCTGTGAGTCATCAAAGCATGTAAGGACATGATATGCTCATGTGACCCTGCAGTTCATTTTTAAGCCAGTAACTTTCCATGCACCTGCGCTGTGAGCTTTGTTTGAGCCGGTAAACTTCCAGGCACATAGCAAAGGGTATAAAAGATCCCGGAGACCATTCCATTTTGTCTCTTTCCTGCCCATATTCTCTGGACTATGGACTTCCAACGAAAAGAATCTTTTTGAACTTTGGACTGAGGACCTTCCAATCTTTTGGAAGTTGCCAGAGAGACTTTACAAGCTAGCAGTCTAGTCCATCACTGACTGCTACAAACTTATCTGTATGTATATGATCTATTAACTGTTATTAATTCTCTTCTTCCTTTCTATTATTAATAAAACTTTAGTTGTAATCACTAACGGATTGGCATTAGCATGATTATGGGTAAGATCTGAGTTGTATATTGACTTGACTATGGGTTTGCTCTCTTGGGATTAGAGGACCCTATATGAGATTAAATTGGTTTTCAGTAACCACTCATCATAGAGTCCAGTGTCCAGGTGGTGAGACAAGGGCTGGATGCCTTAGGAGACTGCACCTCTGATTTCCTGTTAACTAGTATGGTGAGACAGAAGTTTACTTTTGTTACTGGCTTGGTATAATTTAACAATAGAATAACCACCAGTTTGGGGTGAGTCTGCCCTATTTCTCAGCAGTTTGTCCTGAATCTGGTATTCTCGGCTGTGACCCATTGAGGCACAGAGACAGGAGTGGGAGGTTGTTTTGAGGTATTACTTTTTGTGGAAGAACATCAGCAGAGGCATTTTACTTATCTGAGTTATACCACATGCATCCGACAAAGTGGGTATTTACCCACAAAAGCTTATGCTCCAATACGTCTGTTAGTCTGTAAGGTGCCACAGGACTCTTTGCCGCTTTTACAGATCCGGACTGACACGGCTACCCCTCAGATACTTACCACATAAATAGTATTACTGGGAGCATAAAAAGTGGTGTTTCTCTTTTTTGTCTGTTTAATACAGCAGAGGCAATAATTGTATAATTTAGTACGAAATTTGTTATTTACCTAGTACTGTTTACATAGAAGAAAAAAAATATTCTGTTTTACAAGGATGTATTACAATGCGTATTGAATCTAAAATATCCATACCGAAAAAGTCAATATGTCTACTGCCAAGCTTATTTTTAAATTAATATACAATGTTGGAATGACTTATCTTTAGGTCCTGTTTAAGGCTGTGGAGAAGCTGTTAGAAAATGTCTTGCATGAGTTGTATGATGTTTAGTAAAATGAATGATTGGGATTATCATGCAGATAAAATTCATCTATTATGTTACATTCATATGAAGCACAGGAGCTGAATGGCTTCTTAAAAACATGTACAGCACCATAAGTCCCAGTGTTTCGGTATGTTAAGCTATAGGTTTCATTATGTGTGCACAACCCATCTCTAATTATTTACAGGAAGTGACTCTGAGTCACTTCCGGCTTTTCCAGTAGAGGTGTCTCACCTCACACTAGCACATCCGTACTAACACAGCAGCAAGTAGGGTTGCCAGGCATCTGGTCGAAAAGGGACCCTGGTGGCTCTGGTCAGCACTGCTGAGCGGGCCGTTAAAAGTCCGGTCGGCGCTCCCTGCCTGCCCTAGCTCCATGCGGCTCCTGGAAGCGACCGCCAGGTGCTTGTGGCCATTAGGCACATGAGTGGCCAGGGAGGCTCTGCACGCTGCCCCTACTCCTAGTGCTGGCTCCGCAGCTCCCATTGGCAAGGAAACGCAACCAATTGGAGCTGTGGGGGCAGCGCCTGCGGGCGCAATGGCAGTGCACGGAGCCCCTCTGGCTGCCTATGCATCTACGTGCTGCACTGCAGGGACCTGCCAGCTGCTTCCTGGGAGCTGCGGTAAGCACCACTGGGACTCTGCACCTCGAAACCCCTCCCGCACCCCAATCCCCTGCCCCAGCTTCAAGTCCCCTTCCGCACCCAAACTCCCTCCCGGAGCCTGCTCCCTGCACCCCCCCAACACCCTGTCCCAGCCCTGAGCCCCCCTTCTGCACCCCAAACCCTCATCCCTGAGCCCATACTCCCAGCCAGAACCCTCCCCCTTCCCCCACACCCCAGTCCCAGCCAAGAGCCCTCTCCTGCACCCCAAACCCCTCATCCAGAGCCATCATCCCCTGTCCCCCAACCCCCTGCTCCATCCCAGAGCCCTCTCCCCAGCCCCACTCCAGAGCCCCCATCCCCAGCCGGAGCCCTCACCTCCCTCCCTCCCAACCCCCGCGCAATCCTGGTAAAAGTGAGGGTGGGGGAGAGGGAGTGACTGAGGGAGGAGGGAATGGAGTGAGTGGGGGCAGGGCCTTGGGGAAGGGGCGGGACAGGGAAGTTCAGTTTTGTGCGATTAGAAAGTTGGTAACCATAGCAGCAACCAGATCATGAAAGATCTTTTCCGACATGGATTACTTTTTGAATGTTGTTGCCATGAACAACACATTGAAAGTTTATTCAATCATGTGTGTTTAAAAGTTAGGATCCAGCTGCAGATGAAATACTTCGTAGTTAACCTTTTGGTTAATTTACCGTCTAAGTTCCAAGAAGAAAGTGGCCAAGAGTTTGTCATCTTTGCTGAAATACAGATAGGCTTTCAGGAAGGCTTATTCTCCATCTGTTCTTTATTGAAACTGCAGAGCCACTCCTGGCACTAGAGCACTGCCACTTATTCGGGTTTTAAAACTTATAAATGGGACCAACACTGTTTCTTAAGGGAGCACAATATCTATCAGGCAAGTGCATGGAAAGTACTGTGGTATAATCTAATTTTATTTTTCTTAAGAAGTCAAAGTGATTGAAATTATGTAACTAGAGGCTACTACTTTCTTTAGACTGTAGTGTGTCCTCCTCATTTAATGACTCCTTTAATCATGAAGGTACACATCATCGTCATTAAACCAATGTCTTTTGAGAGCCAACTATTTTTGAGTGTTACAGTAAGGGTGATTATAGTGAAATCTAATGCAATTAAGAAGCCTAAACAGCATAGTCCTGTATTAGAGAGAAGTTTTCGATAAGAGATCCTATATAAGAGCAGAGTTTAATTTTAAAAGGGCTATTCATTTTTGTCATCTTCAGGAGTTTGTTCTTTTCTCTGTTCACAGTTTACATGCTTTCATGCTTCTTGAGAAGAGAGATTATTTGGCAAATGTTTCATGCTGTTCTCCATTGTCCATTTAAAAATCTGCCTGTTCTTGTGTGGTCAGGGCACCTTCTCAGTCCGGCTCTTGATTCTGCTGATTATGCTACCCCCAGACTTCAGTCTTTGCATAAAACGTTATGTCTATTATTAGATACCATTTTTCTCTGCCTACTTTGCAGATTAAAGTTTCTTATCTAAAGCTTTGTGTTGATTTTCTGCATTTTAACATATCAATGAAATGGAGTCTAGGTAGCATGGACTGTCAAATTCCCTGAAGCATTCTGGGAAATCCCTGTTGGCTTTAGATGGTTGCCTAAGCTTTGTTCTTGCCATTAAAATTCATCCCGTTGTTTCCCCTCATTTAAAGAAAATTTGATGGAACAGTCGATAAGACTAAACTGCATACATTGGTATTTATGGCTGTATGAATTCCAGCTCTGGAAAACTTGACTAATAATTGGTTGTAACTACATTGATTATTTTGAATATATCTGGCCATAGGATATTCTGAGCCAGATATTTGGCCTTACCCTGAAACGAACATGTGAAGCAATTCAGCCATTTAAAGAGCCCCTACAGTTTCACTTTGCTTACAAATGTATTATTTACATTCGAGATAAACAGTGATGGCTTGTTTTTTGAAGGACATACTTCAGTACTCAGCACAAAGCTTCACAAGATGTGCTTGCTTCTGTGCCAAGGTCAAATATGTGAACGGTATGGTTTTTAGTAACGGATACACTCTTTTTGCAATTTGTATTTAATGAAGTGAAAATTAACAGTGGATAAGACTGAATTTTGTCCCAGGTCTGATATTGATTCTTTGTCTACAATGCTAAAGCTTATCTATGGCATTTTAATTGTAGCATAATAATTAAAAGTATAATTACTGTTTTTCTTCAATGCATTCTTTGTGTGGTATCACAAAAGCATTTGCTACAGTTAGATATTCTCAGTCTTCTAAAAGAGCCAAATCTCGTTTTTGCGAGCAAAATTGCTAAATGAAAGTGAGTCTTTACAAACCCTTCCCCCTTCACTCCCCCGCAAAGGTAGGTAAAGCATTGTGTTGGTATGAAGTATTATGGTACCATTTTTTTTTCAAAAAAGTTAACTCTTCACAGGAACTAAAGAGTACCATAATATCCATGGAAATATAGAGACTTATACTTGAACTCTGTATGTCAATATTTCACTGAATTTTCATAGTACATTATAAAAAATTTAGGGCCCAAACCTGAATTGGGCTTACCGTCACAAACTGCTATTGACTTCACAGGTCTTGATTATTGCAGAATCAGGCCATTAATTAATAATGCCAGAAACCTCAAGTACTATTGTATTTCCTTTTGTGTGTGTTGCTTCTACTATGTAAGAATGTACTTTTGTTTAATAGACCATGGCAAGGTGATACTTCTCCAGTAGACCCAAAAGCTAGAAAATAGACTGTTGTTCTGGGGTCGTGCTGGGTGTGTTTACAAATCTGAACTGGACTTCAGACATGTAAATCTAACTTCATGGTAGTAAATGAGTTTTATAAAGAATCTTGAAATGTTGCTTTTTTGGGACTCACACAGGAGTATACTTCTCTTTTCATCTCAGTGACTTTGGGAAAAGAACTATTTTTGTTGTCAGGAGTTCTGAAAAGAACTACCCTACATATGTCATTATTCAGCATGCATGTCTTTTAAATGTGTCTTCTCTCTACCTGTCTGGACAAGAGTGTGTGTTTTTGTTTGTTTGTTTGTTTGTTTTGACATCTTTCACATACCAGTGTTGACACATGGGCAGAAATCCACATACTAACGTTAGGACGCAGGGCAGAAACCAGTCTCTTCCGTCCTTCTCTGTCATTTGTTCTACAGAGTTGAGATTAACTATTCTGTCCTTACTGCTAATGGTCCTTCTTAAGGTTTCTCTAGTGCAGTGGCTCTCAAACTTGTTCCGCTGCTTGTTCAGGGAAAGCCACTGGCGGGCCGAGGGACGTACTGGCCACCACTTCCAGCAGCTCCCATTGGTCTGGAGCAGCGAACCGCGGCCACTGGGAGCCGCGATCAGCTGAACCTGTGGACGAGGCCGGTAAAAAACTGGCCCAGCCTGGCAGGGGGCTTTCCCCGCACAAGCGGCGGAACAAGTTTGGGAACCACTGCTCTAGTGCAATAGTCCCCAAACTATGGAGTGCGCTCCTTTAAGAGGCACAGGGGAGCGCATGGCAGGCCCCTGGGCCAGCCCCCCGGGGCGGTGGAGAGGGAGCACCTCCCAGCCCCAGCTCCTCTCCGCCTCCCAGCCCCAGCTGCACTCGGCCTTCTGCTCTCTCCACCTCTAGCACCAGGTCTTCCCCCATCCCCAGTTCTGCCCCCAGCTCTGCCTTCACCCCAAGCTCCTCTGCTGCGGAAGCTTTGGCTGTCCAATAATGGAGGGGGGTGCAGACAGATTCCATTACTGGTAAGGGGGACAGGTCAGGTAAAGTTGGGGCATCACTGCTCTAGTGTGTCCTCATTTCTTCACAACCATTGGTTTCCATTTGATAGCTTCATGTGGGAGTCTACATGTTGACATCCAGAGTACTTGCCCCAGATATGTCCAGCACTTCCTTCTGATTCTGAGGGAAATGCGCTGGCTGATGATTTCTTTGATCTCTTCTTTGGTAATGAAGTATTTCTAACCACTGCCCAGAATTATTCATAGCCACTGGTTATTGAAGGTGTCTAGTTTTCTGTCTGTTTTGGCAGATCTCCAGCTCTCACATCTCTATGTTAGCACTGAGATTACCTTTGAACTGAATATCTTTGGTTACCAAATGTTGTGGATTCCTTTCCTATCGTTGGCGTCACTTCCTTCTTGAGGTCTCTGTTGGCTAATATGGTGCTGCCCAGAGGGATGAACTGTTTTGTTTTACTTGATATTTTTGCTGTCTAATATGATTTTACTGCTTGGTATCTGGGTTTCAAGAATATTTGTTTTAGTATAACTAATTTTGAGCCCCACTTGGGCCAGCTATTTTTGCCAAGTTGTCCATCTGTTTTTGTAGCTTTTCAGGGGTGTCGCTCACTAGCGCAATATCACCAAAGTCTAGTCTTCTATGTTTTGCCATCTACCTATGCTATATCAGTGTTGGTGTTTATAATACTACTTTATTATCCAGTCCTTTTTATTATTATTATTATTATTATTATTATTTATTATTTATTATTATCCAGTCCTTTATTAGCCCTGTTTCACACCATAGTCCATGCTGAACCACTCTGTTTTCTAGTTGTTCACCCTTACAGAGCACTTCATATCCATGTACGTGACCTTGATGACAACTTTATCTGGGCTTCCTTAGGACTGAAGAATATTCCAGTGTCTGTCTGTTCAGATTGTCAAATGCCTTTTGACAATCAACTAAACTGATGAAGAGGGGAGCTTGCCATTCTATACAGTCTTCTGTGGTGGTCCTTAGTGTAAATATCTGATGTATACAGAATTTCTTGGTCCTGAATCCAGCCTGTTCTTCTCTAAGCTTTGCATCTGTTGCCTCTTTTATCCTGTATAGCATCACACTGCAGAAGGCTTTCCCTACAACAGAAAGTAATGTAATTCCTGTCCAGTTCTTACAGTTAATAAGATCGCCCCTTTTGGATATTCTGACAATGATTTCATGTTTCCACTGATCGGGAGGGGTCTCCCAGATTTCATTGACCAGCTCTGTCAATTTCATTACAGTGGTGATATCAAGTACTTTTAGCATTTCTGTTGTAATTTGATCATATGTTGCCGCTTCATTATTTTTTTTTTGAGCTTTTCGACTGCAGCCTGTCTTCTGACATCTCTATTTAATCTATGTTAATGTCAAGTTGATCAGGGTCACGTGTTTAATCAAAAAGCTGAAGTGGGCCTGGGTCTATTGAAAACTTCTTTGACACGCTCTGCCCATCTGTTTTTCTGTAGTACCTCAGTTGTAAGCATTTTTCCATCTCTACATTTTATTGACCCATGTCCTGTTCTGGAATTTCCACACACACAGGGTTTTAGTTGATAGGAAACCACAGAGTCATTTGCCAATCATAGCAGCAGCTTCAGCTACTAGCTCTTCAACTTATTTTCATTTATCTTCCCTTGTTTTTCTTTTCACTGCTTTGTTTTTTTCTTATACTCTTCCTTTGTGTCTTCCAGTAGCTCATTGGGCTTAGAATTCAGAAGTTTTCCTTTCAGTTCTTTTATTTTCCTCTGTGAGATGCATGTCTCGTGGCTTGTCCAATTCTTGCTCTGTCTATGCTGATATCCAACTGTGACTGTGACAGCTTGAATTGCATTGTCTTTGAGCACTGCCCATTTTTCTTCAGGTGCCGTCTCTCTCACTTTCCTCTGTCCCTGGCAGTGGCTTAAATCTGTTTCATAGTTCAAGTTGGAATTTCTCACAGTACTCTTTTTTTTTTTTGTTTTCAGTTCTGTACTGTTGGTTTTCTTTACTTCTTTCTGTTTAAAAATTGTTCGTTCTCAATTTTAATTTCAGTTTAGCAATGCAAAGATTGTGGTCACTGCTACCATCTGCTTCTAGATACAACTTTACAATTTGAATAGATTATCTGAATCTCAGGCTAATGCAGCTGTGGTCAGTTTGATTTTTCATTTTGCCAGTTGATGAATTCTGTGTGAGGGAACAAAAGTTACTTGCAAGAATTAGGTTGGACACCAAGCAAAATGCAGTGAAGTCTCACCATTTTGGTTGATGCTTCCCCTTTGCTTTTTTCCATTCCTTGGTTGCTACATCCTAATTTAGCATTAAAGTTGCCTATCACAAGGAATAAAGTCATGCTTAGGTATTCTTTCATCACACTTTGTAGAGCACATCTTTATCTTCATCACTATGCTATATTCACCATGCTGTATTCTTCTGTTGGAGCATACCATGCTGTGATTGACACCTTTAGGAATCTCATTTGGAGACTGGCATATATGATATGTTAGTTTAATAGGTTCCCAGCTGATGAGTGATTTTTATTCAGAAACTGTCAGAATGAGCCATGCTCCCTCTGAGTGTTTGTTGGTGACTACAACCTGAGTAAATGAGATGTTTCTTATCCTCACCTATCACTCTGTCACTGATGCCCAGGATTTAAAGGCTATAGTTGTCCATCTCCCTCATGATCTGCAAGATCTTTGATGTCTGAAACATTGTCTTCACACTCCAATAACCAACTTTTTGACACCATCAAAGTTTTCAGGGTCCTGGCTTCCAGAGACTGGCTTTCACCAGGAGTCTTCACACAGCATGAGGGGTCAGCAGTGTTCATTTTTACCAGAATGGTAGCCTGGTTCTGTTTCTACTACCAGTGAGTGTTTTCATGATGGTAGGTGTGGCTAGCTGTGCACTCAACCTTCCCCACTTTATCTAGGCTTGGGATCAGCAGCCACATCAAGGTGAAGCAGGTGGGGTTATTGTGCCCCTAATGAAATACATGTCACTTGTTCTCAGTTTAAATCAACCAATTTATGAGCCAATTTAGTGTTGCAGATCATCACTTCGCACTAGTTATCGTCTCTCTCCTGTCTGGAGATTTAATATTTGCAGAGGCTCACCGTACAATTGCTCAAATGATATTTGTGCCCTATATTGTAGGGTGTTATGAGTGAGATTAATACATGCAGCAATTCACAGTGATTCAATAAAGTATTTCTTTTATTTAGCATTTGCATATTCGCCGAGCCAAGCAATAGCATTATAGAGGCCAATTGGAGCTCTCCGCTGAATTTAGTTAGCGGGCACTCCTTGACCGTGTGTATCATTGTTTGATCTGTGTCCACGCTGCAGCTTGGATTGTCTCGAAGACCCCAACGGTACTGGTTCATTGCACAGAGGCCTTGACCAGTCCGGAAGCGGTTAAGAAGGGCTCACTGATGATGTAGCAGGTTGAAGCCGGGTGGGCGAGTGGTAAGGTCTGTGACAAGGAACTGGTTGATAGTTGATGTTAAGCACCAGTCCAAACCCATTCTTATAATTCTAATACCTATTTTCACAATACTAACACACAGCTGAGCTAGACTGATTCCAGCTACGCATTTTTCAGCATTCCACTGAGGCATAGGCACCTTGGCATGAGCTGACACCTGGTCTTCCAGCGTCATGCTGAAGAATTAGAACGTAACTAGTGTATCCTGCTGTCAGGTGCCAAATATGTCCATACGCAGACCTTTTAAAAAACATCAAAACTTAAGAAGTAAAAACCCTCACTGGATTGTAAAGTTATTTTATAATTAAGCACCTACTCTGGCTTTAGCCACGATTACAAATTTAAAAAATACTTAATATAGAATAAAAATCACAATACTGGAATATCTACTGTATATCCTATATGGTATAAGCAAACAGCAGTGGTCCAGATCCTCAGCTATGTAAACTGGCATGTCTCAGTGCAGCTATGCCAGTTTTCACTAGCTGAGAATTTGGCCTAGTAGTATTTGCCCACTACACCTATAAATACCTATGGGGCCATCCCATAGGGATGTGAAAGTATATTGAAGTGCCCTGTGCAGACAGATATGTGATCTTTTCTGCTGTTCCAAAAAAGCAAAACTGCATGGAAGATCTTCTTTGTAGAGACTTGATGAGATCTACAAGAGTCTTTCAGCATTTATAGAGGCACCAGTAAGATGTTGAATTAAATTAAGTTGGGTTATAACTTCTTTTTCTGGACATGGAAAAAATATTGATCAGTAATAAAATTACACTTTCAGCTAAAGAAAGATTTACTTTTGGAGAAAACTACAAGTAAATATATTCGGTAGTTTAGGCGTTTGAAAGCGTTAAAAATGCCTCATTGCTATCCACTGGCAGGCCCACAGATTCTAGCAGTGGTTCTTTGGTCGCCCTTGCTGCTTTGGAGGCACAGACAAACTTGTTAGCTGTGGATGCCAGCTTAGACCTTCCCACAGAAGTACCAGGGCTGCACAGGACGTGATAATACACGTCCCTCTGCAGAGCATGAGGACCAGGAAGATTTATTTCTCCTCCCCCCCCCCCCCAACTAAAATTGTGTTTAATTTTTACACTTGACTTCTAGGTAGTTTTTAAACAATGTGACTTCAATTTCTGATGTGATTTTGTTGGCTTTTGAATTTCTTCATGGTGCTCCTGCACCTTTCCTTTGCTGCAGGAATGGGGCTTGCTGCAAATGGCAGACTTGCTCAGCAAGGAAACCAGGGGCAAAAAAGGCCTGTGTGCCATGTAGCTTCTTGCCTTGTTTGCAACCGGGGAACCCTATCGGGCAGGGTACCGTTTTGACTCCAAAAATCCCCAGGTCTTGCTTAAGTCAGTCTCTTAAATCCTATCTATTGTGTGTGACCGATTGCCCCACATCTGCCTACTGCATGGTTCTCACACCTTTCTCTAAAGCGTCTGGTGTTGGACGCTATCAGAGACAGAGTATTGGATTAGGTTATGATCAGGCTCCCCAACCTGTAGCAGCTGCCAGTGTGGGAAAAAGAGGCAAGTTGTTCTCAAACACTTCCCAGACTGTGTTCAAAACAGATCTTTTTTCAGTGTGTAAGGCTTCTTAATTAACCATGTCATGTTGTAAAACACTTTATTGCTTAAGTGTGCAAGAATGATTGTAAATTACAAAACCAGCTTTTTTTCTTAAGTAATGGAAATATTAATGAGATTACAAATAAAACATTCTCAGCACAAATACACTGATGTGACTTTGTACTAATGTACTAAATCAGTTTTCCTAACGAAACACAGGAATAAGAACATAAGAACGTCCATACTCATGAGATGAATAGTCCATCTAGCCTAGTATCCTGTCTTCCGACAGTGGCCAATACCAGGTAACCCAGAGGGAATGAACGGAACAGGTAATTATCAAGTGATCCATCCTCTGTCAAACCTAGGTAAGACAAACGTAGGTAAGAAAGAGAACTTGAGAAGGGAAAAAGGACAAAAGAACAGGTGCTCTGATTTATAGTCCATTGGTAGGTGGATGATTATTATTGTGAGCTTCCGGCCAGCATTCCGCTTACCTGAAGGAAGAGATCCTTTCTCCAACAGAAATCATGTTAGAAGGCTGGCTTGAGGATGCATATGTTTAAGTTTTTTTTCTCGTTGTATCGGGAATTAACAAATTTTGCCAGATGAGCAGACAAAGGTCAAATTGTAGCCTGGTAAGGATATCTTGGTGAAACATCAGGGTCTGTGGTCAATAGATTTATTTGACCCATAGTTTGGAGTAGAAAACAAAGAAAAGGCAAATGAGTAGAATATAAGGCAAAACATCTAACTAAAATGGTGTTGAGACATTGAGTACTTGAGGTATTATTATGCATACATAATGCATTATGCATAGTCCAAGGAAAACTACTAAGCTTTCTCGAGCAGCCCTTTTCAGGGTTTTCTAGTTGTTGTTGTTGTTGTTGTTGTTTTTCTTTTAACTCAGATAACAGTGGGCAGTGTCAAAATGTGTCTGTCTTACTGGTCCTGAAATATAATTTACAAACAGTCTGAAACCTATCCATGGAAGTTCAGTTTTCGAAACAAAGTTCCACAAGGTTCCAGTACGCGTTGTAATTTTACAAAAAGAATCACATACTAGATGCTAGAATATAGGCTTAAATCTATTAACCTCTCTCCTGGAGGTAGGCCATGGCAGTGATAATTGAGCTACAATTAATTTTTAATGTAGGGAAGTTAAGACTGTGTTTCCAGAAGAAGATTAAGGATGAGCAGTTGCAGACTTCCTTCTTCACAGTCTCAACTTTTTTGTAAAACTCTAGCTGCTATGGTTGCTGTGGAGAAGAGACTTAAGTTAACTTGAAGTTGTATGATATGAGTTGGAGGAGGAGGAGTTATAGGATAAGTGTGGTTAAGCGCAGTTGTGCAATGGGGTATGTTGTGGTTTGAAAACCAAATGAACATGTGCTTCTAGGTGCCCACAGGCCTGTACTCCTGGACAGAAGCTCCACCCAAACTGCTTGTTGGACAGTTTTGGGGGTATTTAATTTGAAAGTCATCAGATGACACCTGTGGAGAGAGTGAGCAGTCACAGGGACGGAGTTAGACTGTGATCAGGAAGGGAAAGCACTGCTGGGCTTCTATAAGATTAGGTTTTCCCTCTGGGGTATGTCTACATTGCAGCTGGGAGGTGTAATTCCAAACTCGCATAGATGTATACATGCTCTAGCTGGCACGCTAAAAGTAGCAGTATGCCCATGGAGGCTAGCCACCAGAGTCCAAATCTGTTCAAAATCCTAGGTACATATGCAGGCAGCTAGCTTGAGCTGCTGCCTGGGCAACTATGGCCACGTTGCTGTTTTAGCATGCTAGCTTGATCAGAGCTAGCGAGTGTGTGTCTGTCCAGGCAGGGAATTACACCTCCCAGCTGCATTGTAGACATACCCTGGGAGTAAGAAGTAGAACGGTTACTGAAAACTACTGTTATATTTACTCTAGTTACATAAAAGTTTAGTGTTTTGTCAAACCCAGAAATTGCAGGTGTAGTCAATTGGTGAGCTTTAAATTGATCTGCAGGACCTTGAAATAGAATTAGGAAAAAGCAGCCAGGATCATCTGATATTCACAGGCAAGTACCTTGAGAAGCTTAGGGCAGTGGTTTTCAACCTGTGGTCTGCAGCCGTGGGGATCCGCAGACTGCCTAAGATTTCCAAAAGGGTCTGCACCTCCATTTGAAAATGTTTAGGGTCTGCAAATGCAAAAAGGTTGAAAACTACTGGCTTAGAGGGGAAAGAGGGCTGTACTGGTGACCCAGAGACACAGGTGTTCAACAAGGGGCGTGTCCAGGAAGGGGCAGATTGTGACAGTTGCAAAGAAAATTTTTGAAGTGTGAAGCAAGAATAACTGTTGCAGAGGCTTCTGCCTAAGTTTGCAGGTGATCTGAAAAAGTAGCTCTGAGCTGTGAACTGCCTTGTTCATTTCAGTGGGTGCTATCTCTTATTAATTTTTTCATATCAATCTTGCTAACTCTTTCACTGCTCATCAAGGCATGTAAAACAGGAGAGAAAGTACCATAATGAAGATCTACAATAGCATTTCCTACAGGTGGGCTGAGAAGATGTATAGGCCTTTAACAACACGTCGTGGGTTGTGGTGCGGGGGCATGATTGATTTCATTTTCTTAAAAAGGGACTCAGCTTTCAAAAGTATGGGAAACACTAGGTTAAGGAGACAGTCCTTGGAGTGATTCTTTGCCATAGTTTCCACACATTTTCCACCCAACGTATTATACATGTGGTACACAGTTCTACAGCCATTCCATACCCCATTTTGTCACTTCCAAACACATATCATTCTTGCCTTGAAGTACCATATTAGATATTTCAGTGGTAGTTCAAGAACTCCATTGTCTGCCTCAAAAAGAAGCCCACTTCTCAAGAACACATTCTCAGGGTGCAACTAGATAAGTCCTAGGTTAGTGAAAATTATGTAATCCATTAGAAGCTACATGCCCTTCATGCCCTGTGCTCTCTGACTTCCACAAGTTTGTTTTGTAAAGACAGAAAATAGCTTACCTCCCTTTATTTTCAAAGATTGGTTATTTTACTGACAAGATGTTTCCTAGCAGTAGACCAATAAAAGTATATTCTTACACCACACTTCCCTGTAGTTGACATCTGTTCGACAGCTAAGGTCGTGCATTTCTTCTTGCAGCCTCTCTAATTTTAGGGTCATGCAAAAAAAATAGTCAACTTACTGTCAGTACATTTAACCCTCCACATTAATGGTAGAGTGCATATAAACATCTCCTCTGACATTTTGTAACATATCTGTCAAAGAAATTATAGCAAGCCCTGGTAAACTGTAGGCTGAGAGGATCTGGATTTGTAACCGTACCATGTCTAAGCTCACAAAGGGTGGCATAGAAGCTTTTCCTATTCTATGTGAACTCTTTTTGACTCTTCTCCTTGGTTTTGCAGTGAGACCTGAGGGCCAACAGCACAAATCTCTGGCCATGTGTCTGTCTGTCACATATGTTCCTTTTGGTTTCCACTTCCACCATCACTGCCATTATTAAATTATCTCCCCCTGGCACACCAAACATCCAGTTAGTATTCAGAGAGGATAGTGCAAAATCGGGCTGTGCAGAAACAAATGGATAAGAGGGTTTCTGATGTGTTTGAAGGGGGAAGTTTGGTAAAAGATATCCAGCAAGTCTGGCATCCCAAGAGTAGCAGAGTTAAAGTTGTGGTATGTGGTCTGTGACGCACAGTAATCATGGGTGGAGGAATAAAGTGTGTGTACTATTAGGTGGCTTAACTTATCTTTTCCTTGCTTTTGTGGTTGTGTGTGAGAAATGTTGTTGTGTAACTATTTCATAACTAGTGTATTAGTAAATCTAGAGGGTCATACTTTGTAGCTTCTGTAGGCCAAGCTCACTGCACATACCATGGGCTCCTTGCATCTTTCCATTTTCCCTGCCTCCAAGCTCCCAATGTGCCACGTTCCCATCCCCCTCTCTTTAAGGAATCCCTGCAAGTCCCCCAAGCTTCCCCCCTTCTGAGGTTCTATGTGCCCCCATTCCCTCCTTCCCTCTCGGCTCTCTGTGTGCTGATCCTTTCAGGCTGTCAACATGTTAAACTATTTAGAGGATGAGAATGTTCTGCTGGAAGGTGTTAATGGGTGCCATAAACCAGTTGTGGCTGTGCTAAAGAGATGATGGTCTCCATGTGTGCCCCATTTTTCCCACTTTTGGTTTTCTGATTTCCCCCAAATCTCTAGGGTTCTGGTCTTTGAGGCTTAGATAATTCCCTGAAATTTTGGAATTTGTCAGACATAGCATTCAAAAGTTGCAACGTTACAGACAGATGCCACCGAGTGGAGTATAAGGTCTTTGCCAGATCAGCTGGCCATTAATACGATTGGGTTGGAGTTAAAATGCACACAGAGTAGGAAACAGTATTGAGAGGGAGAAGCTGGCCAGCTAATGTTCACAAAGCTGCTCTTGCTGCAGTCCTGCAAGTGGAATTACTCTAGTGAATTGTAAGTTGTTCTGCTTCTGCTGTTTAATCCATCTTTGTTCAAATTAATGTCCATAAATGAGTGGCATTTACCCTTCCCACATAAAAGTTAGTCTGCATAATTTCCTTTTTTTAAGGAACTTCAGAAGGGCTGAGAGCAATGACGTTCACCACCTACTACAACTATTGTAGCCCAGTTCGTTGGCTCAGCAGTGTCTGCTGCGCCTCTGCGTATCCTTTTAGGATGCTGAGGGCAATCAGTTATGCATAAACACAGTCCCGGTATCCCAATCCGGCTCTCCTCTAATTACCCCTTTTGTGATTACTCCAGATAGGTCTCCCAGTATTGCTGCCCCACCCACTCACCCACCTTACTCTTCTGCACTTCATTGTAGGGCTTAAATAGTGCCAAGGGTATTGTATGAGGCCAGTGAACCTAGGTGAATTTTCATGATATAAATAAAAATGGACTACGAAAGACTTGAGTCCTGTATCCACTCATTGCTCTTCTAATGAGGAAATAACTTACTCCAGGAGTCCAAACAATTCTTGGAACCTCATTCACAGAATGATCCATTTGGCATATCATTCACAGAATCCATTTAATATCCACCATGGAAATTTTGTATTAATACACTGGAATTTAATTTGACTCTTATTTTAATACATTGTGAACATCTATCTGATGATGCATCAAATGATATGAAAATTCCTCTTCATAAGATTGTGATGCTCTGTGGCATTTTTGATAGTATTGCATAAGAGAACACGCAGTTTTTTCCTCACTGGAATTGCATCCTGAAGTGAAAAAGAGTTGTAAGGTTGTATATCGATATTGCTGTGTAAGGATTTATGCTTCAGCTTTAATGAAAAATATGTAGTGGATACATTAACTTGAAAATACAGTCCATTATTTATTTAGCTTTATCTTTAAAATAGCCTCTTCTCTTGCCTGATGCATATGTATAGTAGAAATATAAACAAGTCACATAAAATAAGGCCATGAACCTTCAAACACTTACATAAACAGTAATAACTTTACATATGTGACAGGTTTTAGAGTAGCAGACATGTTAGTCTGTATCCGCAAAAAGAAAAGGAGTACTTGTGGCACCTTAGAGACTAACAAATTTATTTGATGCATCCGATGAAGTGAGCTGTAGCTCATGAAAGCTTATGCTCAAATAAATTCGTTAGTCTCTAAGGTGCCGCAAGTACTCCTTTTCTTTTTACATATGTGAGAAGTCCTACTGAACTCACTCACATGTTCAGTGTTTGAAGTAGTGGTCTTTTAATCATTTACAAAATATAAATTACATTTTTCATTCCTTCCTATCATGATTAATAAATATCTCTTCTCTCCCCACTTCCCTATAATATCCATGTTTTGAGGAAAGTCATGTAAACTTTCTCATCTTGCTTTAGTAAATACGTTTGTAAACTTTAAAACCATTAGTATTGTGTGTCTTAATTACTTTTGGACCGTTAAGATTCCTCTGCCAAATTTAAACATAAGTTTACTGTATTTTGAACAAATTAGACCCACACAGTTGAGATACTAATTCATTGTAGTCCTTGAGACTGATGTGATTTCTTGCATCAGCTTTTATTATTAACTACATCTAGTTTGTTTTGGGGTTTTTTTTTTTTTTAGACGAACAAACAGAAAATAACTAAAGCTGATGGTGACCATGATGATAACTTGGAATTAAACAGTATACAATAATATTTTTTAAACTTCTCTTTTACACTGAAAAGAACAGGAGTACTTGTGGCACCTTAGAGACTAACAAATTTAGTAGAGTATAAGCTTTCGTGGGCTACAGCCCAGTTCATTGGATGCACAGAATGGAACATAGATAGATACATACATACATACAGATAAGTTGGAAGTTGCCATACAAACTGTGAGAGGCTAATTAGTTAAGATGAGCTATTATCAGCAGGAGTAAAAAACTTTTATAGTGATAATCAAGATGGCCCATTTAAACAGTTGACAAGAAGGTGTGAGGATACTTAACTTAAGGAAATAGATTCAATATGTGTAATGACCCAGCCACTCCCCAGTGTCTATTCAAACCCAAGCTAATGGTATCTAGTTTCTTAACTAATTAGCCTCTCATAGTTTGTATGGTAACTTCCAACTTATCTGTATGTGTGTATGAATATATATATCTTACTATATGTTCCATTCTATGCATCCGATGAAGTGGGCTGTAGCCCACGAAAGCTTATGCTCTAATAAATTTGTTAGTCTCTAAGGTGCCACAAGTACTCCTTTTCTTTTTGTGGATACAGACTAACACGGCTGCTACTCTGAAACCTGTCTTTTACACTAGTATCTGTAGTATTTGGTTTCAGTTTTTAAATAGGGAATATATCGTCTTTTTGCAAGGAACAGTAACTTTAGACTTGAATGTACCAAGAATGTAAGAATATTACATTGTTGTTTTTATAGTTCTGGTTGTCCATCCATTTTTTTTCCTACTGATGAACCAATTAGAATGGACACTAATTGAAAGTTCATGTTCCACAGATGCCAGTGTCTTTATTTAATTTGTCATGTTGGTCAGCTGGTGTCTGACCTTTCAGTCACACGCATCACGTGGTTTTGTTTTTTTTATCAGGGTTATAACTAGTTTACTTTGCAAGTTGCCTCAAGATGAGTTTCAGTGATTAGTCTAGTTGATGTGCTAGTGGGGGTTGGCAGCTGGGGTTTTGAGTTGATTCTTGTACTGGTGCTGAGCAGGGCAGAAAGGCACAACAAAGACATGAAAACACTATTAAAAATCTGGATAGTGAAATATGATTTCACATGCAAAATAACCATAATTGGCACAACGTGGCATATTGATTGCCCTGTCATACAATAATGGCCCAGCACATAACAGTAATATACTTAACACTTTGTATTTCTGTATTTGTCTGAGGATCTCAAAGGTGCTTTACAAAATTAATTATGCCTTAAAACAAACCATGAGATTCAGGTGTACTATGCATGTGATACAGATGGGCTAACTGAAGTACACAGGTTAAGTGCTTGCTTGAGATCACACAGTAAATCAGTAGCAGAGCATGAAATAGAGTTCAGAGGTACTGATGCCAGTTCATGGTTCTAAACACTATAACACATTGCCTCCCTCTCAGTTACAATGATGCTGTCATCCAGTGGCATACTGAACGAGATTCAGCAGTCCATACTTCATGAAAACTCCCGTTGACTTAATTGATCTCAGGAGAAGTATTGCCTGAGGATTGACTACAGAATTGGGATAATTATTTACTTGGTGTGAGAAGTATTTTAAAATAGATATTTTGCATTTACTGTTTGGTAATTACTCTCTAGAACTATAACAGAAATGTAACATTTATATCTTGGTGCACAGAAAGCTTAAAGATCATTGGTCTGATTGTAATCACCTATTTATTTCTCACTGGTTTGCCTGTATGGACTCAAATTTACTCTTGATTTACACTTATGCAAGATCAGAATCGGGCCTGCCTTGCCTTTGAAGAGCTTTTTTTAATTGCACTCTTGTTGTGTGAAATGGGATTCCTTAAATTGACACCAGAATAGACTGATCTCCAAGTGAAATCCAGCCTTTCCTTTGGGGTCAGACATAAATCTTAATGTCCTGCTATCAGCTGCCAACAACACTTTGCTCAATCAGGATGTATAAGCTCTCTTTGAAACTTTAATGAAACAAAGAAAACCACACTACATATTATTAATAAAATTTATTAATTATAAAATTATATTTTATATTTTAAAACAAATTATGTAAGTAAGGGGTAACTTGTGCCATTTAATAACGACCCAAACTGAGGGGCAGTTTGAGCCACACAATGCCAAGAGGAGTTGCTTGCTATCAAATCCATTTTGTGGAGGTATCTTCATGACCCCACATTTGTGACCAAACATTATCATGGGGGAAGGAGGCAGTGCAATTGCTCTGTTGTTCTATGCTGCTTTGGGGGAGTAGGACGAGTGAAGTCCTGGTACTTTGCAGGGTGCCCGGTCTGCAGTTCTGTTTGACCATTACCCTGGCCCACAAAATGTGAGGGGAGGCTCCTTACGCTTGTGCTGCACCATTGTGCATCTGTTTAAAGACCAGGCAGAATCTGGCTGTAACATATGGCAATAGAGGTTTTCATTTTTGTGTTTTTGCAGGTCAGACAGCTTGCTATACTCACAGCCCCTTGCTCACACAAGGAACTTGTTAAAAGGCTAGAGAGTTACCTCTACTGGGATCTTCATTTTTTAACTCTCTCCTATCTGAAAGACTCTGCAAAGAGAAAAAGTCTCGAATCCTGCAAGTGACTCCATGCAGGTGGACACATGCACCAGTACATAGTCCTGCTGACTTTGACTTTGGTGCTCTGCACAGATGTAGGAATCTACCCATGTGGAGTCAATTAAAGGAGTGGGAGCCTAGGAGTCCTAAAAGAACATAAGGATGCATGGGAGAACAGGATATGACATACCTTCTTCCCTATCTCAAAACCTATCTCACCTCCTAAGTGAGTGTGTTTGTTTCCCTGGGTCATCTGACTATGACAAATCATCCTCCTCCTACTTTTAATTTTTGGATTGTGTGTAAATACTAGAGCTGGGGTGGAGATTTTTCAACAAATTTTTTTCTGAGGGGACATGAATGCCATTTTGTCAAAACTGAAATGTTTTGTGGAAACATATTGATGAAATTTCATTGGAAAGGGCATTTCTGCTCAGAAAGAGAGAGAAAGAGTGTGGCTTTCTAGCATACTGGCTAGGGCACTGATTTGGGATATGGGTTCTCCCCCACTGCCCGCGCCAATGCAGAACAAAACAAAATTTCAAAACTTCAACATGTTTTGTGAAATGGAATTTTTGTTTTCTAGCCAGGTCTGCTAGACTTCAACACTCCTTAGGAGGTTTTTTAAAAAGAGAAGGTGGGGTCTGTAGGTTGCAAACGCTTCAGGGTTGGTTAAGCTTGGGTTCTACCCAGGCACTAAGATATTAACTTGATGGGAGCCATATCAATACCATGTGAAATTGACTAGGACAGAAGTCAAAATGACTAGCCTACATGTATCCTCCTAACTGAGATAAATGGAGTGTAATAAACAATCAGCACGAGTAGAGTAGCAAATAAAAAAAATAAATTAGGCTTCTGATTTTTCTCCTGATTTTAATAGTATTAGGTGTTGGGAAGGGAAGGTATAAGTGAGGGAATGTGTGGGTTTGCTTTTTTTAGATATGATCTGCAACCTAAATTTCCTTGTAAGGGTGACTAGGTATCTCAGAATATTAGTTACTTCTGGAGGTGTGTTCTTTTAAAATTTGTTAACAAACATTGTTTGTGTTGCTAAATGTGTGTAACATGGTTGGAGAGAATAAATCACTTCCCATTCTTTCCTTTCCTAATTAAGCAGTAGTGATCTATTCATGCTCTTTTGAGAACTCTTAAGCAAGTGTTCTACCATTTTCACCAAAATTTGACAATACACAGAGACTTGAGCTTTTTCTGATGGATTGAACTGGTGAATTTATCTTTAAAAAGAATTTGCCTTTATCTTCCATGAAATAAAATTGATGCTATAAAGATTGAGAGCTGATGATTTTGTAGATAAATTACTATATTTATATCTTTCAGAAAGTCATTTGAGAGTCCAAAGATATGTCCAAAGATGGTCATTCTCTAATCCCTAGTAGAAAACAGGTAATCTAACAGATGTTTCATGTGTAGTTTAGCACAATTTATTGGTAGACTGGTAATTGATGGACTATGTGATGGGATGACCCACTCAGCGCTAGGATGGCTTCTCCTTCTGGGGATTAGCTCGCAAGGTTGACACCCCTTCCTGTGGTTACATGCCATCCTCCATTGCTCTGTGTCTGCAGCTCCTCTCTCATGACATGAGCAGCTGCTGCCTCTTGTGACTCAGCCTTCTGGCCAGGTCACTACACATGTTGTCCCCTTCTGGGGTATCAAAGACTTCCTTCAGCAATCCTCTGAAGCCTTCCCGTTCACTGCCACATAGTGCCGCTCTCTCAGTGGCTGGCAGGGGACCCTGGGCCTGCCCTGTATTCCAGGTTCTGGCTCAGGGACGCTCTAGCCAGAAATCAAGGTCTGTTCCCTTCTAGACCTTACTGCCTTTCCCTGAGCCTTTCTGATCTCTCCCCACTCTGGGTTTGCCAGCCCAAACATACCTCCTGTCTCCCTGGAAGTGATTGTAGACTACCTCTCTGCAGCCCCCTTTCTGCTGCCAATTCCCTGCCTTTATAGCCCCAGCCCAGATTGTTCCTCCTCAGCTGGGCTCCCTCACTCAGTCAGGGAATAACTTAGTCACCTGATTCCTCTCAGCTGCAGCCAGTTGGGTTAATTAGCCCCCTCTTGTCTTCATTTAACCCTTTCAGGGCAAGTGTGGGGTGAACACCCCATCACAGATTGTGTGTAACAGATTTGAATATTAAAGTAGTAAAAATCCTTTTCCTCCGGGGGCCATCCCTCCATATTTGATTTGGATTGTTATTTATTTTATGTTACGCAATGGTGCTCTGGTATTGTATAAAACGTACACTTGTGCCCTAATCACTTTCAGTGGGAGTTTACAGTTGAAGTCCCTGATCCTGCAGTCCGACCTGCCCAGCTGTGTGTTTCCATTTGTGCAGTCTCATTGATGTTGGTTATGGCTTTCTGCAGTCTCAGGGGTTCAACCACATGGATCCAGTTGTAAGATTGGGGCCAAAAAGATGAATATTAAACAAAGACACATACATAAGAGACAGATAGTAGATATAATTTTTCCCCAGTAATTTTTATGGAAATTAAGGTGACAATGATAGATCTTGGCAAAAAAACCCACCTGTTTTTCGCAAGTGGGTTTGATTTGAATAGTGAAGGGGACAGATAGTGGTGCACTGATATAGGCAATTAATTTCAGGCTTGGAAGAAGACATGAAGGTAGAAGTAGAGGGAAATGAAGGGGGAGTGGTTGAGTCTGGCATAAATGGTGGCATTAAAGAAGTGAGGTGGAATAGAGTATAAACTCCTCGGGACAAGGACCATCTTTTTGCTGTTTCTTTATACGGCATTTAGCACAGTGGGGCTCTGTTCATGACAAGGAATCCTAGATGCTATAGTAACACAAATTAATAATAATCATGTGCTAAGATAAGAATGATATAATGGGGAAGATTTGGGAAAGCAAGGGTGAAAATTTTAAACTTCTTTTGGTAAATGTAAAATAAGTGGCAATCTACATTAGCAATAAATACATTCAGATAATAAAATTGAGTGGGGAGAATGAAATACTTGGAAGTCTGATCCCACAAGCACTTTTTGTCAGGACTTGCAGAGTGTTTACAGGAACTTTCTTTTCCATTTCTGGCTTTGATTTTTCCTTTGAAGGATCTGAAAGTGGTAGTTATATACAGAGATGACACATTACCATAGGTGAAATGTTTCCCCAGGACTGTAAGACAGCCAAGACAATGGCCAGCTTTAATTCAACAGCAGTTTTTCAAATCAAGTTTAAAAATTTTTACATCAGTGAAAACTTATCTTATAAATTGTAGTCAATTTTTCATTCCAGACCTTCCTTTCACTTTGAGATGTGTGGCTGACAAGAAAGAGAATTACAGAGAAAATGAACCAGTAAGGTGATTATTCTAGATCTACTAGGGCTACACTGCAAAGGCATATAGAGTTAGTGCACTGACCATTGTTTAGAATGCATTTCAGTATTTTTTCCCCTTTGATTTTTGACAAAATATAAAGAGAATCCCAACACATTGCTCTCATTCACCAAAAGAGGCTGAAAGTTAAATTTTATATTAACAAAATAACCTCCACAGCTAAAGGAAGTGCAAGATGTAATTTTAAAAAATGTAATAAGAACTTGCCTCCCAGTGACATTTACAGTCATTGTCTTTTCCCTTTCCCAGTGTGACCTCTGAATTTTATTACTAAAATACGATAATATGTGACAGAGCATTGGCAAAAGATGAGAGGAAGAGGTACATTTGTAAGACCAGTCTGGTACTCGTTCTCCCTGACCTCTATTATAATAATTGTATCGGCCTGTCCACCCACTGAAGTGATAATGAAGTAGAAGTAATGAGGATTTAATAAAAATCTTATGTTTTTCTTTTAGCAAATTAGTGTAAAATTTTTAAAGCTCAGTGAGTTTTACCTCCTGTATCATGACAAATCTTATCAAAGAAGATGAGCACGGGTGAAAAAAAGACTAATTGCATTTAACTGTTAATTGCTCTTTGTGGAGTGAAGGCTGTGTGACTGCTGACTAAAAGTCTAGGAATAACAAGTTTGAAGTTACCTCCTAACTGGGGAGCATTCTTTGAAATAAGCATATTTTCAACTGATTGTAAAATGAACATCTGTATTTGTTGTTAGGACCTATACTGGGAAGTGCAAAGGCAAAATATTTTTTTTATCAGGTGGTATTTGTTTATAAGTACCCAGGGTCTATGCAAATTTTACTATCAGAAAAATAAGATGTCTACATGTTTGCTTTTGTAGAAGATTAAACATCTGTGAATAAGTGGGCATTCTGTACTGTGCCATTCTGAATGCTTAGCACGACAACTTCCATATCCCAGCAAACAGTTTCAGAACATTAGTTTAAAAAAATGCATAAATATTAACTTCCTTTGGTAGTTATATGTAACAATATATTTTAAAGCATTTTGTATTTATTCTTAAAACCTAGTCTCTGACCTGGGGGATTCCACAATCAACCAACAGGTTGCAAAGATTGCTGACATACCAAAGTGTGCATTAGGGGTGTCTCACCCATTGCACTCTTGGCTTTTCCACTTGTGCTTGACAAGCATAAAGAGGGAATGTAGAAGAGGAGGAGTTGGAAAGGATGACAAACAGGGTGGTGGCAGGGAGAGAGAGGAGAGATGGACACACAAGCATCCATAATTATTACAGGTCATTCTTTGAGAAGATGGTTATTTGCTAGTACTAGAAACTAGGAAGTTTTTTGTTTTTCAAGCTACGTTGTGAAATGAAGAAGGGACTGGGAGCCAGGATGTTCTCTCGCTAGCAATGTACACAAAACACATCTTTCTTGCAGTGGCTGGCCCTAAGAAGCAGAATGCTCTGCTGCAGAGCATGCTGCTAGCAGGCACACAGACAATCCAGTGTCCTCAGTCAGGACCCAGCCATCTCCTGCATCCCCTGGACAATATGGGGTACTGGGAACACCAGCAAATGTTCCCTGTTTCATCCCTGCTGCCACCCAAAACTCAGTGCACTGAGAACAGTCGTACCTGGGAGCCGCGCTCTTTTGAGTCATTTGAGTCATCCCCCGATAACTTCACTCCCCGATGCTCAACACTGAAAGGCCCAAGAACAAGAAGAAGCAGAGGCGAGGTGTGTATCTGCTTGCACATTGGAGCTCCCACTCGTTGCTGTGTTCTGCCTTCCGCTGCATTGTGTCACTTTAAAGCTGTATTTTATTGTTGTTTTAATTAAAGGTTTATTTCTGCTTGCTAGATAATAAATTGTTGTTTAGTAATAAAACTCATTAAATTGATTCATAAAGAATTTGCAATGCATTGTATACAGAAAATCTGTGCCTTTTGCATAAATCAGATTTTTTACAAAAGTATAAAAGCACAGACAAGATGAAATAAGAAGTTGCCACTTCTACCACCTTGTGAAGGGGTTGAATCACTTCTAGAGTCTCAGTGGAGCCAGGCATAGCTGCTCTCGCTCCATCAGGGTACCTCCTGCTGCAGTCAGTCAGTCTCTTCTTGCAACTTGGCCCTCCAGCTGGATCACTTTAAAGTCTCTTCCCTTTGGGATTAGCCAATGAATGGAAAAAGGAGAATTAACACAAATGAATTGTCCCAAAATTGGGTCAAGGCTCTCTTCCATCAGAGGGTACTTGTCGGGCTGTGGCCTAAACTAACTTCACAAGTAACAGGGGGGAATGATTCTCTCTCAAGGTGGCCTGAAAGGAAGGGGCCATGTAGCAGTATTCATACCTTCAGTCAGCCCTCTTTCCAGGAGTGTAAGACTGAAGATCTCCTCTCCTCCTAGGTCTGCCATTACCTGAGCTGAATTTCTCCCTCTTAAACACCTCCCTCCAATTCTGACATCTCTGAGGTGCGATGTGGTAGAGACACCTGAGCCCATATTAGCTCATTAACCCTTTGTTGTCTGGTATGCGGTGTGTATACCCCATCACGTACCCATAAAAGCAACTGCAATGTTCACAAACCATTTCTCCACAATGGGATAACAGCTGGAGGTACAGCTGCACATTTTCAGCCCTGAGTCTCAAAGTGAGAGCAACAGGCATCCCTGACTGTACTGTCCTGGCGGTTTCCATTTTGTAGTGGACACCTCATTGGCTGCTCAAACTACTAAGTAGGTCTCTGTGGCCTCCCATCCATTGTTACAGCTTTCTTCTTACAAACTCTGTGCAAAATACAACATGCAACTATAATCTTAGGCAAGTTACTTGCTGCAGCTTCTAACCTAGCCCATGGACAGCGCCACCTTCCTGTCAGAAGGCCAAATAGACACTCCAATGTCTTTCTGCAACTACTGAGGCAATAGTACACAGTTCCTTCCTTGTGTCCAAGTGGCTGGTCAATGGCTTTGTTAGTCAGGGAAGCAGAAGCTAAGCTAGATTTTTTTCAGGAAAACTGAAGCAATCTCCACTCCATTAATATGGATATGGAGGTTTCATTAAGGTAAATAGAGCTGAGCTGCAAAAGATCCTAGCATCATGGACCTTCCCAGACCACCTTGCATTTATGTTAGTGAACCTGGCAAGATGGTCAACCAGCCCTTGGAGCACCATGGAGAAATACCCCTTTGTTTATAAACTCCTAGCCCTGGTGCAGAGGGAAAATAATAGGCACCTGGGTCCCATCAGTTGCCCCAGTGCAGTTTGGGACCCTATGCATACAAAGCCATTCATAATCTCCTGAGCATTGCCAAGTTTTATAACCCAGCGCAACATTATCTTTTGCATGGCATCACACGCCTGCATAACAATGGCCCCAACAGTTGATCTTTCTATGGTGAATTGGTTGGACTGATAACTTTTGGGGTCAGTTCCCGATGGCAGTAGCAACCCACTTCTCCATTAGGATAGGTCATTGCAGGTTGGTAGGCTGTCACTGCAGCTCTGGAGCCAGTTTAGTGCGGAAATCAAAATTGTCTTCACCATCCTGAAATTCTCCCACCACTGCTGATCACCCAGGTCTAGGATGATCCTGGTTTTCTGAGCCCAGAAACTGCGCTGCACTGTGTGACGCTGCTCCAGGAAGAGCTTGTGTAGTAGCAGCTGCTTGGGGTCATCCTTGTCCTCCTTCCTCTGCTGCTGCTGGAGGAGCTGCAGACACATCATCTGCTTGGTGGTGCAACAGGTGAAGTCCAAACCTGAAACTGGTCGGTGTGAGGCTGACAATTATTCACACAGGATTTTCATTTTCCTTTAATATTTGAATGTAGTCTGGTTTATTATGGCTGTGTTTTTCAAGTGACAATATAATATTTTTTAAAAATTTGTCTTTTATCAGCATTTTTATACAGCTTATTTTAGATTAGATGAAAAAGGCTTTTAAAATAACAAGGAAAAAACCTACAGTATTTAGGAAGTTCCATTAAAATGATTTATATTTACAGGAAATGAATGGACGTATGATGGAATTATGCTTTAAAGATCTTAGTTCACTCAAACTTAATAGACTAAATTACAATCAGATGCAGTGAATATGAATCAGTTGGTAAACTACATTTTTAGTTGAATGTAAAAATACAAAACCATTATTTGATCAATCAGTGGTGCACAGAGTGCATACTATTAAACTATTTTCTACATTATTTATGTTTTTTTTTATGGTTACCAGGATACAAGACTAAGCTTAACAAGGTCTGCTTGTGCATAGCAATTTGTGTGTCATATTAAAGGAGTCTGAGATCCAAGTTATTGATTTGAAGCAGCTGTTAATAATGAGTGACAAGCAGGTGTTATTAAAGAAAATTTATATTGAAAACTTGCTGCACATACCATTGTTATGGTCAACCTTGAACTCTCTGGTGAAATCCATTGCAAGGGGACAAATTACTTGGCCACAAAAAAGGTTTCACACTATTCATCAGCATTTCAACAGCCATTACTTAGAGAAATTGACAGTTTAAACTACAACTTAAAATTCAAGCACAAGTTGTGGTTTATATTTAGTGAAGTTTGGAATTGTTTATTAGTGTTGCCAATAGACAACAGCTGTTCAGTGGCAGGATACCAGTTCATCCATCCTTAAGACCACAGAGGCTACTAAGAAATAGGAAAAATCCAAAGCTATTTGTTGTTCTTGTTGTTTGGATTCTCCTTGTCTCTAGTAATCCTGTGTACATTTTAACATTTTAAGTACATTATCTATAGGCTAGGAAAAGCTATTTAACCCCCCCCCCCCGCTTTTTTTTTTCAGATTTGCCCAAATCCCCAACTATTTCTTTTGGACCTAACGTTTTACAACATCTGGACTAATTAATTATAGAATGGGTGAAATTTTCAGAAGTACCTAAGTACCATTTTCACCTACTCTATTTCGAATCGGAGCTAGATCAAAGTGCATTACGAAACTGTCAGCCGGGTGCACACAGGCAGTTAGTGTGGAGCCAGTTGGGATGGGGTAGATTCACACCCCAGTTTTCCGTAAACTAAATCTTTGTGTAGACAAGCCCTAAGTGTCATTGGAAGTTAATGTGACTTAGGTTCCCGTATGCTTAAGTTTCCTCTGAAAATGGGATTTAGGTTTCTAAGACACTTAAGCACTTTTGAAGATTTTACCCTTGATCATGATAATATTTAGTTCTGGAAAGGTTAAACTGGATGTGGAATTTAATGTTCCTACAACAGCTATGACTTAGGACCTGATTTCGGAAGCATCCCTGTTCAGGAAGGCCTCTTAGGCACATGCTTAATTTTAAGTCCCATTTGTGTTTAAGTCCTGTATAAGTCAAATAAAGCATGTGTTTAAGTGCTTTCCTGAATAGCATGTTTCACATAATTAAATTCTTGCTTCAGTTAGAGCCTTAGGTCTTGATTCATCAGAAAAAAAGCCTTTCCAACTGCTTTGCTGAACAGACTTCTTCAAAATGAATATATATCTTCAGGGCTCATGAAGTGTGGCAAATGAGTGGATTAATATCTTGCTGAATCATGTCCAGATTAATGTACTAAATGTGTTTTTTCTCCAGCAAACTAGGACCATATAAATTGACATATTGAATAATATGATTGAGGAGTTGCACAGAGAATAAGCCAATATGTAATCCCATAATGTAGATATGTCCATATCTTCATGTAAACTGGTTACATGATTTAGATTCTTCTTAAAAATATTTGTTCCATTAAGGATGGGCCCAAATTGATTCTCAGTGAACTGGGGATTGAAACAAAAGCATAATAGGATAAGACTCTAAAGTACTCCTGCAACGGCTGGGAAAAATCTCCCAGAAAGATTATTGGATGAGAAAACTCATGGTTTATCGGTACTCAGATGGCTGGTGAAAGTCTGGGATGTTGCCTCAACGGTGTAACGTATTATGTGAATAAACATATAGATAAAGTGAAAACCTGGACAGTGTTGATCATGTATGGTTTAGGAAATGATGTAATCTCTGCTAGATAAGAACCTGTAACATTTCATTGTACTGTAATGATTAAGGTATCTGAAGGAAAAAAAACAAATAGTTACATGGGCTCTTTTTTCCATTTACTTTTTGTGGTGATGTTTTCTGTAAATAGATTTTTATGAAGTTTAAGGGTGACATTTCAGATTGTTGTAGAGTCTGGAATAGTTCACCTAACCTTATTTCACAATGTGATAACATCCTCATTTATTAAATTAATTTTTTTCTCTTTATATCCTGTGCTTAACCCTTTTCTGTTGCATATTATGGCCTACATGCTGAACAACAACTAAATTTTGTATCTTTTTACTTGCTGTATCATCTGGAGGATAGTACAGGAAATTTGGAATCTGAACTCTTGGTGTGTCTCCCAATCCCCCTTGTTGTTTTTCCCTCTGCCCCATGAGAATACACACACAGAAGGCACCTTGTGCATGTAGTTCTGCACTTTTTGTTATATAGAAAGTGGAGCCAGCTGCTTTTATGATAAAGGCATCTGTACATTGGGAAAGATATAAGGAAACCCAGGCAGGGAGGTGCATTGTCTCCCCCATCCCTCTGGTGGCATATCCAGCTATGTTACCTGCCTAGTTTCTTTGTTGTTTTGCATTGTAGTTGCTTGAGTGAGAGCAGAGTGAGGGTAAGGCTAACTCAAGCTAAGTGTGCAGTGAAGACCAGCCCTTTAGGCTCCTAAAGTCTTCAGGCAGAGGTCCTGAGGGAGGCACGGCGGAATCTTGGTGGGAGGGCGGCATTGGGGCCACCTATCTCCTCCTCGCCCCCAGCACTGCTTGTGTCCCCGGCTGCTGTCCCCAGACTCGGTGTGGCCAGGGGAGCCATTTCAGATGGGGGGTGGGAACTTTAACCATGAGTCCAGGTGCTACTTAGGCACCTGAAAACTCTAGAGGTTTTTTTTGTTTGTTTTTTATAATAATAACTTAGAAATTAGCTGATAAGAGCACTGTATCTAATTCCTATATTAAAAAAAAAAGAATTAAATAAATATTAGACCGCTGAGCTCGAATACTAACATGTTCTCACATATTGTGTCAAGTCACTTAAAGGTTGCTAGTTAGGTTTAAAATTTTAATGTATATTTTTACTTTGTTACCTACTCTTGAATACAATTGAAACAACTGTAGAAAAATCTAGATTACTTTCTATCATTTTTTTGCAGTTTACCAAGCTTGGATTAGATTTTTTAACTTTGAAAACATCCTACTAGGGTAAGGCCCCGTGAGTTTATACGGCAATTTTTTAAAAAGAAAAAAGAAAAGGAGTACTTGTGGCACCTTAGAGACTAACCAGTTTATTTGAGCATGAGCTTTCGTGAGCTACAGCTCACTTCATCGGATGCATAGCATATCGTGGAAACTGCAGAAGACATTATATACACACAGAGACCATGAAGGTGGGAGGAAGTTTTGTTTCATGGTCTCTGTGTGTATATAATGTCTTCTGCAGTTTCCACGATATGCTATGCATCCGATGAAGTGAGCTGTAGCTCACGAAAGCTCATGCTCAAATAAACTGGTTAGTCTCTAAGGTGCCACAAGTACTCCTTTTCTTTTTTCTTTTTACGAATACAGACTAACACGGCTGTTACTCTGAAACCGGCAATTTTTTGCGGTTCTAGGGGTGTTACCTCACTACAAATAATAGACTAGAAACTAACCTTAAACAGGAGTGAAATGGACACTTTCAAATCACTTTCTCAGTATTGCCAATCCCAAATGTTCAAAAATCATGAATCAGGCTCACCAAAAATCATGAGATTGGCTTTAAACTCATGAGATTATGTAAAAATAATAGATTTGGTGTTCTTTTTATTTGCCTTCTGCTTTTTGAGCCTTTAGGGTACCCTGGGGTCACATTTGGAAGCTTTCTCTACAGCCATGAGGGTTAGAAACTTCATTTTTCTTTAAGAATGAAGGCTGATATTATCACATCTCCAGTTGACTCCAGGAGCTGGGGCTTTAAGGAAAACAATAATTATCATGAGACTAATGACAAAATCATGAGAGTTGGCAACACTGCTTACTTCTTTTAATGGCCTAGTTACTTTTCAGAAGGCTCTTAAACACAACACTACAGTGATGGAGTTGCAGTTCTCACAGGAGAATATTTAAAACCACCCACCAAGAAAATTCCAGATTTTAAAGTTTGAGGAAAAAAATTGAGACTTCTGAGGTATATCAGGGCCACTGCAGGCAGGAAAGGAAAATAAGCAGGCACAGGAACTCTGGGCAGCTCTTTCTCTTGAAAGAAAGTTGGAGGGTCAAATCTTCTAGACCTTAATGCAGTAAAACTTCCATCGCCATCAGCGCCTCCACTCATAGATATTAATGTGTGCTTAATAACTATACAGTTCATACTTAAATATCTGAGCCATCTTATCCAGGGCTACACACTTTGTATGCATTGGCGCAGGGACTACATTTTCTGGCATATTCTGAACCGTGCTGAGCACACAGATTTTGCCCAGTGAATAATACAAATCATGACATTAATTGTTAACTTTATGGACTCTGTGGATGCAATTTCTGTTCTTTGTTCTGGAATTGGCCTGGATACAGCTGAAACCCTAAGAATTTGAAGCATAAACACATCTGATACTTATGCAACACTTCCTTTTCTCTAACTCGGAACAAAAAAATAACAAAACAAAATGGTTTTCAGTTAAAATTGGTTTTCAGTAAAATTGCAGAGCAGCCATTGTTCTACATTGCCACTTTTGCCTGGATGTATTCCTGGAGGTTTCATCACTTGACATAATCTTTAATTAAAAATTAATCTTTAATTCCTGGAGATCCAGCACAATCCTGGAGAGTTGGCAACCCTGTCTACAACCCAGCATGGGGCAGAACCTGCCACCCCTTGGGAGTTAAGTGATCTCCTTTCATCCGACTCTCATTCTCCATCCTTCCTGACCTCTGTGCTGCTTTTCATGCTGTCAACTGTGACATCTATCCCAACCTCCTGGGTCCATTTGCTGGAGTCTCAGAGAGCTGGCCGCCTTGGTTTTGCTTCCAAGTATCAGAGTCCTCTCTTTTTGCAGCATGGAGCAGAGGGAGAGGCTGGTCTGATGGATAGGGAGCTAGCCCTTAAAGACCTAGGTTCTGCGTCCACCATGGACTTCCTGTATCCCCTCAGGCCAGTGTCTTAAGAACAGAGTTTCAAAATCTTTTAGGCACCCAAAGATGCAGCTAGGTATCAAGTGGGGTTTACAAAGCACCTAACCTTCTAGGCACTTTTGAAAATCCCACTAGATGCCTAAATACTATTGAAAATCTGGCTTTTAGTCCCTCTGTGCCCCATCTGTACAATGGGGATAACTGCACTGCTCTACCTCACTGAGAGGCTGTGAGGAGAAATAGGTTAGACCTTGTGAGGTGCTCAGAGAGTCTCGTGATGGGGCCACATAAGTACCACAGGTACAACAGTTATTGGGTATAAAGGTGCCTTATATCAGTACAGCTGATTTCCTTTCCTATACAGGAATAGCTATTTTGGTATAAATCATCTTTATATGGCTATAACTGCATCCCCACTCGTGCAAAATCTGTTGTACCACTTTAACTATCCTGCTATAACTGTAGTTGTATGACTTTTGTGGAAAACAAACCTTAGCTCCTCTTTCCTTTGGGGAATAAGCTGTACTGGTACAAGCACATTTACACTGGTGTAACTGCACCCACACATTATGTCACACTGAATGTTAGTGTGACATAAGCTCATAAATCACTTAGTTACTTCGGAAATTTTTATCCAATGAATCTTAATAAGTGTTTGTAAAGTGTTTTTGAATTTTTGGAATAAAAATACCGTAAGTTCCAACTGAGTATTGAGTTCTATTAAGTAGTATAAAAGTTAGCTTAACTGGGAAAAATACTTTTACACAGTAGTCTAAAAGAATAATGCCTTTAAAAAAAGGACTTTACAGATTAATGTTACTAATTGTAGAACTATGTACGTATCTAAGCAATATCTAACATAAACATAAACATATCTAAACTAAAACAATGTTTGTTTGCAGTGTTTTTGTAGCTATGTTGATCCCAGGATATGAGAGAGACAAGGTGGGTGAGGTAATTTTTTTTTTTTTTTTTTGGACCAACTTTTGTTGATTAAAGAGACAAGATTTTGAGCTACACAAAGCTGCTCTTCAGGTCTGAGAGCTGAAGATCTTCTGCGTAATAAAACCACCACGGCTGGTCATGTCAGCTGACGCAGGCTTGTGGGGCTTGGGCTGCAGGGCTATAAAATTGCACTGTATTTGTTAGGGCTCAGGCTTGAGCCCAGGCTTTGGGAGCTACCCACTTTGTGGGGTCTGGAACCTGGGCTCAGAATGTTGACACTGCAATTATGTAGCCTTGCTGACTCTGGCTAATGGCAGTGCAGTGTAGACATACACTCTGAAATACAAGAAAATGCTGTATAATGCAAAACTTTCTCCTTCATCAACAGAACTTGGTCCAATAAAAAATATTACCTTACCTATCTTGTCTTTAAAATAATCTTGACTTTTATATGCTAGTTTGGGGGTGGTGGGTGGGCAGGCAGGGGCTTAACCATGAGTATGCTCGATGTATCAGAAAAAAGTAGTAATTTTGGTTCAAAGAGAAGCGTTAAGCATTATATTATAGTCAGAAAACTAACACTGATAAAAACCTATTATAAATCTATGAAGCATGTTTTCATTCCACCTTATTTTTTAATAGATGGGGGAGATTTCTTGTGAGTTTTATCTTTGTTCAAACTCATAAAAAAGATAGTAAATTACTCCTGTATCAGAATGGCCCCTGAGGCTAATATGCTTATAAAGTTACTGATATATCAAACAAGATTTTCAGAAGGCTTTGTATAGTTGTAGGATTTAGTGCCACAGACAGCCATTGTGTTTTGTTCCCGTATTACAAGCCAGTGACAAACTGTCAGCTATTGAGTGCTTGTGGAAGTGGAATTCAAAAAATGGATGTCATTTTAATGTGCTATGTGTTGCAAATACTAATCTGAACAATGCCTTAGTAGTAGTTTATACACCTGACAGTATTATGATGGCAGTCTGCCATTATCAGTAGTTGGGAAATTGGTAATTAGCCAAGTGACAGTAATCCTTCCATGGATACTATCAGCAGAAAGCAT
Source organism: Natator depressus (assembly GCF_965152275.1). NCBI lineage: Eukaryota > Metazoa > Chordata > Testudines > Cheloniidae > Natator > Natator depressus. Next base: position 85,608,173 of record NC_134235.1, read on the forward strand.
AATGACAGCCTGCTCCTGAATGAATAGTAACTTACTCCTGGGGTAGTTTGAAAACTTGAACAGTATATATAGATAAAATCATTAGTCAAATATTAACCCAGGAACCCTAAGCTGAAACAAAATTGAATTTCTATAAAAGTTGTAAAGCTCACTGTCTTCCTGCCTCAAGAAGCTTTTTGTATTAACCTCTGTGTTTAACAAAGCTTTCAACCTGTCATTGGGAAGGGAGGGAAATAACAATAGCACTTAACCCCGTTCTTGAAGATGTCCCCTTTTAATAAGGATAACATGCAGCTTCATTCCAGGTACTTTTGTTATTTCCCCGAAGGTTGTACCATCTTCTGAGAGAGTGAGTTTGCCTTAGGAGCTCACCTGGTACATGTTAAAAGCATTTTGTTTGATTTTTCTCCCGGATGTATTGTTTAGTAAGTTCCTTGCTTGGATGATTTCTTTTCTTTTTCTTTCTTTCTTTCTTTTTTTTTTTTGTAAAGGCATTGTTATGATGGAACAATGTATATGTGCTGCCACTGGGAGAGAATGTGAGATGGTGTAGCCTGCAGTATTACCATTATGCAGCTGGTAGTCAGCTCTACAGTATTTATCCTTGAAACAGATACTGGAGAGAAAACTGACTCATGTTATAAAAGCAAAATATATGCTGATTAGTAGGGGAAAACCTTGGAAAAGATGGGCAGGAATTGTGCTTGCATTTCTTATTCTGTGCGGTGTATAACCCACACAGGCCCTGAAAGGATAAATATCAGCCTGAGGGGCCAATCTTGCTACCTGGCTGTACTTAGAGAGTGGGCCAGGCTTAACTGATGATACCTCCTCTAACGATACTTCAGTCTGTGACAATTCCTCAGATTTGTCACCTACAGAGGACGGCTCAGGTTTGGGAGTCTCCCTCAGCCGTGAAGACTGAAGCAAAGAATTCATTTAGTTTCTCTGCAACGACTTTATCGTCTTTAAGTGCTCCTTTTATATCTCGATCGTTCAGGGGCCCCACTAGTTGTTTAGCGGGCTTTCTGCTTCTGATGTACTTAAAAACCATTTTGTTATTACCTTTTGAGTTTTTGGCTAGCTGTTCTTCAACTCTTTTTTGGCTTTGCTTATTACATTTTTACACTTAATTTGGCAGTGTTTATGCTCCTTTCTATTTACCTCACTAGGATTTGACTTCCACTTTTTAAAAGAGGCCTTTTTATCTCTCACTGCTTCTTTTACATTGTTGTTAAGCCATGGTGGCTCTTTTTTAGTGCTTTTACTGTGTTTTTTAATTTGGGGTATACATTTAAGTTGGGCCTCTGTTATGGTGTCTTTGAAAAGCATCCATGCAGCTTGCAGGGATTTCACTCTAGTCAATGTACCTTTTAATTTCTGTTTAACTAACCACCTCATTTTTGCATAGTTCCCCTTTCTGAAATTAAATGTCACAGTGTTGGGCTGCTGAGGTGTTCTTCCCACCACAGGAATGTTAAATGTTGTTATATTACAGTCACTATTTCCAAGCAGTCCTGTTATAGTTACGTCTTGGACCAGATCCTACGCTCCACTCAGGACTAAATCGAGAATTGCCTCTCCCCTTCTGGGTTCCTGTGCCAGCTGCTCCAAGAAGCAGTCATTTAAAGTATCGTGAATTTTGTCTCTGCATTTCGTCCTGAGGAGACATGTATCCAGTCAATATGGGGATAATTGAAATCCCCCACTATTATTGAGTTCTTTATTTTGGTAGCCTCTCTAATCTCCCTGAGCATTTCATCGTCACTATCACTGTCCTGGTCAGGTGGTCGATAATAGATCCCGACTGTTATATTCTTATTAGAGCATGGAATTACTATCCATCGAGATTCTGTGGAACATGTGGATTCATTTAAGATTTTTATTTTATTTGATTCTACATTTTCTTTCACATATAGTGCCACTCCCCCCCCTCACACGACCTGTTCTGTCCTTCCAATATATTTTGTACCCCGGAATGATTGTGTCCCATTGATTGTCCTCACTCCACCAGGTTTCTGTGATGCCTATTATATCAATATCCTCCTTTAATACGAGGCACTCTAGTTCACCCATCTCATTATTTAGATTTCTAGCATTTGTGTACAAATTGTAGGGGGAGAGAGTCTGCAATCATTCCCTGGGATATAGTGATGAGAGGAGGAGGCCCAGGTGGGGAGAGTTAGCCCTGGGGACCTTGCTTGACTAGTGAAGGCAAGCGGCCAACAGAGATGAAGCAGTCGCTGGGAGTGGAGTAGGGCTCCAGGGGAGTAAGCCCTGATAAAAGGGCTGGATTTGGACTGAGTGTGCTGGGTATGCCACAGAAGGGCCCTGAGAGTCCTGGCCCAGAAAGAAGAATGAGTTTAGAGAGGGCCTGAGAGACGCTGAGTAAGAGAGAAGCCCAAGGAGGCAGCAGCAAAGATTTGTGAGGAGTTGACTTTGGCTTTAGGATCTCTGGGCTGGGAACTGGTCCATGGGAGGGCCTGAGTTCCCCTGCTAGCCTTGGTGGGAAAGGTGTCATGAAGCCCCCCTATATAAGGGGTAAGGACAGTGGAAACCCTGGGGAAAAGGGGTGCAAGGAGCATGGAGCACAGACTTTATAAAAGGACACTAGACTTTTATTTATGGGACTCTGTTACCCTGGAAATGGTGTACTAAATTTATGACCTGGCTGAGTCACAGGAAAAGGCGGTCCACCAGAGGACCAGAGAGGCCATTGTCGGGTCATAAGATGGGGAGAGATCTGCTATGCCACATCTGACCATGAGGAGGCACTCCAGCTGTGAGTCCATCCCTTGGCTAGTCTTTGCCAAAAAGATTTGCAGTCTCTGGATCATGCTGCAGCTAGCCTTCTCCATGGATTAGGGTTGCCAGGTGTCCGGTTTTCGACGAGAATGTCCAATTGAAAAGAGACCCTCGTGGGTCTGGTCAGCACTGTTGACCGGGCCGTTAAAAGTCCAGTTGGCGTGGGACTGGCAGGCTCCCTATCCGGCTCCGCATGGCTCACAGGAAGTGGCCTGCATGTCCCTCTGGCTCCGAGGCATGGGGAGGCTGCTGGGGCTTTGGAGGCTGCCTCCACCCTGAGCACCAGCTCTGCAGCTCCCATTGGCCGGGAACAGTGGCCAGTGGGATCAGTGAGGGTCGTGCCTGCAGGCAGGGGCAGCACGCAGAGCCATTGGGCCAGGCCTCCACCTAGGAGCCAAAGAGACATGTCACCACTTCCCGGGAGCTGCCTGAGGTAAGCACCGCCCAAGCCCGCACCCCAAAACCCCTCCCACACCCCAACCTCCTGCCCCAGGCCTGAGCCCGCTCTGGATCTTCAGTTGGCAAGCATAGCTTGAAGGTTTTTAAATCTAATATGGAGATAGAAGTTGAAGATTTCGTCTCCTGTGGACCTCACCACAGCAATCCGTGGCTGTGACCTTTCACCCAGATTTGTGTGTGTTCTACCTGGGACAATCCTTGGAAACTTATTTGGAAGCTTCAGCTATTCCTGGGCTACTTTGAGCAAATAACAGCAGTGCTTCATAATAGGTGCTTACTTCCAGGTGTAGATCTTGGTGTGGTTATTGCCATAGTTTCAGGGTAACTGCACCTGTATTTCCACGCTCCTCAAGGGCACCCATTTAAAGTTTCTGGCTCCCAGCTATCTCCTTTCTTGGGTGGAGACCCATTGTGTCTCCCCCCTGAATAGGGGTTTTAAGGCTGCACAGCTCTCTGCCTACACTGTGATATCTCCAGTCTGCCTGAAGGCCAGGGCTTGTGCTTTGCTTTCTCTCTCAGGTCTATGGACAGTGTATTACCAGCAGTTACAAGTTACCAGCTCTTTCTAAACAAGCCCATTTATTCTTAAGGTAAAAGCATTACAGAAAAAACGTATCACATCAAAACAATAACTGTTCTTATATGCATGCTAAAAGCTCACCAGAGATTACCCATCAGTTTTATGGTGCCCTATTAGGCCAAAGTCTTTCCAACCCTTTTGCAAAGGGAGACCCTCCTTTGGACAAAAGGTTCTGCCTTTTTTGCTGGATGAGCAAGAAGGCCCCGTGTCAGGTTAAGCTAATCTTTTTATACCCAAACCCCTTTATTTATCTTCTAGTCTCTGAGAAATCCAGCTTTGAACTGGTATATGCAAACAACTCTGGGGGTGCTACACTAGGGTTTTGTAGTCTTGAAGATTCCCCTTAATAACCTCCCACGTTTTAAAGTTTCTGTTGGAGCTGTGGTAACCCTCCCCCGTGGAACAGAACACTGTTATTGTAACTATTCATAAATGTAATACTATATGGTCTGCAAAGACTTAGCATGTGATTGCAATATCTGTCACAGTTATATATAAAGCCCTAAATGGTGTAGGAGCCAGCTACCCTTGAGAAACTCCTTCTCCACCCTGTTTTCAATCATATTGGCTGAGATCTCTTGGATTGTTACTACTGTCTGTTCCTGGAATTGTGCTGATTAGGACTGTTGGCTGAACCGTATTGACAGGGCTGATATGTCAGTTTCTGGAGGGGTAGTGGGAGGAGGTAGATCAAGTATCTAGAGTACTATGTCCTGCTTTGAACAGGTGGCAACTTTCTTGACCTTTGTGAAATCTCTGACATCATCATGTTTACTGCTTGCTATGTGATATGCTTCTGAAGCGGCCTGATGTCTGAAGAACAGCGTTGCTGCAGGGGGGAATTGAAGTCACATGCCAAACAAGAGAGACACATCAACTGCTCTGCAATCTCTCCAGTGGTATTTTTAGAATTAAGATTTTTTGAAATCTATCTTTCTGCTCTTGTCTCCCCATGCTAAGACTCTGCATTTCCTGCATCCTGGGGTTCTCCCCTATCAAGGAGCCTAGAGTGTTATGCTTCTCTTCCTCTATCGTGACTCCACTGAGAAATGTTTAGAACTCTTCTGTCAAAGATGTTAGTGCTGTGTAGAACCACGGGTAGCAAAATGTACAGTGAGGAAATTTTCTTTCTTCTTCCTGTAGGAGAGGTGAATGCACTCTAGGCCAGGCTCTGAAATTACTGAGTTGGCTGGATTGGTATGATGGTTTGCAGAGCAGTCTTTTGTGCCCTGAGAGAATCTGAGTATAGATACAGTAATTCCACACAATGCAGCTCTCAGATACTAGTGTTCTGACTAATTTCCTTGTATCCATAGGAAATGCATGTAGTTGTGTTGTCTAGATTTTGCATGGCAGGTTTATAGATTGCAAAATGCTATATTTTTTCCACTAAGTGTTTCCCTCTCTTCCCCATTGGGAGTGCTGTCTTCAGCTCTAGGAGAAAGATTACAGTTAAACTGGAGAAATTGGTACCCTTTGTTATTTGTATAAAATCACTGTGCTGAATTTTGATCACATGCTATACATTTCGGATACCATTTTCAAAGAATCAGTTGAGTATGCTTGTAGCATCACCTGTCAGCATGTTCTATGCCCCTAGAATATCTGTTGTCAAAAACTCTGCAGGAAGTGAGAAAATTACCTCTGGGAAAAAAGCATATCCATTTAATGAGAAAAATGATCTTACTAGAAAATTTTAAAGTTCATTTAAATGTGTAAATGTTACCGAGTGTGTATACGTTGTTATGCTGGCAGTGTTGTTAGTTGCCAGCAACTGTGCTTTGATGTGTTTGCAGTTGCAGACTTCTTGAAGCTGATGGGTATGCTAGCCACTTTTCATTAAATGAAGGAGCATTAGATGCTTCTTTTTTATGATGCTTTTTTTTTTTTTGCCACCTGAAACAATAGAAGCCTCTGCCGAAAGCACTGGATCATTTGGGAAGGCCTGGGCAAGAACTAATGCAGGTAGATTAAGAGGGGTTCCATATATTGATAGAGTTTCAGGCCAGAAGGTATCATCAGGTAGTTTGACCTCTCTTATATCACAGGCCATTAAATTTCACAGTTACCAATGTATTGAGCCCAGTAACTTGCATTTTGGCTAAAGCATATTGTTCAAAAATGCATCCAGTCTTGATCTGAAAATACTGAGATGGAAAAACTACCACTTCCCTTCCAATGCTTAACCACTCTCACTGTTAAGTGTGTGCCTTATTTTTAATTTGTCTGGCTTCCGCTTCCATCAATTGGTTCTTGTTTTGCCTTTCTCTGCTAGTTAAGAGCCCTTTAATCCCTTGCATTTTCTCCCCAGGAAAGTATTTATACAGTATAATAAAATCACGTCTCGGTGTTCTTTGTGATGAACTAAACAGATTGAACTCTTTAAGTCTCTCACTTTAAGGCATTTTCTCCAGTCCTCAGTCTTTTCTGCACCCTCTCCCATTATTCAACATCCTTCTTAAAATGTGCACATCAGAACTGTACATAGCATTCATCTCACTAATGCCATATGCTGAGGTAAAATCACCTCCCAACCTCTCTTTGCTACTCATCTGCTCATCTAAGGCTCACAGTACCCTTTTTGGCATATTATCACAGTAGGAGCTCATGTTAAATTGCTTGTCCACTATGATCCTTTTCAGAGCCACTGCTTTCCCCATCCCCCACTCTGTTGGTATGGTCTGCATTCCTTGTTCCTAGATGTATAACTTTGCATTTGGCTGTATTAGAATGCAGTTTGTTTCAGAGGGCACAGATTACCAAGTGATCCAGTGGCTCCATGTGACCGCCCTCATTATTTACCATTCTGCCAATCTTTGTGTCATCCACAAATTTTATCACCTGTGATTTTATGTTCACTTTCCAATCATTGATAAAAATGATGAACAGCTTCGGGACGAGTACCACTCCTTTGCTTCGCCACTGAAAACATCCCTATTTGATAATGATTCCTATTGCCAATTACCTTTTTAAGGTCCATCAGTTAACCAGTCCTTTATCCATTTAAAGTGTGCTTTGCTGATATTATGTAGTATTAATTTTAATCAGAATGGTGTCAAGTGTGTGAGATCTACGCCTGTAACCTGTATCAACCAAACTTTCAATCTCAAAGAATGAAATCAGGTTTGTTTGACAAGTCCTATTTTCCATATATAAATGTATAAATCCATGTATTAATACTAACACTATATGCTTTCTTAGAGCATCAATCTTATTGCAATCCCTCAAGATCATAAACATAAAGCATGACCTTGGGACCTCATTCTGCTCCTCAATACTACCCAGATTGAACCCTTGTAGAGGTGTTGTACTTCCTATCACTTAGAATAAGCCTTCTGATGGCTGTTATCGCCAATTAGATGAATTTTTAATTTGGAGTTTGGAGCTTTCTTTAATGCAGACCCAGAAGTGTACTTTGAATTCAGAGTGGCAGTCATCGCAGTTTTCATAGAATTCATTCTCTACGTAAATTAAGAAATATTCTTCCTTTGCTTAAGCATCATAGTCCAGACCTTAGGAACACTGAGGGTCTCAGGGCAGAGTAGTCATGTCTCCTGTACTGAGATCTGCTATATGGCCACGTACCTTCAATATATAAGTTCATCAAGTTCTTCAGTCTTAGTATTGCATCTTTTCTTTTGGCAGAAGTCTTCCCCTTGCCTTACTGCCCAGAGGAGTATAGAGGTCATGTTTCTATATAATTAACCTTATTTTTGGATGTCTACATTTAAAGATTGATCCTCCTTCTCACCCTGTAGGCAACACTACTGTGAAAATCACATTGTACTGGACCTGTGGCCCTTAACGTGAAGAAGAATAGGAAGATATAGAATCATAGAAGATTAGGGTTGGAAGAGACCTCAGGAGGTCATCTACTCCAATCCCCTGCTCAAAGCAGGACCAACACCAAATAAATCATCCCAGCCAGGGCTTTGTCAAGACAGGCCTTAAAAACCTCAGAGGATGGAGATTCCACCACCTCCCTAGATAACCCATTCCAGTGCTTCACCACCCTCTTAGTGAAATAGTGTTTCCTAATATCCAACCTAGATCACCCCCACTGCAACTTGAGACCATTTTTCCTTGTTCTGTCATCTGCCACCACTGAGAACAGCCGACTCCATCCTTTTTGGAACCCCCCTTCAGATAGTTCCCCTCACTCCCCCCCAAAATGCCCCCTCACTCTTCTCTTCTTCAGACTAAACAAGCCCAGTTCCCTCAGCCTCTCCTCATAAGTCATGTGCCCCAGCCTCCAATCAATTTCATTGCCCTCTGCTGGACTCTCTCCAATTTGTCCACATCGTTTCTGTAGTGGGGAGCCCAAAACTGGACACACTACTCCAGGTGTGGCCTCACCAGTGCTGAACAGAGGGGAATAATCTCGTCCCTCGATCTGCTGGCAATGCTCCTACTAATGCAGCCCAATATGCTGTTAGCCTTCTTGGCAACAAGGCACACTGCTGACTGATATATATCTTCTCATCCACTGTAATCCCCAGGTCCTTTTCTGCAGAACTGCTGCTTAGCCAGTTGGTCCCCAGCCTGTATTTCCTCCAGTTTCTCTAGGTCACTCTGGACCCTATCCTTACCCTCCAGTGTATCTACCTCTCCCCCCAGTTTAGTGTAATCTGCGAACTTGCTGAGGGTGCAATCCATCCCATCACCCAGATCATTAATAAAGATGTTGAACAAAACTGACCCCAGGACCGACCCCTGCTATTCTCCGCTTGACATTGAGCTGTTGATCACTACCCATTGAGCCCAACAATCTAGCCAGCTTTCTATCCACTTTATAGTCCATTCATCTAATCCACACTTTTTTAACTTGCTGGCAAGAATACTGTGGGAGACTGTATCAAAAGCTTTGCTAAAGTCAAGATATATCATGTCCACTGCTTTCCCCATATCCACAGAGCCAGTTATCTCATCATAGAAGGCAATCAGGTTGGTCAGGCATGACTTGCTCTTGCCCTTGGTTGACTGTTCCTGATCACCTTCCTCTCCTCCAAGTGCTTCAAAATGGATTCCTTGAGGACCTGCTCCATGATTTTTCCAGGGACTAAGGTGAGGCTGACCCGTCTGTTGTTCCTTGCGTTCTCCATTTCCCTTTTTTAAAGATGGGCACTATATTTGTCTTTTTCCAATCTTCCAGGACCTCCCCTGATTGCCACGAGTTTTCAAAGATAATGGCCAATGGGTCTGCAATCACATCAGCCAATTCCCTCAGCATCTTTGGATGCATTAGATATGGACCCATGGACTTGTACATGTCCAGCTTTTCTAAATAGTCTTTAACCTGTTCTTTCACCACACATGTCTGTGCTTACCTGAAAATTTCCTTTTTTTTAGTAATAAAGTCCACAAATCTAGTCCACGTTGGAGGCAAATGGATTTTCCAGAATAGAGATGGAAATTTACATCCAAGAATTTGGGTTTGTTGTTAACAGATGGAATTTACCATGCTCTGCAGAAGGGAAAAATGTGCTTTTTACTCAGAGTATATTTAACACAATCTATAATTTAGGAAAGTAGATCTGAATAATTCTGTTTGTGGAAGTTACCTCAATTGGGAAGGAACTTCAGGAAGCAGGGCATTCTCCTGCTGGCCGTGACTCAGGTTTGTTTCTGATTCCAAGCTGCAGCAGGTTGAAGTTATAAACAGACAGATTATAAGCCATCAACCTCCCCAGACCTGCTGGAAATGCAACTGCTTAAGTGCCTCACTAAAGACATAATTTGGAACTGATATGATAGTCCCATGTGGGCAGCCCTCTCCGCCTATATATTAAAAGCACTCAATTACTCATTCTGTTTAAAATCTGTGTCTTCAGTCTGGATTTGGGGCTGATCTATATTCCATCTCATCTTGCCTTATATGAAACAGTGTTACTGAGACAATGGAAAGACCTGCATCCTCCCCCAGTTTCAAAGAGTGGAGGTTGGATCTCTTGTTGAAATGGAAAAAAAAAATCACCTACACTAGAAGAGCCAACCTGAACCTGTTCTCAGGGTCCTGGGAGATGGTGCAAGACATCTTCCCGTTACAAAAGCCCTACCAAGATCAGACTACATTTTAGGTTTGCATCTCCAGACTTGTGGGTCTCGTCACTTGCTATCCTTTCCCCAATCTCTTTCTTCTCTCTGAGTTCTTTTCATTTCTCTTCCACTATGATCTTCATATTCTTTTTTCATTTTTTAATTCTCACAGAAAGATACGTTTTATTAATTGCAGATCATTAACCTTAGATTATAAGCTCTTTGGGGCGGGGACTGTCTCTTTGTTTATACAGTGTCTAACGCAGTAGGGTCCTGGTGCCTGAGTAGGTCTCATAGGCATTATGATAAAAAAAAAATACAATACATTGATGTGGGGTACTCTTACTGTTTGGGGGGGGCACTACTAGAATTCTGGGTCAGTTTGAAACTTTAAATGCTTCCCTCTAAGTTTATCCACATGCTGTTATTTTCTTTCATAATCAAAGTCTTTGCACAGACTTTGTCCAAACTGCTTTTTCTATAAATGTTTACAGTGTTTGATACAGAAGAATTTAAAAACCCCTTGGAGGGTAAAAGTAATATTAGTGTCATAAGAAGCACTGAGAATGTAAACAGTCTTCAAAGAGTAAGGGAGGTACATGAAGAAAATAAAACAAAGGCTATTAATATAAACAGTGAAATTCTTTACATATATTGGAGGATTGAAGAAAAGAGAGATAAACATTGGATTTATTAAGATGGCAGTAAAGTAAGGAATTATTTGTTACTTAAAAAAATGACTAAAGATGTACATGGTCATTTCTCATTTGTATTTGATCAACATGTTAACAGTACATTCATGGAAGATATGTCCTGTGTACTGTTGAGGATAAAATGGAGGAGATTGAGATTACTGGAAGTAGTAAACAATTATTTGGCTTAAAATCAAGGTAAAACAATGGGTAATAATGGATTGCTTCTGTGTGTAGTATAAGTGATTCAAGATAAAATAGTTGAACTTTTTTAATTGTTTAGGAAAAGATTTAGTCTTTGAAAAACTGAAGGATGGTAATTTTGAAAGCTGGCGAGGAGATGAGTCTCAGCTTTGTAGGCTTGGTAATTAATATTTTAAATAATGTATTATACAAGGTTATAAACTGTAAATTTATTACATAGAAAAATGGTACCAAAATAGGGGTAGTGTATAAGATGGTGTATAAGTGATTTACAGGATAACAGTGATAGAATAGGTGTATATGAATTGTACCAGGATAGATCTCTAGTGGAGATATACCAATTTATACCAGCTGAGGATCTGCTGCACGGTATTTCAGTGGAAAGTAAAGCTCCTGAGTAGAAATAATGTCCAAGCTAAATATGATTTAAATAACACTGAATTAGTTAATACTTGTCGTATTTCTTGGTGTGGAAAGGAGAGGGAGTTTCAACATTGAATTGTTTTGATTATACACTGCAAATTTTCTTTTAGATTTATGTTGTTGTGTTTTTTGTGTGTGAAAAACTGACTAGTTAAATGGCAGCTTAAACTTCTTCACTTACTACTACTCTACATTTTTGACCTCTGCTGTGCTGCTGCTAGAACCACATTTATTTAAAAAAGCTCTGTTCTATTGTAACAAAGATCTTGACTTGAAATGCAGCAGTGCAGAAAGTTATGTTTTAGAACAGTGTTTGTTTTTCCAGATCACTGTACATTGCATAGAACTGAAAGCCAAACAAAATCTAACCTACCAGCTTCTTGAATCTAACCTTTTGTAAATCCGGGTCTCTGACTTGACTTCTCTGCAATGCCACCAGGATGTCAGACATTTTTATTAAAGATAATAATGAATAATTATTATTAGTAAAGCTATGTATTTAATCAAATGATACCATTTTATTCATGTAATAAGGTAGCTCAGCATGCGTGATTTAATAACATCATACTCACCGGCCTGATCTAGACCCTTCATAACAAAATATTTCTGAGTTGAAGTCCGTATATGAAAAAGTATCTGAAGACCAGGTCTGTTTCTCTGTTGTATTTAACACTCTTCTTTTAAGTATTGAGAGCCAAAACCATCATTTGATCATGCATGAACAAATGATACCCTACTATTTCAGCTACTGCATCACCGTTTCAGTAAAATTATTTTTGCAGGGTAGATTACATGTATTGTCATGGTCCAGAGAGAAAACTGATCACTGTACAGGAGTCATGAAAAACCAACAAAGCAAATTTCTCCACTTACTAGGCATTTTTTTCTTGCGTGAAAAATGATGCTGCATTCAGTTTTATTGGACTTGACATTCCAGATATAAAAACTGTCTTTCAACAAGTTGATGTGACACTGTGAGAACTTGCAGCAGTGACTGAAAAATATCTCTTGTGCCATTGTCCATCATTTCTGTAGGCGAGTATATTACTATTCCAGTTGTCAGATTATCTAGTACAAACTAGACCCATTCATTGTTCTTGGGCCACTCCATCTTTTGGTCATACCTTTTTATGCAAGAAACTCAAGCTAAGCTTCTGGAAATATAATTTATTATTTATTACTTGGAATAGCTGGTGAAATAAAGATTACAGACAGGGTCTTTCCTTCCTTTGGTACTTCTCTCACCTAAAACTCCCATTGATGATAATGAAAGTTACAGGGATGTTTTGTGTCTAGAATAGATGCTTTTGTTTGCTCTTTCTTTAGTTTTTGTTCTTTCATATCTTTCACCTTTTTGGAGGTAATATTTTGATGGTTTTGATATGAAACACTAAAACTTTTCAGTGCTGAATGAAGTACCAAGTACTTGCTGAACTACCGCTGAATCATATGCATGTTTTGAAAACAATTAATTGTTCAACCACTGATTTATGTTTTTCTGTTTTGTGTTTTTAAATTCATCCGTTATTTAATTTATTTAGACTCTCTGGTCAAAATCTTGACAGGGATGACCAAAATACATGGGTGACTAATATGTACACCTAAATAAAAGCAGTCTGATTGTTCACAGATGCTGAGCACTCCTGTTGGCTTCAGTGGGAGCTGTTAGTGTTCAGCACCTCTGAAAAGCAGGCCACTTTCATTTACATATAGGTGCCTAAATATGGATTTAGGTGTCTCGTACTAGAAACCACATTTAAACTTCTTGACTTATATTACCATAATAAACCTCATATTTAAACATGAGCATTATATCTAAGCAAATAATTTATTGTAAACCAAGCACTTCTGTAGTTGTTGGCACATTTGCAGTGTTTTTCTACTAAAAATGCACATTGAGTATTATATTTTTCCTTTTGGTAACCCAGTAAATTTCCTATTTTCTTACAGGTGATCTCTTCTTAATAATGCATGTTTCTGTCTGGATGATACTGATGAGCAGTCGCATTAATTTAATGCAGTACCATTCTCATATTGCATCTTCTGTATACTGTACAATATGTGATAAACCTTTCTGGAGAGCTGAAATGCTATCTCTCTTGCAAAGAATGTCATAATTTTTCATTCTTTGTAGCTGAGAAAGTCAAGACTGTTTTGCTTTTGCAGTCAAAACAGAGTGTTTATCCACTAATTTATCTAATTTATCCACATGCACAATATTTATATAACCATCTGGCAGAGCAATATTTTAGCAATCAATGTAACAGATGAGAATAGTAAAAGTTGATAGGGAGAGAGAGAATTTCTACATGACTTACCTTTGAAGATAAGTTGATTAGGTTTTGAAAAGCTTAATAGAAAATGTTTTAATGGGTTCAATTTGCATTTGTCTTTCCCGTATACACTGTCTATGTTTTAAGAAAAATGTATTTAATGTTTTCTGTCCAAACCTTGCCAGTTTAATAGTATGAGATTATTCTCATGGGAGATGCAAGATTTAACTAGATATACTTATTAAGGACCAAACTCAGATGTGTTGTCCATGGTTGTTCTTGCATGGAAGAACATGCAAGAATGTTGTCAATGGAGTTGCTTCTGTTTACCCCTGATTTTAAATTTGTTGTATGTCATTTTGCAACCATTGAAGGTGATCTTTTTCATATCAGAGAAGGTGCTGATGAAAAATTTGCACTGTACAATATCAATAATGCACATATTAATAAAGATAAAGACCAGCTAACTGACAGATCTCAAAAAGTAGTTGGCAACTGGGAATCATCAACGAGAGCTGTTTTGGGGAAGGGGGTTACACAGGGATTGGTACTAGGCCCAATGTTGTTCAACATTTTCATCAGTGATCTGGAAACAAATATAAAGTCATTGCTGATAACATTGGTGGATGACTCATAGATTGGCAGAATAGTAAATAACGATGACAACAAGTGATCTGGATTGTTTGGTAAGCTGGGCCCATGCAAATAAAATGCATTTTAATACTGCCAAGTGCAAAGTCACATATCTAGGAACAAGGCCATACCTACAGAATTGGGGATAGCATCCTGGCTCTGAAAGAGATTTAGAGGTCATAGTTGACAAGCAACTCGACATACTATCCTAGTCTGATGCTGTGGCCAAAAGTGCTAATGTGATTGTTGAATAAATGGGGGAGTAGTGATTAAGAGTAGGGAGATGATTTTACTGCTGTATATATTCATTGGCAAGACAAACGGGAATACTGTGTACGGTTGTGGTTTGCACATTTTAAAAAGGATGTTAAAAAATTGGAAAGTGTGCAGAAGAGAGACACAACAATGATTTGAGGTCTGGAGAAAATGCCTTACAGTGAGAGATGTAGAGTTCAATCTGTTTAGGTTATCAAAAACAATACTGAAAGGTGACTTGATTAGTGTACCTTCCTGGGGAGAAGATATTAAGTACTAAATGTTTCTTTTATCTAGTAGAGAAAGGCATAAGAAGAACAGTCAGACAAATTCACATTAGAAATAAGGCATGCATTTTTAGCGGTTGGGTGATTACCCATTGGAACAAATTACTGAGGAAAGTGTTAAATTCTCCATCTCTTGATGTCTCCAGATCGAGACTGGGTGCCTTTCTGGAAGATAAATTTTAGTCAAAAACAAGTTATGCTTTAGTGAAACACAAGGTGTTTGGCGCAATACAGGGGATAACTGAATGAAATGTAATGGCCTGTATTGTACAGGACGTCAAACTAGACAATCCTCATGTCCCTAAACTTTTTGAATCTATATAAAAAGTTTGCACTGTGAGTTTGTATACTGGTCCTTGAACAAAAAGATGGCTTCACCTTCAAAGTTGTTGGTCATTAGGACCTTCACAGGTTGCAAATCAAATAGTCCCAAAAGACCCTTCTGAATCAGGCTACCTGTCATGGCTCTATTACACCGCTTGTATCTCATTTCCTGAAACCATTAATCAAACAATTAAAAGGCTGAATTTATTTTATTCTCAGCTACTTCTTGCCTCATGAATTAGAAAGAAAATTGCCAAATATTTTTAGATAAGCAGCTAAAACAGCTCTTCTAAATGTCATACTATAACTTAATTTAGTTTTCATTAAAGATTCACTTTTCTTATAAAGAGAATCACATCCCTTATCTAAATGGAACCGATAGGATGACTTCTGTTTACTGGGAAGTTCTTTGCTGCTTGCTTTTTTCCTTTTAAAAAGTTGGATCTCAAAGATCTTTTTCACTATGGGTTGACAGTGTCTCTCTTTTCTTAGTCCAGTGATGATTGTTCATGTGTTTCAAGTCATATATAACTCATCTATTCAAGCTTTGGAAAACTAAGTGATTCTAATGTAGTCATATAAGAGTTTTATGATTCTTAATACTTGAATGTAAAAAACTGTGCCATGTCACAGAAATGTTTGGATGAACTTTTTAAATGGTTTAAGAAAAGGATAATTTTTCTCTGACACTGCAAATGTTAGGATATGTGAAGATCCTCCTCAGTTTTTTGTTAATGTAGTCCATAAACACTTTAAATGTTTTGCTGGTTAAAAGAAATTATAACCAGATTTTTTTTAATCCCAATGACTTCCATTCATGTTAATAAAGCAAACAGGCCTTGGCCCAATGTGTAAAAGTATTTACTATTACATGATCATATTATGCAATAATAGTTTATAAGGAGTCAATAATACACGATCAGTTCAGATCCCTCATTATTGCAGCTTATTGTAGTTTTTATCAACTTTGGAAACTGTATTATTTTTGTCTAGGGTGAAAATGATTTGAGGATTTTTGCTTCCTGAATAGTTTAACACAGCTAGGAAACCAGGTTCTTTAATCTGTATATCTATGTAAGACACATGAAAGATCTGGAGTAAAGTTTCCAAGTGTGCCTAAGTCCCATTTTCAAAAGATTACTTAAGGAGTCTGTCTCATTGAGATCAATGGAAATTAGGCTCCTAAATTCCTATAATCGTTTCTAAAGATGGGACTTAGCCACCTGATTTGCTTAGGCAGAATGAGTCCTAGTTTATTTTTGTGAAATTACTTGATCGTCCATTTACACCTCAGAGTTTCAATGACATATTCATTTTCTTGTTTGGGGGGAACATAACGGAACTTAAATTATCTTAAATGATCTTCGGTCAGTTTGTCCTCTACTCAGATTATTCATTCAATCGTATTTTAAGTCCATCCTTGGAACAATAACATAAGTATTTGGTAGACAAGCGTCCACGTAGGGTTTAAGTTTTAGTTTCATACAGAAATATGAATTTCTGAAAAAAACATTTGTATCATTCTAGTCAAAGAGCTGTACAGCAGTTACAGTTCTGTATCTATTCATCACTAAACTGATCCCTTCCAATTTTTGCTTCAATGGAATGAGTTTGTTACTGATGAAATGAAGAATCTTTTTGCAGGGTGATTAAGATCATGTGAATGCTGTTTTAATTGCTTTAGGAGTGCAACCTTTACACTTTACTGATCTGTTAGTTTGTTTGTTTTTTACTTAGAAATTCAAACACAAACCCCTTTTTTTAAAGCTTAATTAGCATGTCTGATCTTTTCCTTTCCACAGTCTTGGTAGGCCAGAAGTGTCACCTCAATGAAGGTCAAATTTCATAAGTCTCAAAAGTGGCAGTGTGGTTTGGTGGTGGTTAGAGCAGGGGCCTGGGATTCAAAGGAGATCTTTGGGCCTGATCATCCTGTCATTTGTGCATGCATAATTCACCTTGACTTCAATGGGAGTCATGTACCCACACATGATGCAGTGACTGGGACACTGGATTCTATTCCTAACTTCCATTGACTCATCATGTGGCCATGGGCAAGTCAGGTAGCCTTTCTGTGCCACTACCTGTCAAATCAGGAAGATAATACTTACCATGCTTCTACAATACATACGACACTTGGAAAAGGTCCTTCAGATCCTTGAATGAAAGGCCTGGTATAAATGCAAAGTGCTATGATTGGACATAGAGCAGAATTGTTATTTTCCATATTTAAATAGGGGATGATGGTGGCAGCAAACAGACCGAACCTGTGCCTGAGACTGTGGCTGTTTGTTTTGCAGGATCTTTCATGCTGGTGAACGCTTCTGGGAGGTTTGCTGAACAAAGAGCTCACCTCCTGCTACCCCACCTAAAAGAAAACGACACGCATTGTATCGATTTCCATTACTACGTTTCAAGCAAGAGTGGGTCCAATCCTGGTTCTCTGAATGTTTATGTGAAGGTCAATAATGGTCCGCTTGGTAACCCCATCTGGAACATGTCCGGAGCAGCTACTGGCACTTGGAACAGAGCAGAGCTGGCAATTAGTACCTTTTGGCCTAATTTCTATCAGGTACATTTTATTTGTTAAATTTTGTTTCTCACGTTGAACAGATTTGCAGCCTAAATTTACAACTTGCTCTTTGTCATCAGCAAGACTGAATACAGGCTAAGATGACCTGATTAGTGAGTAAAAACGAATGTATGTTATGTTGGTCAGTTTGTTTTAACTGATCTGTTTTGTGGTTGATGCTAAATATATATTTGCATATTTTAATGTTTAAGAATGGATGATTTGTCATTGTTTTCAATGGCGCAGGATTTCACCCATTACCTGTACATCAGGAACATTAGAATTTAGTAACGGAAGATTTTATAGTGTTAGGCTTGTTTGATTTGCTTTATATTGATAACGCTCAATTGTGGCTCTAGAACCAGATGCGTCTGAGTTCACAGGCCTGAATTGCAATTTCAGTTTGTAATTTTAGTTTTTGAGAACACTTGATTACAGCAGCATTTTTCTGATTAGAGCCTAAGGAGCTTAACATTGCCGTTTCTTAAGATGCTACCCCTCTGTAGGAAAGTTTACCATGATTCCACAATCACACACATGTACACCATACACCCCACACCCCAAAAGGATGTCGGGAGAAGGGGATTTTGACAAACTTCTAATAAAATATTCCTGTACCATTAGGATGAGGCTAAAATGCCATGTTGATAGAGATACAGGCAATCTCAGAAGACATTCATGTGCTCTCTCTATCTATATAATCTGCATCAAATTTCAGCTAATATATTTTAGCTAATTGAAGTCTGAGGAATCAAGATACTTCCAAATAGCCTTTCCCACTCCTCTGGGACCAGTTTAACAGAAGCCTGTAGCTCAGGCTCCCTAGATAACTGCAATCTGGCTTTTCAGGCTTAGTCACAGCCGATGGGGAAGATTCTCAGCTTTTGTAATTTGATGTAGCTCCAGTGACTTGAATAGAGTTACTCTGATTTACACCAGCTGAGGATCTATCTCTCTGTCCCCAGCTGCTGCGCCTTCTCCTGCCTCTTTGGTTGCATCCGCTTCCTCAAGGATCTCTGACACAGTCTCCTCAGTTTCCCCATCACAGTTACAGTCTCCACAGCTGTTTCTGTACTCGTCACTGCCTACCTTGGTCCCACTGCTCTTAAAGCTTCCCCTCTAATGAACTCCTTAACCTTCGTCTTTTGTCACAAAATCCCTGGGAATTGAGTCTTTCACATCCTATCCAGAACTTGAGTGTCTTTCCCAGGGACCATTTATTACTTACTTAGCACTTATTACTCCTCACAAGGCGTCAGCCATCTTCTCTCTGCCCCACTTCCTAGAAAGAATAGGGACAGGAAAAACCTCCATAGCAGAATGTGCAGTGGTCTTGCAACAATAGTGATGGAAGCCCATTATTTGGCATATATAAAAGATGATGGGACAATCTACAAATAAATAAGAACTGCAGGAAAACATCCTGCATTGATAGGGATGGACTAGGTAATGTAACAATAGTTTAGTTTTTTGTTTTTATAATTGTAGCAATACCCAGCTACATGACAGTGCTATACACTTCCAGTCCATTAATAGGACACCCACAGGGTACCTACCAACAAATAAAATCAAAATGAAGCCAGAAATATGAACACAAGCTACATGTTTTAACATGCTAGTGTTTTAAAGGAAAGGTATTTGTACAATGCAGATCTCTTAAAAACATTTTTGAGTCTATTTTCCTGATGATCCATGAAAAATGTAGGCAAGTAACTCCCACTAATGCTAACTGAATAAAAGCAAGACTGATTATTGTGGAGTAAATCCAATTCTAGTCAAACATTTTAGTATTTATTTGGTATTTAAAGTGGTTTTATCCTGCATATTATTAACATAAACAGAGGCAGAGCATTTAAAAGATTTAATAATTAACATTTTGTTATATTGTATTCCTTTAGTTATTTGTGTTATTGGTACCATTTATGTCAGGTTTCCATTTAGAAATGACTCTTTACTGTGCTCAGAGCCTGTACTTGTAATCATTTTAATCCAAGATACATTTTCTTTGTACCAGGTAATTATTTGTGTAGGTTTCACCCTACATGGCAAACTACTGTACTAGATATATAAATGGTTTCAGAGTAGCAGCCATGTTAGTCTGTATTCGCAAAAAGAAAAGGAGTACTTGTGGCACCTTAGAGACTAACCAATTTATTTGAGCATAAGCTTTCGTCAGCGACAGCTCACTTCATGGGATGCATTGTGCTGTAGCTCACGAAAGCTTATGCTCAAATAAATTGGTTAGTCTCTAAGGTGCCACAAGTACTCCTTTTCTTTTTTTAGATATATAAATAACATTGATAACCTGCCTCTACCAAAACTAATTGTAGGTTAATTACTTGTCATTTAAACTTAAATTGTCAAGTATTCTGATTATTAAGATATATTTAATTCCTCAATTAATTCTTGTTCTAATTGCTGCTACTTAAAACCTGCCCCTCCCTTAGAGCTGCACCAGTCAGGAAGTATTGGTTACGTGTTTTCAGCAGAGGGCAACAGAATAAAAGATCTGGTTTCTTTAAGTATATATGACCTGCTTGCTACCTCTTTAATACGAGAAAAATCTGTTGTTTCACATAGGTTATTTTGTGTTGTCAGATCAGTGTGGAGTATTAAAATGTGCTTTAATTTTTTAAGCATAAGCAATTGTACAACTCCACAGATTGTGAGATACAATGCCCCCCCACCCCCGCTGAGTTCAGGTTGGTGAGTTTCTCAGCTAACATTGCAAATTGGCAGTTAGACATAACTGCTAAGGCCTTGTCTACGCTACAGAATTTTGTCAATCCAAGTCACCCTGACAATCAAAAACTGGTATAATTACATCATTTGTGCATTGTATAGCGGCTAGCCGAGGCTCGACCCTCTCCGGGGCGGTGGGGAGCCACACCAGCTCACAACACACAGATAATGTTTGGGGAAATTAGTCCAGCCGCGGGAGTCTCCCTTGGCGGCCCTTGCAGCAACTGAAACAAGCACCATAAGCCCGGGCCCTAGGTCAAGGCAGGGCAACAATAAGTCAGGTGCTCAGGCCCTCCGGCAGGGGCTGAGCAGTAGCAAACAGTATGTAGAAGTGGGCCCAGGCCCTGGGTCAGGACGGGACAACCAAGTCAGTAGCTCTGGCCCTCAGGCAGAGGCTGAGCAAACAGTTCAATAGTAGCAGGCCCAGGCCCAGGCCCAGGCCCTGGATCAGGGCGTGGCAACCAAGTCAGTAGCTCTGGCCCTCAGGCAGGGGCTGAGCAAACAGTTCAATGTTAGCAGGCCCAGGCCTCTAAAGGACCTGGAAGAAGGGGAGACTGCCACCCAAGGGTTGGGTGGCAGGGGGGACGCAGGCCCTCCCACTCTACTGCATCCCAGCCCGGGGCCTAGCAGCGGCAGAAGGCCCACTGCTGTGTCAGTGGGGCTCCTGGCCGCAACACACTGTCATAGGCTCTGGCAGTTCCTCAGCCAGACTATGGTCAGCTGTCCCCGGGCTACTTCCTGATTCCCCCTCTTGGGGTACCTGGGTCCAGGGGGTATCCTCCAGGGCATCCAGCACCAGGGGTTCCTCAGGGTAATGGGCAAGTGGCAGGCCCGGCAACTCCTCTGGATAGCGGGTGCAGGGCAGGTCCGGCAACTCCTCCGGGTAGCGGGCGCAGGGCAAGTCGGGCCAGTCCTGGCGTGCACCTTGGGCCGCGGGGGCTTCCCAGTCGTGGGCCAGGCTGGAGGCATCTGGCCTCCCCAGCGGCTGGGCCCCCAGTGAGCTCTGAGGGTGAGCTTTTATACTTCAGGTTGCTGCCTTACCCTCTGAGGGCCGGGCTCAGAGCTCCCTAGCTCTGCCCACTCCGGCAGCTGGATGGGCTCATCCCTCTCCAGGGTGGTGGGGAGCCACACCGCCTCACTACACGCATGTTTACACAACGTTCCTTCTATTGGTGGAGCACATCCATAGTTAGTGCTCTAGCGTCAACAGTGAGAACCGTGCACTGTGGGTAGCTATCCTACTGTGCTACTTGCCACCTTCTGCAGCTAGGAATTGTGGGAAGGGAGAGTGGATAACAGTGCATCATGGGTGTGGGCTCAGTGTCCAATGATGCAGGTTTTTTGGTCCCATCATTCCATGGACTGCGTTTCATGGCATTTTTCAATGGCCCCTGTTTGCTGTGCACCCGCCATCTCTTTCTGAAAAGATGGATCCTGCACTGCTCTCTGCTGTTGTGGTCACTGTTATGAACACATTTCAGCTGGTCATACAGTATGTCACGAGCGCCAAATGTGAACAGGAATCAGAGATGCCTGACCTTCTGTGTGCCATGGAAAGAAACAACACCAGATTACTTTTGGCATTCACAGAGTAGTTGTACACTGTGGACCGTCATTTCTGGGCTTGTGAAATAAGCACTGAGTGGTGGGATTGCATCATTATGCAGGTCTGGGTTGACAAACGGTGGCTGCAGAACTTTTGGATGCGGAAAGCCGCCTTCCTGGAACTGTGTGCGGTGCTTGCCCCAGCACTGAGGTGCAAGGACACCAAAATGAGAGCTGCCCACTTGGTGGAAAAGTGCGTGGTGATCACTGTGTGGAAGCTGGGGACTCCAGACTGCTACCAGTCAGTGGCAAATTAGTTTGGAGTTGGGAAGTCCACCACTGGGACTGCGTTAACAACAGTGTGCAGAGCTACAAAGGACTGAGACTCACAATGTGTGTGAAATAGTGGATGGGTTTGCACAATATGTGCAACTGTAGCAGGACGATAGATTACACGCATATCTCAATTTTGGCCCCAGACCATCTGGCGACTGAGTACATCAATAAAAAGGGGTACTTCTCTATGATATTGGACGGTTTGTGGATCACTGTGGGCGTTTCACTGACATTAATGTGGGGTGGTCTGAGAAGGTGCATGACGCATGCATCTTTAGGAACACTGGCCTGTACAGAAAACTGCAAGCAGGGACTTTCGTTCCAAACCAGAAGATTCCAATAGGGGATGTTGAAATGCCAATAGTGATCCTGGGAGACTCAGCGTACCCCTTACTTCCATGGCTCATGAAGCCTTACATGGGAAACCTGGACAGCTGCAAGGAGCACTTCAACAATACGCTGAGCAGGTGGAGAAGGCCTGTATAATGTGCCTTAGGCAGATTAAAAACAGGCACTGCCTTTATGGCAGGTTAGACCTAAATGAAGAAAACATTCCCATGGCCATAGTAGCTGGCTGTGCGCTCCATAATATTTGCGAGGCTAAGGGTGAAAAATTCCCCCGGAGTGAAGCGCAGTGACGGATCACCTGATGAGTGATTTTGAGCAGTCAGACACCAGGGCTATTGGCGGGGCACAACGGGGGTGCTATTTGAATCAGGGAGTCTTGAGGCACCATTATGACAATGAGCACCAGTAATATGTCGTTCTCTACAGCACTCCTCCATATTTTGTTAACTTGCTGCCTTCCATGAAAATTTTGATGATTTCTGACCATGATATGTAGTCAGCAAATGATCAAATTGCAACTGCATATTAATTTCAGCAGCAATCACCATGTGTGGGAGACACATAAAGACTGGTTATCTTTCAGAGAGTATGTTTTTATTAAATACCAATTAACAGCACATACAAAAGGCTTGATGGGAAGGGAGATAACAATGAAGGGCAGTGTGGGCTTTTCCAGTTGTGTGTAAGTTCAGCTATCATTTTGGAAGCTGCCCAAGGGGGTGGAATGAACATGGTACCAAGATGGGCTGGGAAGCTGCAAGGAATGTGTGGGAGGAGTTTGGGCAGGGCCTGGAAAGTAGTTCTGTATTGGCTGCGGGGGGGCCGAGCATGCATGTATTCTGCCTGCAGCATGATTAGGGACTTCAACATCTCCTCCATCACTTTTATAATCTGCTCCTGGCCCATTAAAATTTGCTCCTGGCTCTCCTGTCCTGTCCTGTCTGTTTTATAATTTTCTTTTCAAGTGTCTCTCCACGTCCTGCATTCTTATTTTTCTACCTCTGAGGATAGAAGCACCTCTTGAAACGTGTCCTCCTTGTTCCTCCATATTTGCTTCCTTATCTGGTGTAGGCACTTGCAGGTGTGTGGACACACCTAAAGGACACATCTGCAGAAACACGGGACACAATAAACAGAAGCATGATTATTAGTGCACCTCTTTTTAAATATGAATCAGTTTCTCACTGTCCCTTGGTAAGCACACAGCTTGGCACGGGGCTGCCTCAGTATGGGACAAAGGACCTAGAAGGTTTTTAAAGAGGATCACTGCAGAAGACTAGGGACAATATTGTAAATTCTACCACCATTTCCACAGGCAGGGGTCATTGAAACCGATATCTCATTCCTGAGGATAAGCAAGGATGCATCTCCTTATGCTGCTCGCCTGTGTGCCACTTTGGTCCTTACACAAGTGAATGCCAGTTGACACGGCAAAATTTCCTACAATGGGGGAAAGAACAAATCAGCTCTGCCAAGGAACCTGCAGCAGAGGATTGACAAGTACCTCCAGGAAAGTTTCCTAGAGATCTCTCAGGAGGATTCCCGTGAAGTCTCGGTGTGCTGTTCTGCTGCACTGCTTAGCTGCACAGGGGAATGTGAAGCACACTCAAACACAGCTCGTCTTGTACATTTCTATCTCTTTACCCACTTCTAGAATATACAAAGCAAAGGACAGCTTTACCTCATATAACCAAGTAGCATCAACTCAAAAAGATTACTTACCAGAGCTCACCTCTCCTGCATCATGCATGCCAGAGGTGGCCTGCTGAGACTGGCTAGACCCCCTCCAAAGTGGAAAAGAGGTCCCAACTTGCCACACCACAGGATGACCCTGCCATGTGCGCCGCATTGTCCTCCAATTCAACCTCCTCATCCACGACTTCATCCTCGGGGTTGAGTCTGCTCTCCACTGTCTCTAGCCCTGATGAAGTATCCACAGGGCTCTTGGTGATGGAGGTGGGGTCGCTGTCGAGGAGGTGGACACCATCCTTTATAGAAGCAGCAGTCTTTGGTGCAGCACCAGAGCGACGGTTTGTCTTCCTTGCCTTCTGGTATGCCTACCTCAGCTCCTTTATCTTCGCACAGCACTAATGTATGTCTCATTCATAGCCCTTATCCAACATGCCATGAGAAATCTGACCGTAGGTATCAAAGTTCCTATGGCTGAGTGGAGCTAGGACTGCACAGCCTCCTCTCCCCAGCAGACCCAATAATTCAGGTGTACTCCTAGCAGGAGAGTGTTTTCTGCATGGAGCCACCATGATCAGCTAAGAAGATCTGGTGTGAACTCTCCACGCTGAGGAAACAGGAAGTAGAATTTCAGAAATTTCCAGGTCCTGAAAGGAGGAGGGGCAGATGCCTGTGTACGTGCGTGCAAGGCAGTGGAGTTTGAGCCGCTGACCAGAGCAGTCAGGATGGGCATTGTGGGACACCTCCTGGAAGCCATTTATAGTGATATAATTAAGCGCCATGTCTAAACTGTCATTTTGTCAATCTAACTTTGCCGCAAAAAGCTCTGCGTTTCTTGTCAAGGTGGTTTTATTTTGTCAGCAAAGCGGTTTTGTCAATGGAAGGAGCATTGTAGTGTATAAACCGCTACTATTTTGTCAACAAAATTATGTAGGGTAGACAAGGCCTTAGTTATACTCACTGCCCTCTTTTTGAATGATTTGCTTTCTAATTCATTCAGTCTGGAAATGCAGAAAAAGGGCTGTAATAAAACTTGATTTAAAAAAAACTAACAAACATCCTTTTAAAATAAAAAATGAAATTTGAAGAAAGATACAAAGTATTTTTAGTAGAGTATTCTTGTCTTTAGGTTATTGTACTTTATTTAAACATCATCTCTTAAGTAATTTGAAGGGCTGAGAGGGAATAAGAATTCTGTGGGAATTCTAGATTTCTTTCTAGTAACCACACACACGAGTTTGAAGGTATAACTTTACACGAAGTTGGCTTTTACCCTTTACTGTCCAATACCTTTCCCTATAAATGAGGAGTTTAGGGAATATAAACTACTAGATCCATCCTGTCTTTCCAAAACTGGCTGAAATTGTCAATCACATCATTACCTGAATGTACTGTACTTGGTGCTTGGGAATTTGGTTCAGACCCTGTACTTTAGAGTTTATCAGGAAGGACAAAGAGTGAAGTTTCTTGTACAGTAAATGTCACACTCACATTCACATGTGGCTTATATGTGGCATCAGTTGGGCTTAATACATTTAAAACTAGAAACTGATAAATTTTTTAAGTATTGCCCTATGTCCCAGGGGCTAAAAAAAAAAAAACCCTTGTTAAATTATGTAATTTATTACTAGAAATTCTGAAAAAGATGCATCTCTGGCTGGGTCATCCAAGTTTTAAAAATTGCTTTGTTTTAAACTTTATGTGACAGGGTCAGCCCAGATGGCTACAGGAGAGTGGTGGGGTTTTTTGTTTGGTTTTTTTTTTTTTGTGTGTGTGAAAAACTGATCTTTATTTTTGAGAAATATACAAACTTATTCTGTCATTTCTCCATCATCATCATCTTCTTCTTCTTCTTCTCCTCCTCCTCCTCCTCCTCCTCCGATGTACAGGACATTGATACATCTTATCAAAACTTCACCAAGGTGTCCTGACAATGCACCATCTATGTATTCTTCTGTGTTTGCAAGCTGCATGTTCATGTAGCCGTCGACAGACACCAGGTAACCCTTGTACTCCATCCCTCACTTCAGCTTCACTATCACCGGCTTCCCTGTCAGCCCATTCAGGAAGGGCTTGGGGTTCAGGGGCAAGCTCATGGTAACGCTGCCTGGCATGGGCAGCAGTAAAAACAAAAATTCCTCACAGGGCCGCATGTGCGCCCGCTGGAGTCTAAGAGAAAGGCAGGAGTGTTAGAAAGCAGATATATTAGTCCTAGATTAAGCAGGTCCATTTTCCCTGGGTAAGGTAACAGGGACAGTTCCGGAACAAGAAGTAACTTGCTGGAACAAATTCAGGTAAGCAGGCTAATTAGGACACATGGAGTCAATTAAGAAGCAGCTAGAATCAATTAGGGCAGGCTGGCTAATCAGGGCACCTGACTTTAAAAAGGACCTCACTTCAGTTTGTGGTGTGCGTGCGAGGAGCTGGGAGCAGGATGTGCAAGGAGCTGAGAGTGAGAGGGTGTGCTGCTGGAGGACTGAGGAGTACAAACGTTATCTGGCATCAGGAGGAAGGTCCTGTGGTGAGGCTAGAGAAGGTGTTGGGAGGAGGCCATGGGGAAGTAGCCTAGGGAGTTGTAGCTGTTACACAGGTGTTTCACGAAACACTGTTAGACAGCTGTGATCCACAGGGCCCTGGGCTGGAACCCAGAGTAGAGGGCGGGCCCGGGGTCCCCCCAACTCCCTGTTAGATACAGGAAGAATTGACCTGAACTGGGGGTCTGACCCATTTTCAGTGTTTGGCATGGAAAGACATCCTTCTTTAGATTGCTCAGGTTGGCAGTAGGCACTTAAATTCTACTTTATGTGCAAATTTGGAAGCGGGATGGTAGTAGTAGGGGAGAGTGATGGTGTAAAATACAGTCAAAGAAGAGAGCTATGGGGAGAAGAGTATACTATATACATAGGGGAGAAGTGAGGGTGTGCTGTAAACAAAGAAACCAATACCTGCCCTGGGATGTAAAACTAATAGAAATCTCTGCAAGAGTATTGATTTTTTTTTCCTTCTTCTTCTATATCTTTACATTAAGTAGACTTAATATACTTTATTTCCTTCTCTTTTTCAAATAGATATTTTTAAATTATGTGAATTACAAAGTGTATATAATGAGGTACGGTCCACCTTTTGACTAAAAGTATTGTAATTTCTTTGTAACAACAAAGGCAAGAAGTGAGTAAGTGAGGTCATGCATTAGAGATAAAAATTACTTATTTCTTTTGTTCTTTGGAACTGGCAAGTTATCTCCAACAGCACATTTTCACTCATAAGCATTATGATGGTAAGCAAACTCAGTTTCTTTGTTCACATATAGAAGGGGAAGTGGCAGAAATGAAAAGTTAATTTTGCTCTTCACTGAAGCAGGCAGGATCAGGGACGGAGGGATGTTAAACCGCTTCACTATTTCCTGTTTGGCAGGCATCTGAAGAATAGCCTGATGTAAAATATCTCTCAGCCAGACATTCAGCATAGTGTTTCATGAGCAACTGAAATCAGTGTTTTAACCAGTTGTTTCCTGACTGATAAGGCAGCAAAATAATTTCCAAAGAAACAAAGGACTATCATGTTTAGTGCAGCTTGCTACGCTAGAATGTTGTTTTATTTGGACTAATATACCTCATGTATTGTCTTCAGATGTTGTGTCAGCTGTGATGAAATGGAAAGTTGAGAGCCTAGAGTGAAAATGTTTACATTCTTCAGATCAGGCAACTCATCAAGTGGAAAATGATGAAAAAACTGTACATGGTTTTCACAAGAAATACAGGATGAAGGAGTTATAATCTGCTTCATGGGGGTTTTTTTTGTTTTGTTTTTTTAAATGAGGTTGATAAAAATTCAGAAATAATTAGTAATGGTGTAAAAATACAGCCAAAGAAGGGAGCTAGTAGGGGAGGACAAGTGTAGTAGAAAGCATAGGGGAAGGGTGAGCATGTGCTGCATACAAGGAGAGCAATGCCTGTCCTGGGATATAAAATTAAAATTCCCCTACAATTACCATGCGGTTTCCATTCTGCATTCAGATTTTCACTTATGCATATAAAGCAGCATTTAAGTGTCAAGTGCCAATAATTGCAAACTTCCTAGATACACAATTTGAATACTGGGCCAAATTCTAATCTCAGTTACGCTATTGTAAATATGAAATAACTCCACAGAAGTCATTGTAAATTTCCACCAGTGTGACTGAGATCAGAATCTGACTTATTGTGTTTAAACCTTGTCATCTAATGAAGGCATTCACCATCAAATGCACATGCATAACTGTGGAGTAAGCTGGGTCCTTTCAGTAGCTCCTTCACAAAATGACCCCCCAGAACATGTATGTAGTTTGAGTGACATAACCCTCTGCATGTGAAACTGGAAACCTCTAAAGAGCTGCTGTTTGACTCCAAGTGATATTATGGTTTGATCATACACCTGTCTTTACACTCTGCTATCTGAAGTAAATAGTTCCTGAGTTCATATGATGCGTATAGGGAGGCAAATGTTTATACATCTGTTAGCTAACTCACCTATTTACATTTAGCGTCATGTTTTCATGACAATAGACATTTAGGAGAAACCTGCAAGCATACATGTGCATTTTTGCACGTACTTTTGTTCATGCAACTACTGTGGTTGTCTGCACAAAGAGAGTGTTTACACACATTGACAGCTACTTATATCCCTTACCAGTTCTTTGATATACAAATAATCTATTTGCGAGTGCGATCACACTGAGCGTATGCTTGAGATGTTTTTAAAAATCTGGTCTTTAACTCTAGTATACATGGACAACCAGCATGTTTACTTGTGCAAGTGGAGTATTTATTGTTTAAAAATCACTGTATGACTTGGGATTTATAATCTCATCAATGAGTTTTATACTCTTATGTACTAGTATAGATGTACTAGTAATTTTAAAAATGTGTGATCTGCGTTGGGTCTGTCAAGGTTCCTTCCCCAGTCTGAACTCTAGGGTACAGATGTGGGGACCTGCATGAAAACCTCCTAAGCTTACTTTTACCAGCTTAGGTTAAAACTTCCCCAAGGTACAAACTATTTTACCCTTTGCCCTTGGACTTCCACTGCCACCACCAAACATTTATCTGGGTTTATTTTTATTAGGAAAGCGTCGTTTGGAAACGTCTTTCCCCCCCCAAATCCTCCCAACCCTTGCACCCCACTTCCTGGGGAAGGTTTGGTAAAAATCCTCACCAATTTGTGTAGGTGACCACAGACCGAAACCCTTGGATCTTAGAACAATGAAAAAACATTTAGTTCTTGAAAAGAAACATTTTAATAGAAGAAACAGTAAAAAGAATCACCTCTGTAAAATCAGGATGGTAAATACCTTACAGGGTAATTAGATTCAAAACATAGAGAATCCCTCTAGGCAAAACCTTAAATTACAAAAAAGACACACAGACAGGAATATTTATTCTATTCAGCACAGCTATTTTCTCAGCCATTTAAAGAAATCATAATCTAACACATACCTAGCTAGATTACTTACTAAGTTCTAAGACTCCATTCCTGTTCTGTCCCTGGCAAAAGCATCACACAGACAGACACAGACCCTTTGTTTTTCTCCCTCCTCCCAGCTTTTGAAAGTATCTTGTCTCCTCATTGGTCATTTTGGTCAGGTGCCAGTGAGGTTACCTTTAGCTTCTTAACCCTTTACAGGTGAAAGGATTTTTTTCTGGCCAGGAGGGATTTTAAAGGCGATTACCCTTCCCTTTATATGTATGACCGGGTCAAATTCTCTGCTGGAGTAAATGGGCAAAAGTGGAGCCATCCTCGTTTACACCAGAAAATTTTGGCCCATAATCTTCATGCATTAATCAAAGTATAAGGGAATACCAGTTACTGATGCACATGCTAATATTGTTTTAGAACACTGTGAACAGATGAAAATTATAGTGTGACAGGGATTTTCAGCTTTTTGTAGCACGTGTCATGTCTTTGAGTAAAGTGAAAGGAATGTCAGTGATGCCTTTTCAGCTGAGGTATGTCACTGCTGGTTGTGGTATCTTTCACTTCACTGACATGCATATTATGTGTCAAAAAGGACTCAGTCCTATTCCTATTTAAGATGGCAGCAGTCTGGCCATTGACTTCAATGGGAGCATGATCTGGCCCAACGTATTTCAACTAGTACTACTGTTGATTGAAACCTAACGCCTGTGTGACAGTAACTAGTTCAGCAGAGAGTCCAACACTGCTTTTTTCATTATATGTAATATGCTTTTTTCATATTTTTGGTGTGTTATCTGGGAGTATGGTAGAATATTTTAGATCACTCAGT